>NC_137791.1:85292187-85892187 GCF_963383645.1 Muscardinus avellanarius
CATAATAATAAATTATATGGCACAAACATTCTATGAGCTAGCTATTTTATGTCAGAAGATGTGCAAAAACAATTTGTTTTCATTATAATCCAAATTAGTCAGGAAATAAGTGCTCCTTAAATAGGTAATTTTGAAAAATAATACTATTTCCACTAGAAGGGGGTATATATCTGGAAATTAGAGTCCATTCAAACTAATTGCCCTAAATTTAATTTTGAAAATTATTGACATAATATAGATACAAAATAATGACACCCTAAGTCCACAGTCAGTTTCACCTGTTTTGAATTTATAGATGACTAACTTCAAGAAGTTATATTTTCATTGAGGTAATGTATAGAATGGATAAAAATATAAATCAAGTCCTTTATCTCAGCTATACTAATGAATAGAATTATTTTGTCAGTATTTCTTTTTTTTTGAGCGAGTGGTTAGGAGGATAAAAATAACTTTGGCTATGCTAATTTCTAATTCTCTTTGGAAACTGTCCTCCTTGGAGAGGCATTTCTGAAATTTTTGTTTAAATTGCAGTAAAGTAAAGCCAACTCACAGTAGTAGGTTTTGTATGATCACTCTGACATCTTCATTTTATATACCAAAATATTTATAAGTGCCCTTACCTATTTACACATATTTTAATGACCCACATGTTCCTTAAAATATATTGATATATGTCCTAGGCCTCTCATGGTTTCAGCAGTAAACTAGACAAAAAAATCAGCAAAACTGAATCACTCAAAGTGTTTTTTAAATTAATTTTCCAACTGTGTGTCTACATATTATTATTTTATATTGTTATTTATTACATATTTCCTTCCAAATAAAGAGTTTGTTTTTTTTTTCATTTGCTTCTTAGAGGGCTGGTTCTTAAATATGTATTTCTATTAAAAGTAATAAGTCAAACAGCGGCTGAATAATTTTAAAACTACTTATATATTTATCCCATAGTTGTATCAATAGAGAAGTGAAACAACTAGTTGATTCAGTAAGAAATAGCAATATGGCATTTTATCCCTCTCTTAAACTATTGTGCTACTTTTATACGTCATCGGTCATTTCTCTTATGTCTTATTTTATTTATTTATTTATTTTGGTGGTACTGGGGTTCCTGGGAGCCCTTCTACCTCAGGGCTACACTCCCAGACCTATTTTATATTTTTTTTATTTGGAAACAGGGTCTCTTAAGCCAGCACGGCTGGCTTTGAAACTGCGCGATCCTCCTGTCTCTGCCACCCAAGCGCGGGGATGACAAGCGTGCGCCACCACGCCTGGCTATTATGTCTTATTTTCAACCACAAATAATTTGGGGAAATACTTTTTTCTTTTGAAAAAGGTAATGTGCAGAATTTTATTTTATTATATGTTAGTTTGAGTCAACAAAGATAATTTGAGGTTCTCTTCTTACTTTCGTTAACAATTATTCTCATTTTTATTTTACCTATTACTTTTATGTAAGTTTAGGCTGCTGTAGGTCAGGTTGCATTTCTTTTGAATAGCTGTAGAAGCTGACAAATTAAACGTTTGGGAATTTAATAAAATCTCTCAACCCCAAAGGCAAAACAACTGTCAACTCACTTCTTGAAACTGACTTTCAATATACTGTAGTCACTCTGACATACATTCCATTCTGTGCTTTCAGAGCCATCTCTACTTTCAGGGTGGCAGAAAGATACCTTTTTTTTTTTTTTTTTTTTAATGAACTTCCCTCAGGGAAGCTTCTTTTGTCAAGAGCAAAATGCTCGTTGCAACTCTGCAGTAGTACTTTTCAGTGATTTATTTTGGACATGCTCATTTGTTTGTAATTTCTGAGGTTTCATTGCCACTAGCATCATTCCTGGGGGCAGGAGCACTCCTGAGTTTTGTAACTCCTGAGTTTTGCTCCCTTAACTGGTTCTTCTTTGTCTCCCAGTGCAGATGATTCCTTCAACTGTTGCACACCTTTCAGTTATTTGGTGTGTATTCTTCTTACCTTCTCACAGTAAATTCCTCAAAGATAATAACTGAATAACAGTCATTAACAGTATTTTCACAGTCATTTATGGGTTTTTTTATACATAGCAATAATCTAAATATTCTTAAACTAAATTATATAAGATAGCCAGGCATATTGGCACATGTTTATAATCTCAGGAGGGCAAAACAGGAGGATCACAGGTTCACTGCCAGCCTCAGCAACTTGATGAGGCCCTCAGCAACTTAGCAAGACCCTGATTCAAAAATGAAATAGGGCTGGGCCTGGTGGTGCACGCTTGTATTCCCTGCACTTGGGAGGCACAGACAGGAGGATCGCACAGGTTCAAAGCCAGCCGCGCTGGTTTAAGAGACCCTGTTTCCAAATAAAAATATTAAAAAAAAAAATAGGTCTGGGAGTGTAGCCCGGAGGTAGAAGGTTTCCAGGAACCCAAGTACCACCAAAAAGAAAGAAAGAAAGAAAGAAAGAAAGAAAGAAAGAAAGAAAGAAAGAAAGAAAGGAAGGAAGGAAGGAAGGAAGGAAGGAAGGAAGGAAGGAAGGAAGGAAGGAAAGAATCCCCAATACTACAACTAAACTAGACAGGTAAGCAGGTGTGGCAGTTCACACATCTAATCCCAATACTTGTGAGGCTGAGGAAAGAGGATCTCAGATTTGAAATCAGCCTCAAAAGTTTAGCAAGAACCTCAGCAACTTAGTGACATTGTTTTAAAATAAAAAAATAGAGGAGGGTGGTAGTTATACCTCAGTTGTAGAATGTTCCAACATTCAATTCCAAGTACCAAAATACACAAAGGAAATATAAACTCTGGTATTACTTTTCAACTTACTTGAAATTAAGTCAAATTATTTTAATAACTCAGTTCTTTTTTTTTTTTTTTTTTTGGTGGTACTTGGGGTATAACCCAGGGGCTTTCTACCTCCAGGCTATACTCCCAGACCTATTTTATATTTTATTTGGAAACAAGGTTTCACTAAGTTGCTGAGAGCCTCACTAGGTTGCTGAGGCTGGCTTCAAACCTGTGCGATCTTCCTGTCTCAGACTCCCAAGCTGGGGGATTACAAGCGTGCCCCACCACGCCCAGCCTAATAACTCAATTCTTGCAGTGATGTTTTATTTTCATCTTTATGCATATGTGAGTTTCTGAATGCCCATGCTTGTAGACTCCAGTGCAAAAATAGCAAATATATTAAAGTATCTTTTTAAACTTTTATTAATAATATCTATCATTAATACAAGTCTTATTTTTTAAATGCATATAGAATATAAAATTTGACTTGTTGAATATTTAGTTTATGAAGAAGAAATTAAGTTTCAGAAAAATGCCAGTTGTACTGCAATGCATTTCAGAATCCTCTGATATTTTAACAATTCAAGTTAAATATCTGGTTATCTCGTGAACACACAAAAGACAATTTCTAGTTATTTTTTATTCTAATAATTCAGAGCTTATTTTTTTGGATGAGTATCATAGTATAGTACTCTTTTAGCTTTTCCTAATTAGTTATTAAAAACATAAAAATAGTAAAACAATTAAAATATATTTATTTTCACACACTTATTAAAAATCATGTTTTTCTTTGCTTTAGTAAATGATTTTATTTCAAACAGAAGTCTCATTAGTGGAAATACAAAATTTAATTGGACATCACAGAATTGTTACTGAACAACTTGAATTTACGTATCACTCATCTTAATTCAGTCCAGATTATGAACATGTGAGAAAGAACAAGATTTATCATGATATTATAATTTAGAAAGGCAAGCCTTTTGCATTCAGTCTATTATTTTTACTAAATAATTATTTTCCATCCACAACTTTTCAGGTCTCTCCTAATGCCTATGTAAGAGGTTTCATTATTAAATAATAAAATCAACAATATTAGAGTATATCGTTTAGTGCTAACATTTCTGAGAAAAGAATTCTCATTGACTTCAAAGGTTGCAAATTTGGTTGTAATGCAACTGTCACAGGAAGCAATTATCTTTACAAGTTGTGTTTAAGAAGTGTCTATTAGCCATGCGTGGTGCCGCACGCTTGTAATCCCCGCCCTTGGGAGGCAGAGACAGGAGGATCACGCAAGTTCAGAGCCAGCCTTGCTGGCTTAAAAGACCCTGTTTCCAAATTTAAAAATATAAAATAGGTCTGGGAGTGTAGCCCGGAGGTAAAAGGGCTTTCCAGTAACCCAAGAATCACCAAAAAGAAGAAGAAAGAAAAAGAAGTGTCTATCATACTTAATTTCAACAAGAACTTTTTATCTCTAAATTGATATATGCAAACTTTATTGACATAGGCTATCAACTGGTTTATTTTCAGGGGATTTGATAGAAAATAGAATGTTTGACTGAATTAAGCACATTGAGCTTAATTGTCAATGTGTGTATAATAAATATTCATTATTTTTGTCTGTTATTTTTAATTTAGGTATATATCAAGGCTTTTGTATTAATAATAAAGACCCATATATTATTACTTAAATTTAAAAATCATCCCTCAGACAGGTATTTCATGTTGTAATATTATTATTATTATTGTCATTATTATTTGTGGTACTGGGGCCATCTACCTCAGAGCTATAATGTAGCTTTTGTTTATTTATTTTTTGTTTTGAAACAGGATCTTGCTAAGTTGTGAAGTACTAGTCTCAAGCCTGCAAACCTTCTCTTTCAGCCTCCCAAGAATTGGGGTTACAGGCACATGCTGTGGCTTCCAGCACAATCATGTGTTATTGGATCTTTCAGAAAAATTTTAAATAATATTCTTAATTTTATTTGACAACAGATAATTGTTAAAGACACAAACTTATAAGTTACTTAGAAAGATAAGTTTTAGAGTAGATGTGGAGAAAGGGAACCCCTGCATACTATAGGTGGTATTAGAAAATAGTAAAACATATGAAAAGCTATATGAGGGTTCTTGATAAAACTAAACATAGAATTAATTCATCCACTGGATATACATTTGACTATATATATATAGTTATATATGGATATATACATATGTATATGTACATATATACATATGAAGTCAAATCACTAACTAAAAGATATACATGCACTTTCATGTTAAATACAGAACTATTCACAATAAATAATATATGAAATCAACATAAATTGTTCATTTCTAAAGAGAAATTCCAAGGTATAAAATTTATAATTTTTGTTAACAGTGACTACATTCTAGTTTCTGAATTGAATTGAATAAGACCAAGTATTTGTAAACAATTGAAATCCCAGAAGGAGTCCGGTGTTTTTAAATTTTGGGCCTGGGGAGAGTGTTAGGTTAGTGATAGAATATTTGCCTAACATTTAAGAGAATCTGGGTGTTCAATTCTCAGTGTAAAATAGGAAAGGAAAAAGAAGACTATGAAAGTTAATTTGAAAACCTCCTATAAATATATATATTTCCCCCAGGTTCATAACATTAATTATGCCACAATGTATAGAATTATGCGAAATAAATATAGTGGGAGATGCAGCTCCACAATTTGTAAAAAAATTTTAATGAGAAGATAAAAAATATAATTGATAAAGTGATGTTATGAATACCACACTTTGAGTACTTAAGCTATCAGCAGAACTCTAGTCATAAACCTCTTTCCTTCCCTCATGATGACAATTAGAAGTTTAAACACTAACTTTGAAAAAAATTCTAAGTAAACTAGAAGACTTGATGAGAGCCGGGTGTGGTGGGGCACACTTGTAATCCCAGCATTCAGGAGGCAGAGACTGGAAGATCCCGGTTCACAGACAGCCTCAGCTACTTAGTGAAGCCCTTTGCAACTCAGTGAGACCCTGTTTCAAAAATAAAAAGAATAAAACATAGGGCTGGGGGTGTAGCTCAGATGTACAATGCCCCTGGGTTTCATCCCTAGTACTGAAAAAATGAAGAAGTGATGATGACTTTCAAGGTTTTTCCCTTATGTGCATAATGAGTAAATTTTTTTCAGTGTTGATGTTATTAGCTTCATTTTCATTAGTAAGTGCTCTGGTTCTTTTTTTTTTTTTTTTTGCTTATTTTTTTTTTTTTTGTAAGTTCCACTATGGATATAGTGTGACTGGTTTCCTGGAAATAAGCACTGTGCCTTGTAAATAATTTCACCATCATATAAAGTTATTGGGAAATAGAGATGTTACCTTGAAAAATCTAAGCTTCCACTGGATTTACTGGAAATATCTCATTTTATATTCCTTATAATAAGTATGACTTGCATCATCAGAAAAACAATATTAATCTTGAGATGAAAAAATAACTTAACAAGGAAATACAGTGTCTACTGAACCCAGCTAAGATTAAAGAAAATAACTAAATCTGAGAAATTAATGTTCTTTTTCTTAGCCAAAAATAAGTTTTGCAGAGTAAATATATAAATAATAAATTACTAATTACTTTGGAAATAAAAATATAATTTAAGGAATAAAATGTCTTGCAAGTATTACATACTTTAAGTGACTCTTTATTTGGGTCAATCTCCTCAAAATACGCTATCACACCTTATTTTAATAATAATGAAACAAGGACATATAAAAAAAGTACAGATATACAAGACCAAGTTCACATATATTCTAGTCTCAGACATGTATCTCTTTTCTTAAATTAGTGTTTAGCACTTCCCAGAAGTCCATGCTGTGGGCAACTAAGTGGTAGAAGAGTATGGAGGAGCAGATAGCTTGACACTTTCTATCTCTGAACACAATGACTCTTCCCTCACAAATTAATTTTAGCATATATGGATAGTTTGTCGTGAATTGAAAAGTTTTGCATGAATACACACAATTAGATTTATATGCAAATCTTGGGCTCTTCTGGAATACTAATATTTGAGATAACAGAAAATAGAAGAATAAACAACAAATCTCCCAAAATTTTAGTTTTCATTTAAATGGGAAGTATACTGAATCCTTTCCCCCCTTCTTTTGTTTTTATCATGAATACAGTGCTCATTCATTTTTTTAAAAAAAACTTAATATTAAAGATATTAAATGAAAAAAATTTCCTATGAAAACTAGAAAAGGGAGTATGTTTTAATAAACTTGTTTAAGCCTGATAATTGAGTCCTGTACACTTAAGATCATTTTGCTTTCTGAGAAAGCATGCCTATCCAAACACACACATAAACAGCTAATTGCTTAACTGAGGTCTCTCTTCTTTGTTTCTTTCCAAATACTCCCTCCACCTTTGGAGAAAAAGCTTAGATAAAAAAGAAACTTAAGAAATTTGTGCAAACACATGACCCCCAAAAGCTGTCCACCATTTGTCCATGTCCATTCTGATGGATCAACTTGTATTGGTCACAAAAATAGTCCTGGACTATCCTGAACCATAAAAAAGACATTATTTTTGCAGCACTGGACAGTCTCTGCAATATCTTTATGTATTGTGTTTATGTACATTGCAGAAACAAGAAAGGGCAGAGGAAGCTGTATTTCTTTGAAGTCTTTGTACTCTGTGTTATGAGGTGTAACTATGAGCAACTAAGAAGAGAACTTCAAGGGCATCAGGGCTTTTCTTTACTTATTAACTAAGGCCCTCCCTTTAGTATGCTTGAAAATGACTTTATGCGATAATAAAAATAAATAGCTTCACACACATGTCAATGTGCAACTTTGTAAGTAAATCTAATACCAATATAAGGAGAATAAAAAAGCAAGTCTAGTACATAATAATTTGTAGTAAGGAAAGAGAAATTTGATGCATGCACACCACACACACGCACACACACGCACAAACATACACACATACACACACACACACACACACACACACACACACACACACACTCTGCCTTATCTTTAGTCCTAAGGAGGCAAAGATAAATTAGTCACAAATACAAATCAATAGAATGAGCATGAATAATACTGTTAAATCTTCTTTAAATGACTAACTGAAGGATCTAAAGTGTGATTAATTGCCTATTGTAGATACTTCTTCAAAGGACTAATAGATACCTGATTATATGAGATTACATCTGCTTCATGCATACAAATGACACAAGGCAATGGTGGTGCTGAGGATGCTCAGATGCCAGCAACATCATTACTTACACTCAAAACCAAAGGGGAGGAACATTGGTGGAGAGAGGGGTGGGAAATTAAATAGTGCTCTTGGAGTGTGAGCTGAAAAGTATGCTTGAAAGTATTATGTATGGTAACAATAATTTGCTATAGGAATGGAAGAACATTTCCTATGATAATGTAAAAAGCCAAATATTGTAAACATTTATTTTTATGGTCTAGCAAAATGATATTTCATATATGTCATTGATATTATTTCCCTTCTTCTAAACTTTTGTCTGTCCATTCCTTTTATATTACTACCTCCTTTTCTAGATTTAGATTCTAGCTTGCCTGATAAAAAAATCTAAAAAAAGTTCAGCCGGGCGTGGTGGCACACACTTGTAATCCCCGCACTTAGAAGGGGAAGATAGGAGGATCGCTCAGGATTGAAGCCAGCCTCGCTGGCTTAAGAGACCCTGTTTTCAAATAAAAATATATAAAATAGGTTTGGGAGAGTAGCCTGAGGTAAAAGGGTTTCCAGGAACCCCAGTACAACCAAAAAAAAAAAAATTAACAAAAGTTCAAAGTATACAATTATTTATTCAAATTGAGTTTCAAAATCTATTATTAAACAGAACTGTTTCTGAAATCAGGATTCTAGAAAAATTTTTTCAATATATACCATGCTAGAAATCTAAACACTTGTGAGTTTTTTGTAATGCAATACACTTTTATATAACCCTAAAATCCAAAGTTTTTGTGCTATGAAACACAAAGATTAATTATAAATTATGCCTATAAGGCATAATTAATAGAAAAGAAAGAGTGAGTTATAAAATATTAAAAACAGGTTCTAATGTGTGATTCTCATGATTCTAATATATATAATGATTATTAATGACCATTCTTATTAATTATAGACAAATTAATGTAAGCCAAACATAGTAGGTGACAACCAATTAAGAGATCTAAACCTAAACACCCATTTCTGTAAACTAAATTAATATCAGAAAATGCTACTTTTTAAAAAAAATACATATGGTCAAGTAAAAAATCTAAAAGTACTAGAGAAAATTGAGTTGAATTTTCTTGATTTAAAGAAAATTGATAAACATGACAGATGACTGATTTATCCAATTTAAGGTCACAGACTTTGACCCAATATTTCAGACATTATATATTGTCCTTATTAGCCCCAAATTGTACATTTTACTTAAATAAATAAGAAAAATATATGAAAAGTAAAGAAGATTAAAGAACAATTCATTGCTCTAGATCAAGTAGATAGATAGGATGCTAGTATATTTTAAAATAAAGATTCCCTAAAGCTGAAGAAGGTTGTGGAGATACAAGAAGGAAATATACATACATATTTATTTTATATTTACTTACACAATCAAAGAAGAAAATACAGGAGGAGTTAGATAGTAGTTAGATAGTAGTTGGGAAAATAAGAAAAAAATAATAAAATATTCTGTAAAAACAGTAAATAAAGTTAATTAGAATACAAAACAGGTATTAATATGATGAATTTTTATATCAAGTAATAAATTTACTATTTATCTTATATGTTATTTATTTCTAGCTATTCACATAATGCTTTCTTTGATATTGACATTTATTTTACCAACTTTATTATGTTTACTTAAATGATATATTTTTATCAACTGACTTTAAGCTTAAATTTATTTTCATTATTATTATTTAAGTGGAAAACATTTAACAGCTGTTAATAGGTCAATATCTAAAGGAATAAGTTAGTTAAAAATTAATATTAAAGAAAATTATAATAATTTTTGTTATATTATTAGTAATATTATCTATTTGCATACATATATTAGAAAGCAAATCTGGGAATAGAACCCAGGGGCATTTGACCGCCAAGCTACACCCCCTACCCTAGTTTTTATTCTTTATTTTGAAACAGGGTCTCGCAAATTTGCGAAGGGCCTCACTAAATAGCTGAGGCTGTCAATGAACCATGATCCTCTGGTAGGTCTCAGCCTCCCAAATGCTGGGATTATAAGTGTGCGTCACCATACCTGGCTTAGCAAAATATATCTTAACATACCCCTGATAAGCTTGCTTGCTAATATTTAAGTCGATACAAAAGTGTGCAACTCTTCCTTAAAATAATTGAATAAATAAATGTTAATATATTTTCAAATTATATATTCCACATATATTTGTGGAAATAATTTCTAAACTACAGAAAAAAGAACATTTCTGTAAATTATTATTACCTAATTTATAAAAATATTTACTGATAATTTTTGTATTTATTTGCAAAGACTTCAGTATTTTAAAAAAACTACTAAAGGAGAATCCATAGTCAGATGTTCATACAATAAATATTAGTAATGTATTGATTATAATAAATAAAGAAGTTCCTCCTAGGTCTTAATTACATTTTGGTTCAAGCCAAAATATATTTTTAACAATTCAATCAAATATATTTTATTTAATGCTCAAAACACTTAAATTGAGCAATAATGCTACAAGTTTGTGACTATTCTATTCCCTCTAAAGCCAAGAAATTGAAGTTGAAAAGATTAAGCAAAAAAACTATTCTGTGATATGAGCTTATTTTCTCCTTGGGGTCTCATTGGGAACTAGTCTGTAGCCAGAACTTACACTTCGGTTTCTGTGATCACACAGCATTGATCTTGATTCTCCTCAAGGGACCTCATCTCTACATGACTATTCTTGCCCTCTCCTTGAGGATATTAGCTTCTTCTGGATCAATCCTGCTTTAGAAATTGTGCTTTAGTAAACTTGGTATTACAGGGCCTTGGGTGGGAAGTAGAATGGTGAAAGTGGAAAGGAGGGAGTCTAGGACAGTAGCTAAAGCTCAGAGACGAAAACAAAAGACGTCACTACTAAGCCTCTCCCTCTACTTCATGGCTCTATTTCTCTCTTCCATTTTCCTCCACTTGGTGTTTCTTTCTCCTTTCACTCTCTTTTTTCTTCCTTCCAACTTTTTTCTTATTGATTTACATAATACAGGCTTATCTACCACTCATGTCTATTTAGTACACTTCCCATTAGTCATACAAACAAAATTCTATAAAAGTACTGTATTTCGTTATCTATCTTTAAGAAGGCACTGTGATTTACTGATTTAAAAAGAGTCTAGATTTGAAAGAATCCCAATTCTATATTTCCTGTCTGTATCAACTTGAGAATGCTATACAAAATCTTTACACCTATACTTCTGTAAATGAGAACCTAATTCATATGGTTGTTGTGCAGTTAAGTTCAATAAATGCTTAGTGAAATTACTCATGAATATAAGGTATTAGAGTTTTTTTTTATAAATATACACATATATATTCAAATGACTTCCAGATATGTGGATAGATAAAAGCAGTCACTTTTTTATATAGCAGTCACTGGACTAGAATGGACTTCTAAAAGCATTATTGTATTTTATTTTTAAAATCTGATTAACGAATATTTTGTTTTGCCTCTCAGTGTAAGTAGATATCAAAATCAATTTTAAAATATGATGAAATCGCCTGGCGTGGTGGCACACGCTTGTAATCCTAGCATTCGGGAGGCTGAGACCCGGAGGATCGCGGTTTGTGGACAGCCTCAGCTACTTAGTGAGGCCTTCTGCAACTCAGTGAGACCCGGTTTCAAAATAAAGAATAAAAACTAGGGCAGGGGGTGTAGCTTGGAGGTCGAATGCCCCTGGGTTCCATCCCCAGACCCGCAAAAAAAAAAAAAAAAAAAAAAAAAAAAGATGAAATCAACAAATTGGCTTTGCTGGTGGAAAGAGGTTTTTCTGTTATGACACTCACTTCTCTGCAAGAATATTCAGTTTATTATTTAATTTATTCACTAACAAAAATTGTATTAGGATCTAAAATATTTTGCTAACAAAAATTGTCTTAATATGTTGTTATTCCATGTTCCAAATGTTATGACAGTTTTGGCAAAAATAAAATTGAAACTAAAAACCTTAAAATAAAATAAATGATTCATGAAAATGAGAAAAGTATCTCTCTCAACCATTCAAAATGCAAGACTATAAGAATTGTAATGAGGAGAGTAGTAATATAAATAAATGTACTTAAAAGGAAATAGATCTTTTCTTTGATTTTCAGATCTTCAAATAGCACCATGAATTTATAATGTGATCCTACTTATTAATCTGAGATCTTTGCCCTTTTGACTTGTCAAGTTCCTTTCATTCCTATTATTTCATTGTTCACTCAGAATTAATTCATTTTACAAACACTTCTTAAGTACTTTTCTTAAGCACTCTTATGAAATAAATACAGGATAGTCATGAGGATAATAGATAATCATAAAACATAGATCTTGTCGTTAAGGAACTTATACTGTAGTAGGAAGATCTATGCAAAGAATAAATGAGTGGAATTACAAACTTGAATTATTCACAAAATTATGTATAGAAGAAAACATTAAGTATTTTCTGAGGATGGATTTATTACAAGAAGGCCATTGCTATATCTTCCTGAATTAGTTAGTTTTTGAAAAGGTTGGTTGTAGAGACAAATAGTCACCATATCTCAATAACAAACATTACCAAATAACAAACATTACTACAACTTTCTCATGTTCTTTTTTTTCTTGTAATGTGCTGGTGGTCATTATTATATGGAAAAAGTGAAACTGAAGGTCTTATTTAAAATATGTTGTCCTTTATGTTGGAGGAAAAGTTGTGCTAGAAATATTCAATAATTTAAAAATTTTTACTAGGAACTAGTACATATCACTTCCACTCACATTCTTTGAGTCAAATTGAGACAAAGGCTTTATATTGTTAGAGCAGAAGACTTATCCTTCTCCTAGGATATCCTTCTTACTATGTAAAATTCTATCATAATGGGACATAGGAAGGAGCTAAAAATATATCAGTAAAAACCAAATATCCCTGGCACCAAGGGGTGTAATTGGTGGAAGTGTTTGTTTTTATTTAATAATCTAATATTTTATTAATCTATTTATTAACATTAATTTTAGTATGTGAATGTTATTACATTTTAATACTAATTTATAGTAAATGCATATAATAAAAATACTTATTCAAACACAATAAAGGGACCCTGGCTATACGTGTTTATGGAATAATCAAATTTTATTATATAGTAGTTGAAGTGCTATGGAAAGAATACTGGTGTTTTGACTTGGAATTCATTTTGAAAATAAATCCTTACAAGTAGAAACATCAGAAGTAGAGCTGCCTCAGTAGTATCATGTAATAATATATGTGAAAAACTCCATAGCTTTATTCTGAGAGCTCTAATCATGAGACATTTTAAGTACAATTTGGTTGTTAAGTTAGCATCTACTTTAATTTATTAATTCTGTTCCCTTAAGATTTATTTTTAAACACCTATATATTGTGTACATTTTAAATTACTCCAAATGAAGTGTATGAATTTGTCTTCTTAAATGAGAACATTTTCTACTTTTCCATTTTTAATTAATTTTACTTTGTGATGGGGTGTGTCTATACAGCGCCTAAGAAGATTTGGCCTGAGCGGCCTATGGCCTAAGGCAAAGCTTTAAGTAATAGGGTGTGTCTATATAGCGCCTAAGCCTAAGAAGATTCGGCCTGATAGCGATCCTTATCCCGGATAGGCTAGGCTAAATTCCCCTCGTGGCTTGGTGCTATATAAAGAACTGCTTGGAGAGAAATAAATGAGATCTCGCTTGACTTGACTCCCGGCTCGTGGGTTTGTGTTCGAGTCGTCCGGTACTCATCATCTCGCCAAGCCCCGTCAGCTGTCGGGCAGGATTCCCGACAGTCTGGTGCCCCGTGTGAGGCCCCCCTCTTCACCCCCTAACGAAAGAAATCGCTGGCGAGCAATCGGTCTTCGGGTGAGTATCCCCCCGTATATTAATATGGGTATTAATATGGGGAAGTCCAGTTCTAAACCTGACCCTGCCCTAGAATCCCTTCGACTCGTTCTCAAGAGCCGAGGACTTAATCTTGCTGATAACCAAGCCACCCAGGCCTGGGGGTACCTTCTAAAAACTGCCCCATGGCTCCCTGAAAGTAATCTTTATGATTGGGATACCTGGAATCAAGTTGAGGGGCTGGTTAGGAGAGCCCAGACAGAGCAAGGGGAGATCCCCCCCCTTGCGGTTCTCCCCACCGTCTCCGCGCTTAAAAGTTGTTTTCCCCCGCGACTCCTGGAGAAACTCGCTGACCGTATCCCCAAGCCAGCGAAAAAGGGGGCTGCCGAGGATACACCCCCCTCTGGTCCCGAAGCCCCTAAAAAACCTCCCGATCCCTCCGATCACTTTGGGGACACCAAGGACTCCTCACAGTCCCTTTCCCTGACAAATTCCTTCTCCATACCCTCTGCTCTGCCGCTCTATGCTGACGTAGGGAGAGCCGGAGGAACTGTGGGCCTCTTTCCCATCAACGTCAACCCGGGAACAAACCATCCAGACACCTGGTACCCCTGGGAACCGCAGGATCTTAAAGAGCTCCGAAAGGCAGTGGCGGAGGATGGTCCCAATTCCCCCTGGGCAGATACCCTAGTGGAAGGGCTGGCCCATCAGGCTTTAGTCCCCCGGGACTGGAGAAACCTAACCAAGGCAGTTCTCCCTGGGCCGCTCTTTATGAAATGGATGGCCTATTACCAGGAGGAATGCCGAATCTTGGGGGAAAGAAATCAGAACGCCAATCCCGCCATCCCCTTAACCTACGGCATGCTTACGGGGACGGCCGAGCCACATACCACAGGCCTACAACAGGCGGCCTTGCCCCCCCCATACCAGGATCAGGTTAGAGCAGCGGCACTGGAGGCATGGAGGAAATTAGATGATGGGCCCACTGAGACCCCTATTGCGGCAATCACTCAAAAGCCCGGTGAGGATCTACCTACATTTATAGAGAGAGTGTATAACAGCCTTAAGAGGAAGTTTCTGGCTGGTCCATTAAGAGACAAATTTGTTAAAATGCTTGTGTGGGACGGGATGACAGCCGACCATAGGCTGGCCTGCGCGGGTTTGAAGGGGCATACTTTAGAGAGATGGATCGTGGCCTCTCGGAACGTTGGCTCTATGAGCCATCAACTTCAAACTATCAGAGTTGCGGTAAAGGAAGGGCAACGGGAGGGCCTACAGACTCTGATACAGGCAATGCAGCAATCAAGGGTTGCCCCCCCCACGTGTTTCAAATGCGGAAGGGAGGGCCATTTCCGCCGAGAGTGCCCGTCCCAGGCTACGCCTCCTATGGGAGGCGGGAAGAAAGGGGAAACTCCCCGGAAGCCCTGCCCCAAATGCCCTAAGGGTTTTCATTGGGCCCGGGACTGCCAGTCCAAATTTAACTTAAAAGGAGGAGCTTTTAACCTCCCAAGGGGGCTTCCCCCAGTCCCGGTAAAAAATGGGTTAAAACCCAAGATGGTCGTCACAATTGGAGATAAAAATTCTAAATATTTAATTGATACTAGAGCTGATCGAATGCGAATCAGGTTCAGATCCCCAAATCCGAAGTGGCAGAGATGGTCGCCGCGAGGCATCCAGTGCGGTAACGCGACCGATCCTGGAGAAGCTGGCGGGAGCCCCGGGGAGAGTTCTCTTTTCTTTGTAAAGAGCAGGGCGCCCTGGAATGGGTTCGCCCCAAGAGAGGGGCCTGTGCCTTGGAAAGCATCGCGGTTCCGGTGGCATCCAGCGAGCTCTCGCTGGCCCTTGAAAATCAGGGGGAAAGGGTGTAAATTTCGCACTGGGCCACAGCAGGTCTCCAAGGTAAACAGTCTCTGGCATGCTGGAACAACAGCAATCGCACATGGGACAATAAGTCCTAAGGAGATGGGTGAGTGCCGTTCAAAAGGGACGGGTGATGGCCTACACAAAAGTTCAAGCCCTATCTGTAGAAGAGGCCATGGGGAGAGGATTAAAACACAAATATCCTCAAATTGAAAGGCTCCATTTAGAAGAAAAATCATAAGCCCCTAGCAGCCAGCTAATAGTTAAAACAGCCAGCTAATAGTTAAACGCATGTAACTTGGCCTAAACCCCCCATAACTGGTGGTCTTTTCCCTATAAATACCCTCAATTTTAGTCGCTCGGGGCCGAACTCCTATACGAGTCGGCCCCAGTGCTCTGGCTCCCTAATAAATCTTTACCTTTTGCTTTTGCATCAAGGAAAATAAAATCTCTCGTGTGTTCTTGACGTCGCTTATCCCAAGGCTGATTGAGGGTCTCCCCTCTGCGGGGGTCTTTCATTTGGTGCATTGGCCGGGAAAGGCGACCACCCAAGTTCCACGAGACACCCCTTGGAGGTAAGACTTGTATCTGTTTGTCTCTGTCTTGTTTGTCTCCTGTTGCCGGCTGTGTTAATTTCTGTAATTTTTGGTTTTTATACTTTTGGTTTCTGTTATAGTGGTAAGCAGCTGCCTTCTGGTATTTGCAGTTGTCTGCACCAGTGGTGCTCACTGGCTCAGAACTCCTTGTCTGATCAATTGTGGGTTAGAGTCCCATACGCAAGGAGGGTTACGACAGACGTGTCCATGATAACCGACTGCCACCCTGGGAGACGTCCCAGGAAGTCTGGGGACCTCCGAGGACGCTCGGAAACGTCCCATCTGGGTCTGAGGATCGTGGGTTAGAGTCCCACGACTCTAACCAAGCGATTGTGGGTTTGAGTACCGCATGAAGGGTGCCATCTGGGGCCACTTGCCAGAGGTGGCCAATTGTGTCTGGTCTTAGGAGTTTCTCGGAAAGAGGAGGGGCTCCATTTTGTGTGCTAATTGTGTTTCTTCGACTGGTTTTGGGAGTTTTTCGGTGAGAGGTGAGGCTTTATCTTGAGTTTGGTTATGGGCCAATTGTGTCTCTTTGTCTGGTTCATTTAAGTGTCATTTTTTGAGTGTTTCTTATCAGGATGCTTGTACCAGCTGGGTTGTAAATAATTCTTTTTAGTAGGATAGTTTGTTAGATATCTGTATAAACAGCTTTAATTTAGTAGATTACAAAGCTTTAGTGTTAAAAAGTTGGTGTGCGTGTGGATTTGTTTGGTTTGTTTTCTCTTTTTTGTGTTTAATTTTGGCAATGGGGCAAGGAACCCCGGCTGTCCTTGGGGAAGGTAAAAATGATGTTCTGTGTTCTGTTTGTTTGAGGTGGCATTTTTTTTTGGCATGGTAAAAGTTTTATGATACTGTTTTGTCTTCTATGGTGCTTTTAGTGTTTTGTTTAAGGTGATAGTGTTGGAATAGTTGCCCCATGATAATAGAAGGTGGTATTTGTTATTAGTTTGTTTTATGTATGGTGGTTGTGATAGGCTGTTGAAGGACAAAAAAAAATGAGGTGTGGGTCGGAGAAAGCTTCTGGCCTCTGTTCTGCATCAGATTGCATAAGAAAAAGATTTTTCAGTACTGTGCATTTATTTTGTGTGTTTAATTTGCCTTTTAATTAGACCTTGGACAGTGAGCTGGTGGGAGGCTGAGCAAACTGCCCTGGGGGCGGCCGCTGGAAGATTTCTTCCAGCCCCAGAGAGAAGTTCTGTCAGCATCCTACTCTTCACTCATCCAATGAGAAAGGGGGGAGGAAACTACATCTAGCAGGCCTGTGCTGTAAAGTTAAAAAGATATTTAAGTTGTCTTGTCTCTCTTATCAGGCTGAAGCTCCTTGAAAAAGGATTCCCTTCCCCCAAGAGAAAATGTTCAAATCTGTGGCTAAACAGCACAGATTTAAATCTGATATAAAATCTAAAACTGAATATTACGGATCCTAGTCATATGTAAATATAAAAAGGACCGGTCTGTGGGAATATAAAATGAGTGAAAGTAGAGGATGTGTGCTTTTGGAATTGCAATTCCCTTGTTTTTATTATATTTTATATTAAAATACTGGTACAAGTAATAGGGATATTTAAATGTTTTAAATTAGATGCCAACCCTATTACCCCTTTAATGATACAAATACAATGTCTGCTTAAACAACGTCGATATCCAATATATATTCAACATCTTAGGGGACATCAAAACCTACCCGGGTTACTGTCCAATGGCAATGCCATGGCTGATCAACTGGCCTCCACAAAAGTTGAAGCCCTTTCTGTAAAAGAGGCCATGGATTTTCATAGATTAACCCATGTAAATTGGAGGGGATTAAAACACAAATATCCTCAAATCCCTAATAAGGATTTTAAAAAGAATTGTTCGCACTTGTAAATCATGTCAACCCATCTTGCAACTACCCCCCCTTCAATCGTGCGGAGTTAATATGAGAGGCCTACGCCCCAGTGGATTATGGCAAGTGGATGTAACTCATTTTCAACCATTTGAAAAACTTAAGTATATTTTTGTTTTTATAGATACCTATTCCAGGGCTAATTGGGCCTCAGCTCATTCGGGAGAAAAGACAAAACATGCTATAAATTATTTTCTTCATTGTTTTGCTATTCTTGATATTCCTAAACAAATCAACTGATAATGGCCCTTGTTTTATTAGTCAACATTCCGTCTCCTTCCTACAATTATGGAAAATTATTCATACTACGAGCATTCCATATAACCCAAAAGGACAAGCTTTAATAAAAAAAATATAATCATACCCTAAAGGTTCAATTACAAAAACAAAAGGGGGAGTTACTACCCCCACATGATCAATTAAGAAAAGCATTATTAACCCTAAATATTTTAAATTTTTCAAAAGACTCCAACCTGTCCCCTTTTCATAGGCATTGGACCACAGAGATTCCCTTTTCCTCCATCAAAGTAAAATGGAGAGATCCCCTGACAGGAATGTGGAGGGGCCCAGATCCCCTCATAACTGCAGGAAGGGGCTTTGGGTGTGTCTTCCCCTATGATGATAGAAGACCACTTTGGGTCCCAGCAAGAGATATCAAACACCTGCCTACAATAACTGGTAATTATGATTCCAGGGAAGAGGAAATCCCTGAAATTAGTCCTTTGTTTTTTATTTTAAAAGAAGATAGTCATGAAAACCCTAATGTTTGTCATCCTGTACCTGCAAATACGGTATAGTATGCCAGGCTTTGGAGACGCAGGTAAGGCAAGGGAAATATTAAATGCAGGCCTTTGCTCCCTTGCCTCCCTGCTCTCCGATATAAATATTATCCTTGAGAAGTAATCAATGTCCATCCCCCCTTTTTTTTTGATTGGGGGGGTGAAAAAGGAGAGCAGTACAAGCCATTCTGCTCTTAATCGGCCTGGAGATTACTGCCAGAACTGCCATGGGTGTGGTAGGCCTGGAGATTACTGCCAGAACTGCCATGGGTGTGGCTGGCCTTGGGATGGCCTTTGAGTTACATAGGAGACTCCCTCCGAATAATTGATGGTGTTAAGTCTATCTCAGAAATTGTCTGAGACTTACAAGCCTAATTAGATTCCCTAGCCTATGTGATATCACAAAAAGATGGATATTAGATTTATTAATAGCCGAAAAGAGAGGCATCTGCTTGTTTTTGCAGGAACAAGACAAGATTAAGCAGCTCCAACATGATCTGGAGAGGTGGCGAGGAGATCTTCAGGAGGATCCGTTCTGGACCGGCTTTCATGGACTTTTGCCCTATTTTCTTCCTTTGTTGGGCCCCTTGCTATTTATCATAGTTTTGTGCATCGTAGACCCCTGTGATTTTAATAGAAGTGCATTACCAAAGACTTGCCAGCACAGAAAATAAATCTTAGGATTGGCGCTCTGAATACGACCACCCCTCTCCCACCTTACAATTTCCCCAGATGGGGAAAATCAAAGCATGTTGAAGGGCTGGTAGCCAATGACGGGTAAGATTCCCAGGGGCCATGGAAACCTAAGACAGGAAGTACAGCATGATCTGTACTATCCAATGACGGGTAATTCATGGTACTCGATGGGAACGACCTAAGACAGGCACAGTCCCGATAAAATAAAAGAAAAAGGGGGATATGATGGGGTGTGTCTATACAGCGCCTAAGAAGATTTGGCCTGAGCGGCCTATGGCCTAAGGCAAAGCTTTAAGTAATAGGGTGTGTCTATATAGCGCCTAAGCCTAAGAAGATTCGGCCTGATAGCGATCCTTATCCCGGATAGGCTAGGCTAAATTCCCCTCGTGGCTTGGTGCTATATAAAGAACTGCTTGGAGAGAAATAAATGAGATCTCGCTTGACTTGACTCCCGGCTCGTGGGTTTGTGTTCGAGTCGTCCGGTACTCATCATCTCGCCAAGCCCCGTCAGCTGTCGGGCAGGATTCCCGACAACTTTGAAATAATTTTATCTGATTTGCAGAGGTTTTATTTTATTAAGTAAGTTTGAATCACATATTTACATAGTTTAAAACAGAGAGATTTCAATTCTCATGTAAACTCAAAATAGTAAATTATCTTTGGCTTTAAAACATAAAAGGTAGAGTGGGGCAAGATGGAGGCAGCCGCGGTCCCAGTGGCGATCGTGGTCACTGAAAAGAACATGCATTCCTTGGAGAAGCCTTGGACACCAGATTTTGGTTTAATATCTGATTGGAACAACTTAAGGAGACATTTCCAGCTGTAACTTCCTATCTAGAATACAGAAGAGAGTGGATAATGGTGGAATTAAAAGCAAGATGACAATGAGGTGCCTGCCATGCAAGAAAAGTGATTTTTGGACGAACATCCCAGAAGAGATTAGAGAAAAGACCGCTTCAGGCACGCCTGCTGGGGAACTCTTAACAACCTACCTGTAAGAAAAATGAACCGGGCTTGTTGGAGGGATCCCAGCAGTGCTGGGCGGGAAGCTCAGCCCAGTGTCCAGGGGAACTCAGTTGTGCTTGGCCACTGCACTCTGCTATGCTGTGCTGGGAGATGTGGTGCGCTTGGAACAGCAGATCCTGCACTTTGCGGTGAGACTGTGGCCTCCACTCTAGGAGGGGAGATAAAATTCATTGCTGCTGAGTGCTCGATCGATCTCACAACCTCTTCAAATGACACATACTGTCTTCTTTTATTAAAAACATTGGAGAAGAGTGGGCGGGGCAAGATGGAGATTGCGGCCATCGAGAAGAATATGCAATCCTCGGAGAAGCCCTGGACACCACATCTTGGTTTAATATCTGATTGGGACAACTTAAGGAGACATTTCCAGCTGTGACTTCCTATGTAGAATACAGAAGAGAGAGTGGATAATGGCAGAATTAGAAGCAAGATGACAATAAGGCACCTGCCACACAAGAAAAGTGATTTTTGGAAGAACATCCCAGAAGAGATTAGAGACAAGACCGCTTCAGCTGCGCTTGCTGCTCTAACAACATACCTGTAAGAAAAAAATGAACCGGGCGTGATGGAGGGAGCCCAGCAGGCCAAGCGGAAAGCCCAGCCACATGTCCTGGGAACTCATTGTGCCTGGCTGCTGTGCTCCAGTATGCTGTGCTGGAGGCCTTGCTGCACTCAGAACCGCAGATCCTGCTCTATGCGGTGAGACTGTGGCCTGCACTCATGGAGGGGAGATAAAATTCATTGCAGCTGAGTACTCTATCTCACATTTTCAAAACACACATACTGTCTTCTCCTATTAAAAAATATTGAAGAGGAGCCAAGATGGTGGTGGTGGCAGCTAGGATTCAGGAGATGCAGACAAATCCTATGCAGTCCACCTTGAACTTTTAGAAAAATAATCTCCACAAAGGGGGACTGCTCCTTCTACACATACATGGGAATTTTGGACATCATACCACGTAAGGAAGGTGCTCAGTGGAGAACCAGACGGAAGGTGGTGGCACCAGGGGCAGCAGCAGCTAGTATTTGGAAGAGGCAGAAATCTGATCCAAACCACCTTGAACTTTCGAAGAAATTGCCCCAAAGGTAGGCTGCTACAGTCAGTCATGCTCAGGAATTCTGGACAAGTTGCTGTGTGGGAAAAGTGTTTGGGAGGGAACTGAGAGGGTGGTAGCAGCAGTGGTGGTGGCAGCAGCAGCAGAGGCCAGTATTTGGGAGAGGCAGAGTTCTGATCCAATCCACCTGGATCTTTTCAAGAAATCTCCCAAAGTTAGAATGCTACCACTGCACATGCTCGGGAATTTGGGACAACATGCTGTGTGAAAAAGGTGCCCAGAAGAGAACTGAGATGGCAGGGGCAGTGGCAGCAGTGGCCAGTATTTGGGAGAGACAGAGATCCAATCCAATCTACCTTAACATTTTAAAGAAATCTGCTCAAAGGTAGACTGCTACTTATGCACATGCTCAGGAATTCTGGAAAACATGCCCTGTGGGAAAGGTGTTCAGGAGAGAACCGAGATGGCGGTGGCAGCAGTGGCGGTGGTGGTGACCAGTATTTGAAGGGGCAGACAGATCCAGTCCAATCCACCTTGAACTTTTGAAGAAATCTCCCCAAAAGTGGTCTGCTCCTGCCACACATGCCCGGGAATTCTGGACAACATGCTAAGTAGTAAAAGGGTTTGTGGTGTATCAGAGGAATCCCTGCATAGCCAGGTTGAGCTGCCACGCTGTGAATTCTGGGAGACATCAGCCCTCATGGCCACACCACTCCTCTGTGCAGCGCTGGAGGCCAGGGTGCACATAGAGCAGCAGATCCTGCTCTCTGAAGTAAAGCTGTGGACTTCTGCCTTCGGACGGGAGACAAAATTTATTGGCACTAGATATTCAGGGTCCCAGCTTTTGCAAAAAAGATATACTTATTTCTCATATTAAAAACAAAAAATGGAAGAATGCCGGGCGAGGTGGCACATGTTGTAATCCCTGTGGTTGGGAGTTAGAGACAGGAGGATCATGCAGGTTCGAAGTCAGCCTCGCTGGCTTAAGAGACCCTTTTTACAAATAAAAATATATAAGAAAAATAGCTCTCTGGGAGTGTAGCCCAGAGGTAGAAGGGTATCCAGGAACCACAGTACCACCCCCCCCCCAAAAAAAGGAAGAAAAAAGGGAACATCTGTAGATAACCTGTTCACATTGACAGAGACCAGAGCATGCTGCACAGCAAGGCTGGTCCCAGGGCCTCTGAGGCCAGGATAGGAGCCTGCCTGGGGGTGAGCCCTGTGCTGGGGCCAGTGAGGGTGGGATCGGAGCCTGCCGTGCTGTGAGGCTGGTGCTGGAACCAGGAAGGCCGGGATCGGTGCCTG
This sequence comes from Muscardinus avellanarius, assembly GCF_963383645.1. Lineage (NCBI taxonomy): Eukaryota > Metazoa > Chordata > Mammalia > Rodentia > Gliridae > Muscardinus > Muscardinus avellanarius. Next base: position 85,315,189 of record NC_137791.1, read on the forward strand.
CCATGAGGCAAGACCTGTGCTGGAGCCTCTGAGGCTGGGATCGAAGCCTGCCAAGGGGTGAGGCTAGTGTCGGGGCCAGCGAGGCTGTGATTGGAGCCTGCCCTGAGGCATGGCTTGTGCTGGGGCCTCCGAGGCCAGGATCAGAGCTTGCCAAGGAGTGAGGTCGGTGCTGGGGCCTACGAGGCCAGGATCAGAGACTGCTGAGGGGTAAGGCCAGTGCTGTAGCCAGAGAGGCTGGGATCAGAGCCTGCCATGAGGCAAGGCCAGTGCTGGTGCCTTCGAGGCTGGGATCAGAGCCTGATGAAGGGTTAGGCCAGTGCCGGGGCCAGAGAGGGTGGGATTGGAGCCTGCTGAGGGGTTTGGCTGGTGCCGGGGCCAGGGAGTCTGCCTTGCAGTCAGGCCATTGCTGGAGGTAGTGAGGCTGGGATAGGAGCTTGCTTTAAGGCAAGACAGGTTCTGGGGCCTCTGAAGCTGGGATCAGAGTCTGCTGAGTGGTGAGGCCGGTGCTGGGGCCAGTAAGGCCAGAATCAAAGCCTGCCATGTGGCGAGGCCATTGCTGAAGCTAGTGAGGCCATGATAGGAGCTTGCCTTAGGGCAAGGCAGGTGCTGGGCTTCCGAGGACGGGATCAAAGCCTGCCATGAGGCAAGGCTGGTACTAGAGCCAGCAAAGCTGGGATAAGAGTCTGCCAGGTGGCAAGGACGGTGCTGGGGCCAGCGAGACCAGGATCGTAGACTGCTGAGTGGCGAGGCCAGTGCCGGGGCCTTCAAGAATGGGATCAGAGCCTGTAATGTGGCATACGTAGAGAAATATCACAGAAAATAAAAAACTAGATGCTTTTCCTAATATGCAAAAACTAGGATGAAATGGGAAGTTGGAAGAAATCTAGTTGAAGAAAGGGCCCTATGGAGGAGCAATTAAGGTGACCTAACGGAGGGTATGGGATGGGAGAAGATGGAATCTCTTAAAGCACATCATGTCAATCACTAAATCAAGCATGGGATCGAGGGATGGAACGGAATGGGATGGGGATTTGAAAAAGATTAATTGGATGATGTGTGCTTGTATATCCTCACAAGTCTTGTATGCCATTGAGATGTTTGACTACAATACACCAATAAAAATATATTAAAAAATAAAGAAAACATAAAATGTAAAATGTGGACATACTGAAAACATTGAAACCAAGCATGGTAGATCATGCCTCTAATTTCAGTATTTGGAAGGCTAAGACAAGAGGATCACAGATTCAAGGCAAGGCCTCAGCAACTTAGTGAGACCCTGTTTCAAGACAAAAACAAACAAAGCCTGGATGTGTAACTTGGAGATAGAATATTCCTGAATTACAACTTTCAGTACATATATACATACACACACACATGCATGCACCCACACATACATATAATGATTTAAAATATATACAATGTGTGGGTGTTTTAAAAAGATTTACAAAAGGAATAAAGTTAACAAATTAATGCAGATGCCAAATACCAACTAAGTTATTATTTTTTTAAATTTTATTGTTGCTTTTTTGTGTGTGGTACTGGGATTCCTGGAAACCCTTCTACCTCCAGGTTACACTCCCAGACCTATATTAATACTTTTTTATTTGGAAAGTGTCTCTTAAGCCAGCACGGTTGGCTTCGAACCTGCATGATCCTCCTGTCTCTGCCTTCCTAGTGCAGGGATTACAAGCGTGCACCACTATGCCTGGCTTATTGTTGCATTTTAATCATACATCTTGATGAAGTTCAAGGTGATAGGATCATAAGTACACATGGCACTCATTGAGCCCTTTCCCAGTCCCTGCCCTATTTCCTCCCTTTCCCTCCTTCCCCTGCTCAGCACAGTGATTGATAAGTTTGTGTCTGTACATCGTATTCTCTTCAGGTGTTTCCTTCCTCCCGGCTTCCATCTTCCTCAGTTAGGCTGCCTTCTGTACATTTGTAAGGTTTCTCCTCTTTTGTCTGGAGTCTCTTCTATGTTCCAATTTCTCTCTAGCTTCCACATATTAGGGAGAATATCCTATTTTTCACTTTTTATGACTAATTTTAAAATGTACTATAGCTAAAGCTCTCAGAATAAAGCTAGGAATGTCTTCACATATATCATTATATGTAATTATATGTGTATGTATACAGAGAGAAGTATACATTCTTTACTTATTGTCCATATATATAGAACAATAGCACATCATCTTCCCTTGTATTTTGGCTACATTTTTTTCTCTTCTCTGACATTAATGGATAAAATCATTCAGACTGAAGAAAAAAATTCTTTCAGCTCATTTTACAGAACATCTTATTTCAGAGGTAAATTTAGGGAGTTTGCTTAGTTTAGCATTTCTGGAAAAAGATCTTGTCTAGGTGTTCTTGTCAGTAACATAATTTATTTTCAAATATGGTCGATGAGCGGATAAATATTGAGGTGGATGTACTGGAAATACAGATCAGGTATGATTAGATAAATGAAATAATAAAGGATAAATGCAAGAAATATAAGAAAAGAAAAAGACAAAATTGAGGAAGAAACTGATGTCATTTTAAAGGAAAGTAAGTTTTGCAGGAGGAGAAATTGTACATGCAAAAGTGTGCTGATACATTGGAACATGCATCCTGATGCAGATGGGCCACTAGAGGCTGAGATGAGGGGTAAAAAGGGAAATTTGTAACAAGACTGAGGAGTTGAGATTTTATTTTAAGGATTTAAAGCCATTGAAGAGTTTTGAGTATGGGATTACTTTTTGGAGATGTTGGGGGAGCAACATTAAAAAAGTAATGCCAGTGAAGTATACTGGTTAGAGTATTCTTGAAGCAATCTGGGTACAAGATCTTAATAGTTGGGTCTTAGGCATTTCGTGTGGGGCTAGGATAAGAAAGGGATAAAAAATTATTTAAAAATTTAATGTGCACTTAAGAGAGTCACTTAGGGGATGGCACTTATATAAGAGAGAACTACCATATTATTGAAACTTAGAAAAGGGAATATATGCCTGAAACAATTTGAATTTAGAATTTCCCCCTCATCCTAACAGGATCAAATTGGTAATGTTGAAAATGAGGCTTGTTGCTAAGAGGGTGGCATGGCCTGGGGAATATAAGGTTTCCCTTCCTTAACCTGCTTTTTCTCTGCTTCTAGCCTCAGTGATGTGGCAGTGAATCTAGTGTTCTTTCTACTTACTGCCCCCAACCCCTGAGCTCTGCATGTCTGGCCTGACATGCACTTAACTTCTAAAATCTCCAAAAATAAGTGAACAAATAAATCTTCTAAGTTGTGTGGTCAGTTTTTTTTTTTATTATAGCAGTGAAAAAGTTGACTGAGACAATGCTCATAATTATAAGAACTCAGTAAAATTCATATAGAAGAAAGGATACTGAGTGTTTCCACTATAGTGAAATAATGAATGCTCGATGATATAAATATGCCTAACCTGGTTTAAATATTACATGATGTATACATGTAGCAAAGTATCATAGGAAGAGCTCTAGACAAAGGAGGAGAAACCATAAATGAGCAAATAAGGTGACCAAACTGAGGGAGATGGGAAGGGGGAAGAGGAAATTCCATAATGTACATGATGTACATTCACAAACATATCAAAGTCAATCATGTACATTCACAAACATATCAAAGTCAATCACTAAGTCAAACATGTAAAGGAGGTTGGGAGAGAAAATGGGGTGGGTATTGGGGAAGAACTAAATCATCTTGTACCCATTTAAGGTATATGACTACAATGTACCAATAAAAAATTTAAAAAATCACTAAAAAGTATATCATTAACATTGGTGTACATTTGTTACATCAGTTAAAATACATTTAATTTGAATTAAAAATAATCAGGAAACAAATAACCTTGTTAATAAAATTCACTTCTTGTATAGAAAATAGTTTCCAATTATTACTTTAAATAAAGAGAAACCAATATAACAATAAAGAATATTTTTAGAATATTCTGTTTACAAAGGATTAAATAGTAACTGTGTGTGTATGGAAATTCTTACATGTTTATATCAATGGTGTTTCAACTTTTTGGATTATGTATTCTATTAGTAAAAAGGCTTTAATTTTGTATCCCATTATGTTTGGTAACTTCATTAAATTATGCTACCAAAATAGTAGAATATTTTTGTACTCTTTATTAAACATGAAAAGTTAGAGAGGTGAAGTATATGATAGAAAATATTTATATTTTATTAATTTAGAAAATATTGATCTCACTAAAATTAATATTGATATTTTGTTGAGAATAAGAATTTATATCATAATTTTTAAAAATTTTCACTAATTTTTGATACATCAATTTAGGAATCTTGCAAAATTAAGTTTTTATTTTCTTTTATAATATTTGGTTTTAACTTCTTTGATAAAGGAGACATAGTTTAGAAAACTCTACATATAAAAGTGAAAAGAAGCCATTGACTGAAGCTATGAAACTATTATGTTTTTAGTCTTATGAAATCATATATGGATTTTTATTGAAATATAGGTAAATTTTTGTTTTACTAAATTTTGGGCAGTTCTTCCAAACTAAGATTTTGAATTATTTAAATATTTACCAAATAAGTTAAAAACCACAGACTAAATAAAGTTCATTTATCTAATCATACCTGATCTGTATTTCCAGTACATCCACCTCAATATTTATCCGCTCATCAACCATATTTGAAAATAAGTTATGTTACTGACAAGAACACCTAGACAAGGTCTTTTTCCAGAAATGCTAAACTATGCAAGCTCCCTAAATTTACCTCTGAAATAAGATGTTCTGTAAAATGAGCTGAAATAATTTTTTTTTCTTCAGTCTGAAGAATTTCTTTTTTTTTTTTTTTTTTTGGTGGTACTAGGGGTGGAACCCAGAGGCTTTCTACCTCTGGGCTATACTCCCAGACCTTTTTTATATTAGGAAACGGTCTCGCTAAATTGCTGAAAGCCTTACTAAGTAGCTGAGGCTGGCTTCGAACCCATGTGATCCTCCTGTCTCAGCCTCCCAAGCACGGGGATTACAAGCATGCGCCACCACGCCCAGCTCAGAAAATTTTATTTAGAAGCTTTTTAGTTTTTATATATATTTTTATTGAAAATAAATGGTTTAATCTATATTTGGTACCCTCTCCCCCCCCCTATTTTCCCTTCCCCCTTCCTGACAATGAATATCCAGGGTAACCTTGATATATTCATACTTTTACACATATTCAGAAGTAACCCCTCATTAATGAAGTTCAGCCTCCTTCCTCTCCTAGCTTTCCATTCAAACTTTACTGAGATTTCCCTTCCATTAACTGGAGTCCCTCTGGTATCCCCAGTGCTCCCTAGTTTGGGCATACTAGAGGAAACATATGTCCCTTCTCTTTCTGTGTTTGGCTGATCTCACTTAACATAATGGTCTCCAGCACTTACCATCTTCTTACAAATGACATGATTTTGTTCTTCTTTATAGCTAAATAGAATTCCATTGTGTTTTTTTTCCCCTAATTTTGCAATCCATTCATTTGTTGATGGAGATCTAGGTTGGTTCCATATTTTGGCTATTACAAACTGTGCTGCTATGAACATGGGTATGCATATGTTAATGTAGTTCTCTGATTTCAAACCCTTTGGAAAGATACCCAGAAGTCATATAGCCAGATCAAATGATGGATCTATTCCCAGTTTTCTAAGGAATCTCCATACTGATCTCCATAGTGGCCGAATTACTCTGCACTCCCACCAACAGTGTAAAAGAGTTCCTCTTTCCCCACATCCTCACCAGCAATTGTCGTTTGATTTCTTTATGCTTGCCACTCTGTTTGGGGTTAGATGGAATCTCAGTGTAGTTTTGATTTGCATCTCCCTGATGGCTAATGATGTAGAACATCTTTTCATGAATCTATTGGCCATTTGTATCTCTTCTTTTATGAAGCGTCTATTTAATTCGATTGCCCATTTCTTGATTGGGTTGTTTGTTTGGCTAGTGTAGAGTCTTTTGAGCTCTTTGTAAATTCTGGATATTAGCCCCTTATTAGAGTGGTTCCTGTGGTTACTGGTAAAGATCTTCTTGCATTTTATAAGCTTCCTCTTTAGGTTCTTGATGATTTTCTTTGATGAGAAGAAACTTTTTAGTTTCTTCTCTAAATATAAAATTGAAAAGAAGCCATTGACTGAAGCTGAGACTATTATGTTTTTAGTCTTATGAAAATATATATAGATTTTTATTGAAATATATGTAAATTTTTGTTTTATCAAATTTTGGGCAGTTCTTCCAAACTAGGATTTTGAATTATTTAAATATTTACCAAATAAGTTAAAAACCACAGAAAATTTTATTTAGAAGCTTTTTAGTTTTTAAATATTGTTCAGTGTTTTAAAACTACCAGATACAAATGACACATAAAATTTTTGGCAACAGCATTACATAAAGATGAAAAAGGTTTTAAGCATTTTTTTTTACACTGTTCTGTTCAAAGGAAATCTTGTTCAGTAATGCAATTACTATTGCCCTTAATATTAAAATGCCACCTTTGTGTGTAGCTGGCAGATTAAATGTCTTTATTCTTTTTTAATATATCTGCTTTGCAGCAAACTACTGACATCACAGAAAAGGTCAGCAAATTTAAGCTATATAAGTATCTATTTGCAAGGAAAAAATGAATGTCTCTTTAGGTTCAATGCCATTATATAACAAATTATTGTCAAATCTACTATTTAATTATTTTCACAACATTAACCAATACTAGTGACATATTTTAGTTTACAAACTGCAGTGTGTTGTAAAGTCCTTCACATGAAAAAATAATAAGTTCACCATTGTTAGCTCTAAAAAATTTACATATTATTAATTTAAGAATATGCTCTCATTAGAAGTGACATGCGATTCTCATCTACATAGGGAGTTGGGGAAGGAACTAACATCATTCCATTCATTAAATGAGAGTAAAGCATGGTTTATTTCTTATTTATGGTAACACAAATATTAGCAGGAGTTACATTGTTACTTTTTACTTAATAATATCACTATACTGAAAGATTGTAAGCCAAGAGTCAAAAAAGCCTCAAAAACTAGTAAAACTAATAGCTCAGAATGTTAACTATAGCCCTCAGAACTCTAATTTGCCTACAATGTGGGTGATACAAAACTGCATCCGGCTCCATCAGAAACTATAGTCACATGTTGTATTCATAACATCATTGTATATTTCATGTCACCTGTTTTTATTTACTAAGACTATTCTTTCTTCAAAAAATATTTCTAAATGAAAATAGTAAAACACATGCATTATAAAGAAAATCATTTATACTGAACTTAAATTATAAAATATCTAAAAATAAAATTGAAAGAATAATATATAGGTATGTATACATGTATATTCATATACATTATAACATATTTTATTAATGTATCAATAACAATATCTGGTAATGGGTTCTATTTTTTTGTGGTACTGGGGATCCTGGAAGCCCTTCTCCCTCTGGGCTACACTCCCAGACCTATATTTTTTTTTAAATTTGGAAACAGGGTCTCTTAAGCTAGCAAGGCTGGCTCTGAACCAGCGTGATCCTCCTGTCTCTGCCTCCCAAGCATGGAGATTACAAGCCTACGCCACCATGCCTGGCTGGTAATAGGTTCTATAACTACAAAAATTTCAAAAGTATAAGGGCAAATATATTTATGTTTTTATATTAACTAGTATTACATAAACATAATTAATGTATGTTGGTTACAAATCATAGATATTAATACCATTATTATCTATTACTGAAATTCATAATGTAAAAATATCAATTTAAGTTAAAATCATGAGATTATAGATGTAGGTAACATGTTTTTCACTCTAATTCAAAGACTACCTGACTTCTATTTATAGGTCTCAAGTCAAATCCCTTTACGAGAAAGATGTTCAGAAGAGAATACCAAATAATATGTTAATTAAAAACTAGCCTGACCAAAACATTTAGGTAAAAATAATAAGGATAATGAAGAAGAAAAGCATTTTGTATTCTCAGAATAAGCAGACATCAGGATAACTTTCTGTCATTCGACTTTAATAGCTTTTTTATCATTCGGTGGATGTGTGACTATTGCTTGAATTATAGGTGGGTATATGAATGGACAGAACATAACAAGACATTTTAAAATACCAAGTGTTTATCCTCTCCTGTTTTTTTTTTCACATTTTCTCTTTCAGAACATCTCACCATAATTCAAACAATAATAGTTTATGGGTGAATTGACTTTGGAAAAACAATTTAAGTTTACATTCACCTAAACACTTAAAAATTGCAAAAAAGTAAAGATATAACCAAAGTATGTGTGAGAAGTAACATTTAGTAGGTGAAAGATCATTCTATTGAAGACTAATGAATTCTGCAGACAGAGCGGGTGATGATATGGAAAGAGTATGAAATCTGGATTTACTTGAGAAAGTTAGTATGTAGGTTGTTTCTTAAGAATATCAAAAGATTCCAGAAGAGGAACATTTGTGCAGGTGACTCAAAGCAGACAAATTCTTAAAAGTCTTGGAAATTATCTTGATCCAATTTATCATAAAAGTAATCCTTATATGTAGAAAAGAAATATCAAGAAGACATTTTAGAGAAGAAGACCTGCCAGAGGAAGGCCAATTATAATCTAGGTGGAAATAGCACTTGAAAAATCTTGACAGATAGTTAAGAACCAATTGGCTTCCGCATACTCCTAGGTTATGCAAAACCATTGACATGTTCGTATACACAACAGATCCAAGAAAACATTACATTGGCAGGAACTTTGATGTAAAGAGGATTCTAACTAAAAACTACGTGAGTATAGTAATATTGTTTTGCATACCTGAGCTTATAGACGTAGTTTTGTAAATGTTTTATTTATTTTAATATGCTTTTATTGGTGCATTATTGTTTCACATTATAATGTGAATCTTGTGACAGTAACATACATTCACACAGCATTTGGTAGCCCCCACACCGGCCTCCCCATCTTCTCCCTTCACAATACAGACTACTCAGATTGACATTGGTATTTTCATATATGTACACATAGTCAAATGTAGTAAATGTTTTAAAAGATACTTGCCAGAATAGAAGAAAACAAGAGGTGTGAGAAATGGTCTTTTATGGTTTTACATTTTATAGTCTAGTAGAGAGCAGGGCCTCAGCACATGTTGGTCTGTGGTAGAATGGTCTGTGGCCAATAGAAACAAAGTTACTGAGACCCTGTTCTGTAACACTGCTGCTGTTCTACACATATTTATACACTTAAAAGTCTATGTGGAATCTAGGGAGAACATGTCTCATAGGAGGAACTCTAGAAGAAGAAGGAGACGCTGAAGATGAGCAGATAAGGCCACCTAACTGAGATGGATGGGAGGAGAAAGAGAGTAATTCCCTAATATACAGGATACACATTCACAATAATCATATCAAAGTCAATTAGTAAACCAAACATGAGAAGGAGGGAGTGGGAGGGATGGGGCGGAATGAGGAAGAACTAAATGACTGATGTGTGCATGGATACCTCTACTATCTTGTCTACTCCATTAATATGTATGACTACAATGCACCAATAAAAAATAAAAAAAATAAAGACAACATTGAAGCAAAACCACATCTTCCAACTGTAGGAAACTCTGGTTGGGTGTGTTGGAGCATATGGACTATTTCTCCCCATCAAGTAAGATTATGAGTCTTTCCACAGTTCACCCAAATGTGTGAAAGAACAGTGTTTAGAGGATAAGAATTAGCTGGGCCATGATTTCTGAACTTAGTTGGTAGCAAGAACCTGTCAGCATCTAGAAAGGTGAAGAATTAGTGAATTATTCCTTATCTTTACATAGTTGATGTAAAAGGATAGTAATCCAGAAGAGTCACGGAAAAGTTGAAATTCTGAGCACCTTTTTTAATCTTTATACACATAGGAAGTAAGGTACAGAATTTATTATTTCTATTCATACTTATTAAGAATTTATGAATTAATAAGTTAACTTTATCTGTGTTTAATTTAACAGAATATAGATGATTTGAATTTCTGAGCCCTTGACAATTTTTCTTAGTCAGATTATCACCATATGTTACAAAGATTTTTAAAGTAATAAGAATTGAAAAGTGCTAAATTCAGGAAATAATATTCAAGAGTTCCATGCTGAGAAAAAAGAACAGAGTTTTGTTTAAATATACTATTTGTATACAGATTTAGCAAAATTATTTATTGGAATGAAAAGGGAGAGAGTTAAAATACTATTCAGTGAAATAATAAGAAAGAGAGAAAACAATATAAGCTGGATACTAGGATGCAAACCTGTAATTCCAATATTTGAGAACCTAGGGCAGAAAGATCCCGGGTTCAAGGCCAGACTCAGACACTTAGCAAGACCTTTGGCAAATTAGCAAGACCCTTTTTCTAAATAAAAAAAAAATGATAGTAATAGTGCTAAGAATATAGCTAAGAAGTAGAACACTTTGGAGTTTAATACCTAGTAAGAGGAGAGAGAGAGAGAGAGAGAGAGAGAGAGAGAGAGAGAGAGAGAGAGAGAGAGAGAGAGAGAGAGAGAGAGAGAGAGAGAGAGAGAGAGAGAGAGAGAGAGAGAGAGAAATGTAAAAATAAAAAGGTATTAGTGGAGGCCTTAAAACAAGTTTTACTTCTATTCAAATTTTTTGTTTGACTTTATTTTCTTTTTAAGAGATTTTCCATTGTTGAAAATGTCGCAATGTTCTTTGATTCCTACTCTATTGCTGAAGTTGGATGACAACACATTTGCAGTTGCTGGCACCCAGTACCCTGCTGTCAAGGTTGTAAATGATACCACTTTTCAACAAAGCAGCGATCCAGCAAGGGGATTAGAGACATGAATTGTAACTGACAAAATATAAATTTGATGTTAACATGACACATTTTCACTGACTATATTCCGAGAATACTAGTGCTTGCAAGATGTGAGGTTCAGCTGCTTCTTTCCTTGCAATCCAAAGTGCAAATCAGCAAATTCTTCATCTTCTGGGTTGAAAGTTCTCATGGAATAGCAGAGTGTGAAGAGGTTTGTTCCTTCTATGTTGGCTGCCACCATATCACAGCTTGCCTCTACACTTTCAATAAGAATTGAATTATTTTGGGGGTGAAGGTGGAAAAAACTACTGCAATGACTAATTAATACAGAAACCTCATCTCATCTAAATTAGATCTGCTGTGACATTCCATTACACACTGCACCATAGAAAATGTTAAATGTAAGCATAAAGCTAATGTCTGATTGCAAACAAAAAGCTCTCTCCCTCTCCTGTGTTTTGCATCTGGCAGATGTCACATGTTTCTTTTAGATTTTGATGAAATTTATGATATATACATATATATTTTTAACAATCACTTAGTTATTTTTGTTTTTGAGATTTGATGTGATTTCTCTGTGTGGTCCATTTCAAGAAGAGGTGTCTGCTGCTGCCCAAAGCCACACTGGTCTCCTCATTCTAGATAATGTGCAAACCAAAATAACAAATGACTGAGAGGATACAGGCTACATCAACATGAGAAATTGTGCTATCTGAGCCTTGCTTGTAGCTGGGGGATCATCAAGGAAAAGTCAAGTGAACATCAGATTTGGGAGGCTGATGAGGGTTTCGGCTTTATTTAGTTCCCTTTACCGGACTAAATTAATTGTTATTTCTTTTAAGAATACACACCATTTTTATGAAATCATAACATTCATTTAGTGTTTACTAAATTATTTGTGGTAAATGGTAAATGCTGTGATTCATATATATATATATATATATATATATATATATATATATATATATATATATATATATATATATATATATGAATAAGTGGAGAATGAAAAAAGCAGAATTGTTTAATTTAATATCAAACACTGAAAATTAGTAGTTAATTATAAGTTTTGAAGTATTTAACAATATAATCTATAGAATATCTGATATTTCTACTAAGAGCAATGACACATCAAACAAGCACACATAGACTTATGTGTAACTTTTTTATTTGAAATGAAAAATTTAAACAATACTGTATTTGTAAACCATTGGTACGTCATATATATATATATATTCAACTAAATTCTAGAAATTCTTAAAATTTTAGTTCAAGTATTAGTTTAAACAATAGTGCTGTATTTTCCAGCATACCTTTTCAGCATTATCTTTTGTTTCTCTTGGTCTGGTGCTGCTGCTGCTGCTATAACAAAGTATCATAGACTGGGTGACTTATAAACAACAGAACTTTAGCCTGGTGTGGTGGCACACACTGTAATTCCCGCGCTTGGGAGGCAGAGACAGGAGGATCGCGCAGGTTCGAAGCCAGCCTCGCTGGCTTAAGAGACCCTGTTTCCAAATAAAAATATAAAAAAATAGGTGTCTGGGAGTGTAGCCCGTAGGTAGAAGGGTTTCTAGGAACCCCAGTACCACCAAAAAAAATAAATAAATAAACAAACAAACAAATTAATTAATTAATTAAAAATAAACAACAGAACTTTATTTTTCATAGTTCTGGAGTATGGGAAGTCGGAGGTCCAGGTACCAGTATGTTCAGTGCCTCTCGAGGTCCTGTTTCCTGGTTCATTGGTGGTACCTTCTCCCTTGTCTTCTCTTGGTGAAAAAAGAAAAGGAAGCTCTCTAGAATTTCTTTTATAAAATTATTAATCCCATTTACAGAGGTCGCACCCTCATCATTTAATCACCTCCCCCAAATTCCATCTGCTCCTATTATTACGTCTATAATAGACTTCAACATCTAATTCTTGGGTTTAACAGATATTCAGACTGCTGCATCCTTCAATACCATGTGCCTCTGTTCATTCCCTTTACACTCTCAAATGTTGACAATTTTACATTTATTCAGAGAAGCAATTGACAAATTTGTCTCTTTCCTGTTGAATAAAGAGGTCATTCTATGCTTCTCACTGTCAAGTCTTGACTTTCTAGTATTTTGCATGATATCTGATAAGAGTTCAACACATGTATGAAATGCTCTAAATAAACTAGTGAATTAATCTATTTTCATAAATATTCCCACTGAGAGTGGCAGCTTACACCTGTAATCCCATGGGAGGCTGAGACAGGAGGATTGCTGTCTGGGGGGCAGTGTATGATAATTTATAACATAATGGAGGGTGAACATAAAACACTATTGAAATATAAAAACGATTACCTATTTCAGTCAGCATTTTCTATGCTGTGATCTAAGTTCCTGACACAAAAGTTAGATGAAAGATTTGTTGGAATTTGTGGTTTTAGAGGTTACAGTCCACAGGGCCAGCTCCCAAGCAGAAATAATGGCAGGAGCAGCAGGGTACATGGAGGGAGGCTGAACATCATGGAGACTGGAAGGGGAGAGGCTAAGAACAAATGGAGTCCTCAAGGTTGTACCCCAGTGACCTTCCTTCAGACAAATCTTTTCACATTATCATAGAATAAGTCTATTCAAATTATTGGTGGCATACACCTGTAACCCCAGTATTTGAGAAGATTACACGCTCAAGGTTAGCCTAAGCAACTTAGACCCTCAGAAAATTGGCAAAATATTGTTTCAAAATTAAAAATATATATATAGGGCTGGGGATATGGATCAGAGGGCAAATTTCACTGGGTTCAGTCCCAGAAGCAAAAAAAGAAAAAAGAAATATAAAAGAAAGAACAAAAGAAAATTATTTCATCACTGAACAACTTGTCCAAGAGACACTCTCTACTAGACTATAACATTACCTATATGACCAAAAAAAAAGCGCGTAGTGGTATCATGGGATAATATATTTCTAATTCTACTCAATGTGACACAGAAAGTCTTTGAATATAACTGTCTCTTGATTGTAGTCCAGCCTCCCCCTCTTTGCTCTATTAATCATAATCTCTCTGCCTCTCTAGTGAATAATTTTACTCAAATTATTTTTCATCTTACTGCTATTCCAATCCTTGCCCCAGAAACCTAACTTTGAATGTAAAATGAAGTATCTTCCTCTGTGAGAGAAGAAAAGGCAAAAGAGTTTATCTTAAATAAAGATAAATTGTTTGGAAAGGGAATAAGTTGAAGTAAAATTTGTATGTAATTATAATGTTTTCTCTAGTGGAATACAGAAAAGTTTATAACTGAAGTTGATAACAGAGATTAATGAAGAAATAGCAGAGATTTGGAAGCTCTACAGAGATGACTGTGAGATAAGGTTACTGGGTTATATAAAAGATGTATAAGGTGAATTGAGAAGGAGGGAGGGGGAAGAAATGGGGTGAGAATTGGGAAAGGGCTGAATGAGTGATGTGTGCATGTATGCCTCTACCATCTTGTACACAATTAAATTGTATGACTACAATGCACCAATAAAAAAAATTTTAAAGCCAGGTGTGGTGGTGCACACTTGTAATCCCAGCATTAGGAAGGTAGAGACCAGAGGATCACAGTTCGCAGACAGCCTCAGCTACTTGGCGAGGCCCTTTGCAACTCAGTGAGACCCTGTTTCAAAAAAAGTAAAAGGTCTAAAAAATAGGGCTGAGGCTGTAACTTGGAGGTACAATGCCCCTGGGTTCTATCTCTTGTACCATATTAAATAAATAAATAAATAAATAAATAAATAAATAAATAAATAAATTTTTTAAAGTTGCATGTGGGTGTAACAGGTCTTTTACCATCACTAATCCAAATAGCCATATGGTTTTTCTCCATACTTTCCTTCTCTTTACTTGGCTTTCCTTTTCATCCTATTGTAGTCTATAAAATCTAAAAAATAATTTAAATGTTGAAAAATTGGCTTTGTTTTTAACTTCATTGAGAATTATGTATAAATATACACTGTAGTGTTTGTTGTTTCTGTGTATTTATAATCTATTGCAAGTATCACTTAAAAGTTTGTGCTTATTTTCAAAGCTGAAAGGCTTATGTACAAGATGAACTCTTTAATACATTCAAGTATTTATTGATTTTATTATATTTTTAGCATAATACATTAATAGAATAAATATGTGAGTAAAATTCTTAATAATGAATCATCATTGTATTCTAAAGTGTAATCTTATTTGGCCATTGTCTCATTTAATTACTCTTCTTGACTTGGATGACTATTATCTTTGGAATTTCTCCATTTATTTTCATAATATAGATCCATGCCTTTTTCCCTCCTCCTTAGGAATCTGCCAATTTAATTACAAATATTAGTTTATCTCTTATTCTATAAATTGTATGCTCACTTCATGGATAGAATTTAAAATTATGATTTTTATATTCAGCATCTTATACTTCACTAAAATTTATTTGTGAGACTACTAGGCAAATATATATATTTCTGTATGTACGAGGCCCATGTATCTATTTATATACAGGCATACATATACATATATATATATATATATATATATATATACATATATATATATATATTTGTGAGACTAATAGATATATATGTATATAATATATGCACACATATATAAATCGCTTTTATTTCCTTTGGGGCAATTACTCTGTTTCTGTTATTGAGAGTACAATGCCAAAATAATGAGATTTCAGCTTAAAAAAAGAAAACAGAATTAATGAATAGAATACTTCTCTGGTTACAGGTAACAATATTTTACAGTGTAGTATTGTGATGTACATTTTAAGACTTTTTTTGGCAATTTATTTCTTATATCTATTAAATATCTATGTCAAGAAATGTAATTAGGGCCATGAATCCAAAGAAGATATAAGATAAATATTTTAAAACAATACATTTTTAGTTAAGAGATTCATATGTAACTAATGACAAATTTAGGTATAACATCTGGGTGTAGGACCTTCATGATATAGCCTGTTGTACAGCAGAATAATTATCTTAGTGCCAGTTTAAGTTGTTTCTTTATGCTAATTGAGAGACTAAAATCACAGCTCCAGGTAGAGTCTGCCTCTAAATTTGTAGACATTTCTCACAAAAATGTGGTGAAAACACCACTGATCTTGGGTATTTCAATAAGATATCATGAGGCAAGAAGGACTTTTATTTAACCCCTTGAATTTTCTTTGAATTATATATGTTTGCTGATATTAGCTACATTGAAAGTAAATCATATTAAAGCAATTCTATGAACCATAAGTTTATAACGTAGTCATCCTTAAACTAATGCCAATTCATGTGGCTCCTTGTTCTCCCCAAGCACTGGCCAGAATGTTTGACATATAATAGAAAATAAAATATATTTACTAAACTAAATGAAATGCCTACTTGTGCCATTCTTAGTTTTTTTGTTTGTTTGTTTTTGTTTTTTGGTGGTACTGGGGTTCCTGGAAGCCCTTCTACCTCCGGGCTACACTCCCAGACCTATTTTATATTTTTTAATTTGGAAATAGGTTCGCTTAAGCCAGCGTGGCTGGCTTCGAACCTGCGCGATCCTCCTGTCTCCGCCTCCCAAGTATGGGGGATTACAAGCATGCACCACCACACCCAGCCATTATTAGTTTGTTTTTGTTTTTTTTTTTATAACAGAGTAGTTGGCTCCAAATTTTGGCTATTACAAATTGTGTTGCTATGAACCATGGGTATGCACATATTACTATAGTTCTCTGATTTCAACCCCTTTGGACAAATACCCAGGATTGGTATAGCCAGATCATATGGTGGATCTTTTCTCAGTTTTCTAAGGTATCACAACACTGATCTCTCCGTAGCAGCTGAACTTGTTTACACTCCCACCAACAGTGTAAAAGAGTTCCTCTTTCCCCACATCCTCACCAGCATTTGTTGTTATTTGATTTCTTTATGCTTGCCACTCCAATTGGGGTTAGATGGAATCTCAGTGTAGTTTTGATTTTCATCTCCCTGATGGCTAATGATGTTGAACATCTTTTCATGTATTTATTGGCCATTTGTATCTCTTCTTTTGTGAAGCATCTATTCAGTTTATTTGTCCATTTCTTGATTGGGTTATTTGTTTTACTAGTGTAGATTCTTTTGAGCTTTTTGTATATTCTGGATATTAGCCCCCTATCAGAGTGGTAGCTGGTAAAGATCTCCCACTCTATAGGCTTTCTCTTTAGGTTCTTCATGGTTTCCTTTGATGAAAAGAAATGTTTTAGTCACCATCAACAGATGAATGGATTGAAATTTTTTGGGAAATACACACAATGGAATTCTACTCAGCTATAAAAAAGAAAATCATGTAATTTGTAAGAAGATGGAAAGACCTGGAGAACATTATGCTAAATGAGATCAGCCAAGCACAGAAAGAGTAGGGACACAAGTTTTCTCTAATATGCCCAAACTAGGGAGTATTTGGAATACCAGAGGGACTTCAGAAAATGGAGGGAAACCTCAGCAAAGCTAGAATGGGAGGATAGAAGAAAAAGGCTGAGGTTGATTAATGGAGGAGCTACATCCAAATATGTGTAAAAGTATGAATATACCATGGTTAACCTGGCCTTGACACTCATTGTTGGGAGATGGGAAAGGGGAAGTGGGGGGCACCAAGCATAGTATGAATGTATGCCATTTTTAATATGTTCCATATAAAAATATAAAAATAAATTTAAAAATAAATAAAAATTAAAACAGAGAGGTTTTTCTTATTTATTACATGCTCAGGGACATACCAATACAATAGAGACTGCTTCATAAAATATAAAATTAGGAATAGTTCTATCAAAAATTGCACTAAAATAACAATTATGGAAATGTAACATTAATGTGATAAAAGTACTCAGAGAGGTAATTAGGGAATAAAAACCCAGAAATCAGAGAACGTGGCAGTTATTCATTGAATTATGAATAAAAATATATGGATGATTTTACAAAATAGAAAGGTTTTGCTAATATAGTAAAACATATTAAAATGGATGAAGGATGTCACAAAAGGAATGTCTAAAAATTAAAATGTAATGAATTACCTGTTCAAAGTATGAGTTAAATTCTATAAATTTAAGCTCTATTAGATTACTCCTATCAAAATCTTAGAGGAAACTTTATGTGTATGTTTGAGCCAAATAATCAATAGTCATTTGTTTTAGTTTCTGCTGCTTATTAGCTTGTTTCTTCCTATGTAATAGCATAAAAAATGAAACTTGCAGCTATTAGAAAGATAAAATCCGAAGGTCACTGGCAGTTGCAACCCATTTGAATATCAGTATACTTCTGTAGTATATAAATTACTCAGTAGAAATATTTGAAATTCTATTACCTCTTTCACATGACTTTTATATAGGGTAAGGTTTTCAACTTCAGTGAGCTAAGTAGTATAGTACTGAAATCTATTTCATAAAATACATCTTGTTGCCAGGTATTGGTGCAAGCAAACCCTTTCAACCACATTGTGTTACTAGCTCTAAAATATTCTGTTGTTCTAAAAACAAAAGTGTTTTTAAACACCACACAGACTATACTCAAAAATAAAAGAGAAAAATTACTTTAAATATACTGAAGCAGCAGAAGTAAACATAGACTGTGGAGTCAAACACATTATGATGGCACCAATTACCAGCTGTGTGAAATTTTGTGAGTTGCTTAATGTTTCTGAATTTCAGTCTATTTGTCGAATTTGGACAATGATATCGCCTTTGTATTTCTATTGCAAGGATTAGACAAAACCCATATACAGTGGCTAACACATGGTAGGCATCTCATAAATGGAAGCTATTGTGAAGACAATTTTACATAAGTTTTAAAATTTGTCTTTAGAACAGTTCTTGGTTTAATTTTAAGCCAGATTTTTATGGTTTGATAATGAATCACTGATTGCTCAGCAATGAAAAAAGGTACTAAAATGCAGAGGCTGCGTGATTAGCTCTTGCTTACTGATGAACTGCATTAGAGACTACTAAAATATAGAAATATGCGCTTATGGAAATAAACATGATGTAAATGTTACTTTTGAAATTTAACATTTCACTGCTGAATCTAAAGAAGAAATCAAGTTTTACCATAAAGATCAGAAAAATAAGCCATACGTTTCCTTGGGTATTCACTAAGGCTTAATTACTTTGATATCCTATAGTCATAATATCAGTGTCTTAATGTACAATATTTGGTGCAAAAATACTATGAACACCTAAAAATAAGCTACTGTATCCCTCTCCCTCTCCTTCCTTCCCTCCCTCCCTCCGTCTCTCCCTCTTCTTGTGTGAGTGTGTGTGTGTGTGTGTGTGTGTGTGTGTGTACATTATTTCGGATTGAACCCAGAAGTTTTTTTTTTTTTTTGAGCTACACCTCAGCCCTATTTTTTATTTTGAAATAGGCTGGTCAAATCTATGATCGTCCTGTCATAGTCTCCCAAGTACTGGGATGATAAACATGGAACGCCATGACCAGAGCTAATATCTTTTTCAGAAGATAACTATTAATGGGCATCATAGAGTGCTGAATACATTTTTTGAGCAGATCACCTATAGATGATTTATATTTCAAATGGAATTAGGGGCCATGGCAAAAAAAGTATATTTTAAGTTCAATAAGTCTAACAAAACTAAAGCAAATTATAACCTTTCTCTATGAATAGTATTGGAATGGAAGATCATAGGAATGTTTTGTAGTTACTGTGCATATTTCAGTATGAGCACTTATAAATCTTTCATGAGAGTCTAATAAACAAAGAGAACACAAACCAGGTGGTGTGTATTTACAATTAACTCAATTTATAACCTTATTAATAACCTTGCTTAGAGAATATTAATTTTCAGATCAGTGTCAATCTGAAAAAATTTTCAGACATGCCTTCAATATTTGTATTGAACTATTAGCTCATGTAGAACTTTTAGGTACACAGAATCAATTGGAAAAAGTCATTATTTTTTTATCTTTTTAGGATAGGGAAATTATTCAATATCAATAAAGTAACTTTATGGGCAGTAACCATTTATAATAATTAATAATTGCTAATTATTTTAGTGTCTTCTTTGCTCTCAGGTTTCTTGAAAACAAGAGTTATTTTAATTATTTTCTATTCTCAATCCTTCTTCCAAAAAACAATGATTAGTGTGATATTTACTCAACAAATGTTGGCTGACTAACTTCCAACAATTCAGTACCTGACTCTCCTAAGTTTCGCCGGCTGTCCTGGAACTTTTGAACATTCTGCCTCATCCTCCTGAGTAGCTAGAACTATAATGTGCATCTCTGTGACTGGCTGTGGTTATTTGTTTTTAAGGCTGTACATTCTCATGTTGATAATACATGTCTATCTTGAAGACCAAATAGTAATCCACAAATATATGGTATTCACCACAATCTAGCTCTTCCTCTTTTGAATCACCACACTTATTGACAGAAATACCATGCAGAAACTGGTCTTGTTGTAGATACAAGTGAAAACAATGTATTAATTGGGGGATTTCATGGTAATTGGCATCTAGTTGGGAGCAACAATAAAATAAAAGAAAATTAATGAGATAAAATAAGGTGACTTATTTTGTCTCAGCACATTCATTTAAATAACAACAACAACAACAACAACAACAACAACAACTAAACGTGATATTTTTAAATTCTAATTTTCCTGAGTTAAATGTTGAACTATTAGTTGAACCACTAGCTTTTGCAATATTAGTATAAGTTTGTATCACTTCAAATCTCACTATGATATATAATTACATAATTCTGTTCTTCTTTATGGCTGAGTAAAATTTCAATGTGTATATATTGCATAGTTTTGTAATCCATTTATCTGTTGATGGATATCTTGGCTGGTTTCATAATTTTGTAATTGTGATTTGTGCAGTTATGAATATGGATATGCATGCATTAGTTTAGTAATTTGGTTTTCATTCTTTTGAGTAGATACCCAGAAGTGATATTGCTGTATGATATGATAGGTTCTTTCACATTCTTCTGAGGATCCTCCATTTTTTCCAAAGTGGTTGCACTAATTGGCAATCTGACCAACAAAGTATTAGAATTGCCACTTCTCCATATCCTCATCTCAACAATTTGTTATCATTTGTGATTTAAATTGTTAGCATTCTATTAGAGTTAGGTGAAATCTCAGGGTAGTATGATTTGCCTCTCCCTGGTTGCTAATAATATTGAGGATTTTTTTCATTCGTTATTGACCATTTGAATTTCTTTTGTGAAATATTTATTTAGTTCACTTGCCTATTTTTTGATTGGTTGTTTGTTTTCTTACCAGTCAGTTTCTTAATTTCTTTGTATATTCTAGATATTAGTCCTCTATTGCTGGAATAGTTGGCAAAATTTTTTTCCCATTCTATAGCCTCTCTGTTAAGGTTCTTGATAGTTTTCTTCACTGTAGAAAAGCTCTTAAGTTTGATGCAATCACATGAATTTATATGCCTTTTAGTTGCTTGTGACTTAGTAATCTTGATGAGAAAGTTTTTACCTGTGCCTATATGTTGCAATGTTGGACCTATGCCCTCTACAAGAAGCCGCAAAGATCTCTGGTATAGTTTCCAAGTCTTTGATCCATCTTGAATTGACTCTTGTGCTGGATGAGAAAGTGGGGTTTACTTCCATTTTTATGCATGTGGTTAACCAGTTTTGCCAACACCATATGTTGAACAGGCTGCTTTTCGGTGTATGTTTCTAGCACCTTGTAAAAAATCAGTTGGCTCCACATGTGAGATTTATTTCTGAATCTTGTATTGTGCTCCATTGGGCCATGTGTCTGTTTTTGTGCCACTACCATGCTGTTTTTATTACTATGGCTTCATAGTATAGTTTAAAGTGAAGTATTAATTCCTCCTGCATGGTTTTTGTTGCTGAGAACTACTTGACTATTCTGTTTTTTTGAGTTTATGGACCTATTTTTCTATGTTTGTGAGAAATGACCTTGATAATATAATGGGTACTTTGTTGAGTCTGTAGATAACTTTTGACAGAATGGCCATTTTGATAATATTAATTTGCCTATCCAAGAACATGGAAGATCTTTCCATCTCCTAATGTCTTCTTCAATTTTCTTTTTCACTTATTATATATATATATATATGTGTGTGTGTGTGTGTGTGTGTGTATGTATATGTATATGTATATATATATATTTATGTATATGTATATGTATATATATATTATTTATTTATTCAATTTATTTTGGGTGGTACTGGGGTGGAACACAGAGGCTTTCTACCTCAAGGCTATACTCCCAGATCTATTTTATACTTTATTTGGAAACAGAGTCTAAGTTCCTGAGAGCCGAGGCTGGCTTCGAACCTGTGTGATCCTCCTGTCTCAGCCTTCCAAGCACAGGGATTACAAGTGTGAGCCACCACGCCCAGCACTGTGTGTGTGTGTGTGTGTGTGTGTGTGTGTGTGTGTGTGTGTGTGTGTGTATATATATATATATATATATATATATATATATATATATATATATATATTTATACAGGTATTTTATCTCCTTGGTAGGTTTATTCCTTAGTATGTTTTGTGGGATATCCTTAGTGGAAATGTTTTCTAGATTTATTTTTCAGCATATATATGGTTGGCATGCAGGAAAGCTTTTGATTTTTTAAGATTTATTTTTTATTAACACACTTTGATAAATTTGATGATTAGTTTTTTTTTTTTTTGTTTTTTTTTTTTTGGTGGTACTGGGGTTCCTGGAAGCCCTTCTACCTCTGGGCTACACTCCCAGACCTATTTTTAAAATTTTTTTTTTATTTGGAAACAGGGTCTCCTAAGCCAGCACGCGCGGCTTGTTTCGAACCTGCGCGATCCCCCTGTCTCTGCCTCCCAAGCGCGGGGATTACAAGCGTGCGCCACCACGCCCGGCTTGATGATTAGTTTTATAAGCTTTTTGGTTAAGTTTTTGGAGAATTCAAAGTATAGTATCATGTCATCTGCATACAGGAATAGCTTTAGTTCTTTTTCAATTTATACTCCTTTGATTTTCTATTATTCCCTTATTTTTCTGGCTTGAGTCTCAATTACTTTATTGAAAAGAAGTTGTGATAGTGGACATTTCTGTCTTGTTCCTGTTTTTAGGGGGAATTCTCCCAGTTTTTCCCCATTTAATATGATGTTGGCTGTGGGCCTATTGAATATTGTCTTTATGTTTTTATGATACCTTTCTTCTATTACAATTCTCCACGGTGCTTTTGCCATAAATGGGTATTGGATTTTGCCAAATGCTTTTGCAGCATCTATCAAAATAATTATATAATTTTTGTCTTTGTTTTTGTTTATGTGATGAATTACATATATTGATTTTTGTACGTTGAACCAGCATTGCATCCCTGAGACAAAACCTATTGGTCATAGTGTTAGATTTTCTTGGTGTAGTTTTGAATGCACATCACTAATATTTTTTCAGTACTTATGTGTCTCAGTTCATCAATGACATAGGCTTGTAGATATTTTCCTTGAGTTGTCTTTATTTGGTTTGGGTATCACTGTGATATTGGATTTTATTTCTATTTACATAATAGTTAAAAGAGTATTGGTATTAGCTCTTCTATAAATATTTTTATAAAACTTACTTGGGAAACTATCTATTCCTTGGCTTTTATTTGTTGATAGGCTCTTTACTGCTGCTTAAATATATTTGATTATTATTGGTTGGTTTACATTTTCTATATCTTTTTTTCTTAATTTAGAAAGGTTATATTTATCCAGAAAGTTGACAGTTTCTTCCAGATTTTTTATTTTGTTGTAGTATAGTTTTTTTTTAATTAGTTTCTGATACTTCTAATTTTTTACATTGTCAGTATTTATATGTCCTTTTTCATTTCTTATTTTTCTAATTTTGATTAATGGTCTATTTCTTTTGGTTAATTTGGCTAGCAGTTTTTTTTATCTAGTTTTGAGAAACCAGATTTTGGTTTTGTTGATTTTATATATTTTTTTTCTCTACTTCATTTATTTCTGCTCTGATTTTAATAATTTTCTGTCTTCTACTGGCTTTGAGGTTAGACTGTTTCTGTTTTTCAAGGGCTTTGAGGTGTGTCATTTGGCTATTTATTTGGTGAATACATTTCTCTCCTGCCAGCAAAATTC
The DNA here is from genome assembly GCF_963383645.1 of Muscardinus avellanarius. NCBI lineage: Eukaryota > Metazoa > Chordata > Mammalia > Rodentia > Gliridae > Muscardinus > Muscardinus avellanarius. The sequence goes on from NC_137791.1 coordinate 85,339,063, forward strand.
ACCCCTTACAAATAAAGATACTCACAACGAAAGGTGAAGAGTGGGAGCAAGCTAATCCAGTAGTAACTATAATATCAGAAAAGTTAAGACGCTGGGTTCTGGGCAGGGGTCGCGTGCGGGGCACGCCAGATGGGGCCCAGGTCGCGGGACTCTGGGCCCTGAGCCGAACTGCGAGTAGCACACCAGACCCCTGGAGAAACCGGGCCCAGTAAGACGCTGGGTTCTGGGCAGGGGTCGCTCACGGGGCATGCCAGCTGGGGCCCAGGTCGTGGGACTCTGGGCCCTGGGCCGAACTGCGAGTAGCAGGCCAGGCCCCTGGAGAAACCGGGCCCAGAACAGAAAAAGATAAAGAAAAATATCGGAGAGGAGGTAAGAAAGCCGTTATGGATGCCAGGACACTGGAGATGCAGACAAAACTTATCTAAATGCACTGGAACTTATGGAAAAATTCGCCGTGAAAGAGGACTGCTATTTCTCTATATTGTTAAGAATCTCAGACATCACCTGTAAGGAGAGAGTTTAGCGGAGACAAAGGAGAAATGCAGTGTTGAAAGAGTTCTCCACGATGGTGGTGGAGACTTGTATTCAGGAGAAGCAGAAACCGGATCCTACCAACTTTATTTTTTTGGAAAATTACACCAAATGTCGAAAGGCCTCCGTGCCCGGGATTGGAACCTGCCAAGGGGTTTGACCGATGCTGGGGCCAGTGAGGCCGACATTGGAGCCTGCCATGAGGCAAGGCTTGTGCTGGGGCCTCCGAGGTCGGGTCCGAAACCTGCTGAGGGGTAAGGCCGGTGCTGGGGCCAGCGAGGCTGGCATCAGAGCCTGCCTTGAGGCAAGGCCGGTACTGGGGCATCCGAGGTCGGGATAAGAGCCTTCCGAGGGGTTAGGCCGGTGCTGGGGCCAGCGAGGCCGGCATCAGAGCCTGCTGTGAGGCATGGCCGGTGCTGGGGCCTCCAAGGCTGGGATAAGAGCCTGCCAAGGGGTTAGGCCGGTGCTGGGGCCAGCGAGGCCGGCATCAGAGCCTGCCTTGAGGCAAGGCTGGTACTGGGGCCTCCAAGGCCAGCATAAGAGCCTGCCAAGGGGTTAGGCCGGTGCTGGGGCCAGCGAGGCTGACATCGGAGCCTGCCGTGAGGCAAGGCCTGTACTGGGGCCTCCGAGGCCAGGATAACAACCTGCCGAAGGGCTAAACCTGTGCTGGGGCCAGCGAGGCCGGCATCAGAGCCTGCCATGAGGCGAGGCCAGCATCAGAGCCTGCCGTGAGACATGGCCAGTGCTGGGGCCTCCTAGGCCGGGAACAGAACATGCCGAGGGGTTAGGCCAGTGCTGGGGCCAACAAGGCCGGCATTGGAGCCTGCCATGAGGCTAGGCCGATGCTGGGGCCTCCGAGGCCGGGATTGGAATCCTGCCAAGGGGTTAGGCCGGTACAGGGGCCAATGGCCAGCATCGGAGCCTGGCATGAGGCAAGTTCACTACTGTGGCCTCCAAGGCCGGGACCAAAGCCAGCTTAGGGGTTAGACCAGTGCAGGGGCCAGCGAGACCAGAACTGGGGCCTCCCATGAGGCAAGGCCGCTGCTTGAGCCAGCGAGGTCTGGATCAGTCCACTAAGTAGCCAGGCCACTACTGCGACCATCAAGAGTGGGATCGGTACTTGCAACGCAGCATGCACAGAGAAATATTGCAGAAAATATAAATCAGACGCTTCTCTTAATCAGCAATAACTAGGAGGAAAAGGGCAACAGGAAGAGGTTGAGCTATAGAAAGGTCCCTATAGTGAAGCAACTAATATGACCAATCAGAGGGTATGTAATACTGGAGGACGGAGCCTCTTTAAAACGCAGGAGGTACATAAACAAATGTATCAAAGTAAATCACCAAAGAAGCATGGGATGGAGGGAGGGGGAGGGAATGGGATGGGGGCTGGAGGAGGGCTAATTGGATGATGTGTGCTTGTATATCCTCTCAAATCTTGTACTCCAATGTGATTGATATATGACTACAACGCACCAATTTAAAAAATAAATTAATAAAAAAAAATCAGAAAAGTTAGACTCCAAGCCCAAGCTTTTTACAAGAGAAAAAGCAGGTCATATTTATAATGATAAAAGGAACAGTCCAGCAAGAGGAAATAACCATAGTCATCATTTATTTTTTTATCTATTAAGAATTTCTATTACATTTCTTTTTTGCTATTTTTAATTTTTATTGGTGCATTGTATTCATACATCATAATGGGATAAAAGCTTGTGTAGACATACATGCACACATCACCCAGCTATCCCCTAACCAATCCCCACGCCATTTTCTCCCCTTCCCTCCTTCACATGCTTGGCTTAGTGGTTGATGTCGATATGTTTGCTTAAGTTCATCATGTGCTTTAGAGAGTTTCCTCCTTCCCCCCTCTCATCCTCTCAGTTAGGTTGCCTTATTTGCTACTCTATAGGATCTCCTTTTTTATCTAGAGATTCTTCTATGACCCATTTCTCTTTGGCTTTCATATGTTAGGAAAGCATCCGATTTCTTATTTTTTGTGACTGACTAATCTCGCTTAGCATAATATCCTCCAGTTCCATTCATTTTCCTGAAAATTAATTGTGTTTATTTATGGTTGAGTAAAATTCTAATGTGTACATATCCCACAGGAAACTGTAAAGGCCTCAATCAAGCGACAACAGAATGGGAGATTTTTGCCACCTACTCCTCCAACAGAGGACTAATATCTAGAATATACAGAGAACTCTAGAAACTCAGCACTATAAAAACAAATAATCCAATAAAAATTGGGCACAAAAGAAATAATTAAAATGGCCAATAAATGAATGAAAACATCCTCAACATCATTGGCAATCAGAGAGATGGAAATCAAAACTACCTTGAGATTTCACCTAACTCCAACTAGAATGGCAATCATTCAAAACACAAACAAAAATAAATGCTAGTGAGGAACTCATAATGGGAATTCTAAAACATTTTTGATGGGCCTGAAAATTAGTGTAACCACTTTAGAAAACAGTATGGAAGGTCCTCAGAAGAATAGGAACAAATTTACCATTTGATCCAGCAATACAACTTTGAGGTATCTACCCAAAAGAAAGGAAACCAAACTACCAAACTAATGTATGTGTATCTATGTTCATAAGCTGCACAAGTCACCATTGCCAAACTGTGGAATCAGTCAAGATGTCCCTCAACAGATGAATGGATTATATAGTTATCATTTATGCCCTAAACAGGTGTAGCTACTTTCATAAAACAAACTTTTTATGACAATAAGTCACAAATAGATATCAATACAATAATTCTGGGAGAATTCAACTCTCCCCTCATACTGATAGAATGATCTTCTTAACAAAAGGTCAGTAAAGATGCCTCAGACCTAAAGAACACCATAAACCTAATGGACCTATTAGACACATACAGAATATTCCACCCAACTAAAACAGAGCTCAAATTTTCCTCAGCTGCTCATGGAATGTTCTCCAAAATAGATCACATGGCCTGAAAGTGAGTACTGGAAAAACAATCTCCTGTGTCTTTTTAGACTACAATGGAATAAAACTAGAAATCAGCTATAAGAAGATCCAGAGTAACCACATAATCATGTGTAGACTGAACACCACAATGCTGAACAAGGAATGGATTATAGAAGAAGGGGTGAAATTAAATTCCTAGAAGCAAATGAAAATAGAGACACAACATATCAAAACTTCTGTCCATCAACAGATGAGTGGATTACAAAACTGTGGGATATGTATACATGGAATTTTACTCAGTCATATAAAACACAATTACATTATTTATGGGAAAATAGATGGAACTGGAGGACATTATGCTTAGTGAGATTAATTAGTCACAAAAAATAAGTAATTGGATGTTTTGCCTAATATGTGAAACCTAGGGAGAAAATAGGTCATAGAAGGAACTCTAGACAAAGAAGTTGATTCTACAGAGGAGTAAATAAGGTGACCTAACTGAGAGAATGGGAGAGAGAAAGATGGAAACTCTTTAAAGCACATAATGTACTTAAACAAACATATCAAAGTTAATATATAAACCAAGAATGGGAAGGAGGGGTGGGGAGGGAATGGGGTGGGAATTGGGTAAGGGTTAATTGGCTACTGTGAGCATGTATGTCTCCATCATCTTTTATCCCATTAATGTATATGACCACATTTCACCAATAGAAAAAAAAAATTCTGGGACACATTCAAGGCAATATTCAGAGAAAAATTAATAGCACTAAATGTTCACATAAGAAAAACACAACTTTTTATTTAATCGATCCTCTGTATTATTCTTCTATTCTTTCAGTTGGGATATCAGTATGGAGGTTCCTCAAAAAACTAGGAATGGAGCCACGATATGAAACAACTATTTCATTCCTTGGTATTTTCTCAAAAGAATTAAAGCTAGACTACTATAAATAAAAGATACATGTGCAATGTATTAGCAGCATAATTAAAAATGGCTGAATCGTGAAACCAACCTAGGTCAATAGTTACAGATAAATTTATAAAGAAAATGTGGTATGTACATATACACTTGGAAGTTTACTCAGCCATAAAGAATATTACTTTTAGAAAAAATGGATAACCAGTATCTACAAGGAAAAACTTAATATTTTACACAATGTAACAAGAGTTATATCTGAAGAAAGAGATAATCAAATTAGGACTCATAAGTGAGAGGTAAATCACTTCTCATTTTTACATGGTGTTTTGGAGATTCTGAATCTCCTCTGAAGATCTTAGGGCTCATTTGGTTAAGTTATAATGCTTATGATCTCATCAGTAAATAAATTCACTATAATGGATTTATCTCAGTGGTAATCTTGGCTGGTGGGGTGTAACTCTACAAGGTAGGTCCCTTGGGTGTGGTCTTAGGTATTTTGCTTGAGGATTTAAAACTCTTTGCTTTTGTATACTCTCTAATTCTAGCATCCATGATGTGAGAATGTAGCTTTGTGCGCTCTTGCACTCTCTCTCTCTCTCTCTCTCTCTCTCTCTCTCTCTCTCTCTCTCTCTCTCTCTCTCAGCTTTCTGCCACCATGCTTTAAGCTTCAGACCTTGAACTGAACCAAGAATTTTCAATAAAGTGTAAGCAAATAAAGCTTGCTTCTTTTTAATTGTGTGGTCATCTGTGTTGGATTATAGAAGTGAGAATGTTGATCTACACACATGACCTGCTAGTTTCAATAGTTTTTATATTTTATATGCTTGAAAAAATATTTAAAAGGAATTTCACAATACATGAACATTGTATGTCTGCTTTCACAATATTACACAAGAGTTGAATACCTGCAACAGAGAATATATGGTTCACAAAGCCCAATGCATTTACTCTCTGGCCCTTTATGAAAAAGTTTGCTGTTATCTATCATAAGCCCATAATGCCAAAATGAAGGTCTACATGTTCTTTTTACCAGTAAAAGGTGCTAGACTTAGCAAGGTGGTAAAAGGTGCTAGACTTAGCAAGGTGGCTGTCTTCACTACAATATAATTTCTGGCTAAAGTAGAGTGAAATTTCAGATATGTAATTCCTGTTGTTCATAAGATATTAAAATTCTACATAATGTTTTTTCTAAGCATAACTTTACTTGTTAAGAGTGTGCTAAATATGAAAAAGAAATATGTGTATTTTATTACATGACATCATAATTTGGAAAACTAACATATTCATCAAAAAATGATAGTCTATTAAAATAACATCTTCATGCCTTTAAAGGCATAAATTAAAAATAACTCACATACATTTCTAGAAATTCAAAGAAGATATACTTGAGAAACATTCCTTTCATGAATTCAGTTGATGTAAGAGTGGATGACAGCTTAAATGCTTCCTTCTCCAAGATCTATAAGACATCTAGTTTCTAAAAAATGGATACTCTTTAAAGGTACTTTAAATCTCATAGAAAAGTAAAGAAAAAAAGTAATAGAAGTTCCAAAAAGTTTTTTTTTGTTTAGCAGCTTTTTGTACTCTGCAGTTTAGCTTTGCATGATTTCCCCGCAGCCTTTGCAGAAATGTTATTAACTTCAGAAAATTGTTTCTCCTCTTGCATGTTGAGAGAAAAAGCAATTTTAAATGTTTATGTTTGAAGTTTCTATTCATAAAAAGAGGTGAAAATATTGCTGACTTCACTTTGTGACTCAAATCACAAAAGTACACATTTGTGCAATGACTTACTATAGTTTGGCTCTGATAAATAAAAGTAATTTTATATTTTCTTTGTGCATTAATATGAATGTGTATAAAACACCGTTTGAAAATCCACAAAGAGAAAAGAAGTCACTGCCATTTTCATTTTTGCCTGATAGTGGGTTAAAACCTTGGTCTTAGGCGAAGGTCAAGAGAGCTATTTTACCGTAATAGAATACAGTAGGGTTGAGATCTTGCTCATTTACATAAAATGAACTGAGACCTATCGCTAATTACTACATTTTGTGTACTGATACATAAACAGAGAAACATTACAATAAGAAAGTGGGTAAACTATCCTGTAAATGTTATTTTCTATAAAGCTTAATGGATGACAAAAGTAAATGTATAACTATATCTAGTGAAATGGGTTGTCAGGCACATTAGTATGGTTTATGGCCTAAACAAGTAATCCACAACTTATACAACCATTAGCTATTGTGTATTTTTGTGGACTGAAAAACCAACTACTATCAATGAAGTAGCAAGTATAAATTTTGACTTGAGATTTCTATTGCCTCAGGAATTGTACTTCCTGTGTAATGATTCACACGTCACTGACCTGATAAACTTCTAATTATACTGTATTTAAGGCATCTCTGTATTCCTTACCCTCAGACAAAATCCCACCCTTTTACAACTGCAATTATTACAGATAAAAAACTTGAGGAATTCAAGATGTTTTCAGAATTTACATTGTGTATTATTGTTAGGATTGCGTGGCAACGAGATGAGAGAGACCAGGGAGTGTGGTGCCAATCTTATTGAGGTGCTCTCAGGGATGGGGGCTGGAGAGTCCTGAAGAACTGTGGGCCCATCTGAGGCTAGAGGGAAAATGCCTCTCTTTTTAAGGAATATGGCTTGGGGGTGGTACACGTGGGAATGTTGCTTCTCTCATGATATCACCTGCCTTGCCATACTACCTTCCTGCCTGCCTAGCAGAGTCTCCTCCTCCTTCTGCAGGGTTCCGCCTCCTGCAGGGAAGTGGGGAGGTACCTGACTTGTTATCTCAGCCTTTTTTTTAACAATGGGCAGACATTCAAATCTTAAACTACTTCCTGCTGTCAAGGGGTGTCGTAAGGGGCCTGTTGGCTGGGAGACGTCAGGTCCTCCAGGAGTGAGCAGGTGGGACAACTGGGTGGATTGGGACCACTGCATCATTAATTAAGTTGAGATCCTGTACTAAACAATAAGTCCCATTAGGGTTTTTAACTGGGAGAATGGGGGTATTATAAGGGGAATTAGTAGGGATAAGCAGTCCCTGGGCCAGGAGATGAGAAATAATGGGTTTAAGCCTACGTCGGTCAAGGAGGGATATGGGAAAATGGGAGTTTGCAGGGAAAAGAGTGGGGTCACAAAGGATAATCCAGACCAGGATGTGGTGGGTCTCCACAACTGGGGTGCTGGTATCCCATACTATAGGGTCAATCAAATCTATTCAAAGGGGAGGTTTGGTTCCCAGTCATCAACTGTAGCTGCAGCCATTAAAAGGATATTAGAGGAAACAGAAGCCGTAGGAAAATTAAGTGACTGTTCAGCCCCAATTTTGGTTAAAAAGACTCTACCTAAAAGGGGATAGAACATAAAGTGATAATCAGGAATGGATGGTTAACCATAAATGTATCTAAATGGTATAAAAGGGAGCCTCTAGTACGTGGACAAGAGGGCATGCTGTCAATCCCCTAAACTGAGATTTGGGAAGGAAAACTAGGTCCTGAAAAGGAAGAGGAAAGAGTAGATAGCAGTCGTATGAGTCAAGAAGGAGATTGGCTTACCCACTACCTGGAGATTTACCCTAGCATCAGCTTGAAGGCATAATATCATGTGATTTCTCTTTTTTTTATTCCCTTACCTCTGTCATTATAATCTCAGTGGGGATCCTCAGAAGGAACTGCAGCTATTCGGTAGGGAGCTGTGGATTGGTTAGGTGAGCCTGATCGGCCCTTTCCCTGGCAGCCTTAAGAATATGATCTCGTTCATCTGAAGTTAAAGAGGAGGTTAAAATGACATGAAGATTCCACCAAGTTAAATCATATGCTTGTACAATATGTTGGAATTCCTTAATAAAACCAGAGAGATTGGCAGAAAAAGAACCCAGTTTCTTTTTCAGTTGAGTAAGGTGAGGAAGCAAAAAAGGAACATGGACATGGACCAAGACTTCTGCACCAGCCACATCATGAAGCAGGGCTAAGAGAGAAGGGGGGTTCTCTAGAACAAGTACAGTGACCTCCAGGGGTAGACAAGGGGGAGGTAAGTGTTGATCCCTTAAAGGAGGAAGGCGAGGGAGAAAGGCATGCGTTATAGTGGGAGGCTGCCCCGGAGTAAGATGATGACCGCAGTGGTAAGGAGAGGTCTTGAGGGTCAGGTTCGTCAGAAAATGGGACGTGTAACTCGGCCGGGTCAGATTCAGGCATTCACGTGTTGTCACAAAATGGCGATTGTGAGTCAGCAGAATTCCAGGCCTGTGACCCAGAAAGACCACCAGGTGGCACCTGTGAGTTGCTACCTGGCGACCAAAATGGTGGCTGTGGCTTTCGGGAATCCCCAGCCAGCATGACTGGAGCAATAGAGCTGGGAGGGGTGGAAAAGGAAAACCGGAATGCATGCACAGAAAAGCCTGAATATACAGAACTTCTGATCATTTACCTGCCCCTTTGAAAAAGTTACTGAGATCACTCAACTCAGACCACTGAGAACCATTGCCCAACTCATAGGTGGGCCAGAACTCTGTACAGAGAAAATGAGCCACTCAGGGCACAGTTCCCCAGATAAACCTAGAGTCTGGAGATTAACCAGAACACGGCCTAGTGCCAGGGCTTGGCTGGGTGGTATCAAAGATGGCGGCTGGTTCTCTGGGCTGGATGGAAGTCTGTGAGTGAGATGGAAGTCAAGACAGCTACCGGCTGATCCTAGAAGGAATATCTGGCTGGGTGGTAAGATGGCCACTGGCTCCCAGGGCGAGCATGTGGCCAGGCAAGAGAGTGTGGTTACTGGGTCTGCAGTATGGGGAAAAAAAGAAAAGGAAAAGAGAAAACAGCTGCCAGGTGCCTGCCAGATGCTGAGGCCGGGCCACATCAGGATTGGGCAGGAGTTTCAGAGTCCAGCACAGGCAGAGTGATCACAGAAAGGGACCCGGGTGCTTGTCCGTGTCATCAGAAGGTTGGGTCTATGTGGAGCGGTGTGGAGCCACAGCCTTGGGGCACAGGGCTGGAAAAGGGTGGCTTATGGTTTTGGTCTGGGCAGGCATGGGACAGCGGCAGGGCGGTGGCGGTTCCAAGGCAGCAGGTATTCTGAGGCGGCAGTGGTTTCGGAGCAGCAGTGGTTCCAAAGAGGCAGTGGTTCAGGGGTGGTGCGTGTTCCAGGGCAATGGTGTGGTGGTCTAGTGAAAAAGCGTCGGGCGGGGCGGGCAGGGTCCCAGTGCATCCTTGTATCCTGGAGGATCCGGGAAGGCGGAGGTTTCCGCCAAGACCCCACAGAGCATGCCACAGCAGCAGCAGTGGCAGGGAATTTTAAAAAAAGAAGAAGAACATTTTTAAAAATTAAATTAAATTAAAATAAAAAACAAATAATTGTCCCGGGGTTGGCACTAGATACTAGGTTTGCTTGGCAAAGAGACAAGAGAGACCAGGGAGTATGGTGTCTATTTTATTGCAGTCTTCTTGGGGATTGGGGCTGGAGAGTTCCGAAGACCGGCAGAACCATTGGAGACTAGAGGAAAAATACCTCTCTTTTTAAGGTATAACACTTGGGGGTGGGACTACGCATGAGAACGCCATTTCTCTTGTGATATTGCCTGCCTCACGATATCTCCTACCTAGCAATATCACCTGCCTTGTGATACTGCCCACCTGCCTGCGTAGCAGAGGCTTCTCCTCCTTCTTCGGGGTTCCACCTCCTGCAGGAAAAGGGGGAGGGATCCGACTTGTTAATTATATGTATTAATATAACTATTAATTTTTCTCCTTAAAAATCAATGGAGAGCTGGGCGTGGTGGCACACGCTTGCAATCCCCATGCTTGGGAGGTTGAGACAGGAGGTTTTTGCAGGTTCAAAGCCAGCCTCAGCTACTTAGTGAGGCTCTCAGCAACTTAGTGAGACCCTGTTTCCAAATAAAATATAAAATAGGTCTGGGAATATAGCCCCGAGGTAGAAAGCCTCTGGGTTTCACCCCCAGTACCACACACACACAACACACACACACACACACACACACACACACACACACACACACACACACACAAGCAAAGAAATAAAATAAAATAAATAAAATAAAATATAGGAATTCTAAATGAAGAAAGAAAATCCATACATGAGCAAATAAGGCAACTTAACTAAGGGTGATGGGAGGAGGGAAGAAGGAAATTCCCTAAGGTACATGATGTATCAAAGTCAATCACTGAGAAGGAGAAAGGGGGGAGGGAATGGGGTGGGAAGTGAGGAAGGATTAAATGAGTACTAAGTGTATGCATGCCTTTACCATCTTGTACCCCATAAAGATACATGTCTACCTATAGTATAGATATGTGACTATAGTATAGGTATTTAAATGCACCAATTAAAAGAAAGTTTTTAAACTGAAAAATCAATAAAGAAAATTCAAATAAGTGTAAGCTTTTAAAAATATCTGTACCAAGAAAATAGAAGGTTTTATTTTATTCTTCATATAAAACTTCTATGAAACTGAAGAGATTACAGTGTCCCATACATAGATATTAACTAAATGACCAAGTAAAATAATCATAGAATAACATCTTTCTTCCTGTTTTCTTTTCTTTCTTTCTTTCTTTCTTTCTTTCTTTCTTTCTTTCTTTCTTTCTTTCTTTCTTCCTTTCTTTCTTTTCTTTCTTTTTCTTTTCCTTTATACTAAATATTGAACCCAGAGAAATTCTACCTCTAATCTACACCCCTAGCACTTTTTTATTTATTTTTTAATCATGAAACAGGGTCTCACTAGGTTGCTGAGGCTGGCCTTGAATCTGCAATCCTGCTGTCTCAGCCTCCCAAATAGTGGGATTACAGGCATGAACCACCATGCTAGGCTAGAAATCTTCTTTCTGTTTGTAATTTGGTCATTTGTTTTTGTTTTACTTTGTTTTAGTTTTTTTTATTATATTGTTAGTTTCATTTGTGTATACTAAACAATACCAAACTATTACAAATGCCAAATATTTGAGTACAATAAATTTAAGTATACATCAGTAACGGTGTGGATTTATAATGCTCCTCTATCATCTCACAGGTACAAGAGGGCAATATTGGAAGCAGGGCTTGGTTATTAAGGGCAGGTTGCTCAGTCCTTGGGAATGTGCTTGGGGGATTCCATGGCTCTCTCCTCTTTCTGCCTGTTCTTACTGCTTCCAGTCTCCATGATGTGAGAAAAAAGCCTCATGCTCTTTACTTTCTGCCACTATTCTCGAGCTCTGCACACCTGCCTGACATGGACTAAACCTCTAACTCTCCAAAAAACTGTGAACAAATAAATATTTCTTTCTATAAATTGTGTGGTCAGTCTTTTTTAATATTATAAAAGTATTTTTATTATTTTAGGTTGTTTTATTTTTTATTGGTGCATTGCAGTCATACATCTTAAAGGTGTAGAAGATGGTTGAGGCATACATGGACGTATCAGTCATTTAGCCCTTCCTCAATATAACAATAAGAATATTGCCTGAGACATGCTCTAAATATTAATATTTAACATTATCAGGATAATTGTAATATTTCTAAAGCATTGATATGTTATAAGTTTTAGGGTCAATATTACATAGTACTCACTATTTTTTTTTACCAGTTTCTATATATTATTACTAAACACACACACACACACACACACACACACACACACACACACACACACAAATAACCATAGACTTAATCCCTGCTGTCTTATGGTTTATTGTATAAATAGAGTTATTTTCTAGAACCAATGTAAGAAAACAAAATGTCAGCAAATAAATTGATATGTCAAATATTTTATGAAATTTTAAATATTATATTTCTAGGCAAACATCTATTATTGTCATAATTATGACAATATATATTTATGTATGTTTAAAGACAAACATACATTTTTGTAAGTACAGTATATACTGTATATATATGAGTATATTCTTATGTGCTTGCTAGTACTTTTAGCTAATAAAATTTTGTAATGGGTCTTCGAAATTACTCCCTTCAAGTTACAGAACACATTGCCCACTTATAATACTTGTAATTGTAGAAGACAGCCAGCAACTCTGGTAGTGTGTTAATACAACTGAAGTACTGACTTTGGAATTAAAGTTATTCCACATTTTTTATCCAACATTATATAAGATGATTTGATTATCATATCTAATCATTAATATTGAAAAATTATTATATTTTTAATTAATCAGATATTAAATGATATTTAGTGATGATATTTAGTGATCCATTTTTATTCTTATTTTTGTTTAGATTTATTTTTAAAGTTTTGCGATGTCTATAGTCATTTTCTATGACTTCACTGATAAGTTAAATATGTTACAGTGATAGTATCTACTTTCATGTTGTTTCGTTTTACTATGATCAAAATATAGAAATTATTGCTTGTTTAAAAGCAAATTTTATTATTTTGAGGTTAGTTCATTTTGTTTTAATTTTCTACACTATTTTTAATATGAGGGGGTATTATATTTTGTCGAATGCTTTTTCAGTATTTATTGAAATGATCATGTGATTTTTTTCTTTAATTTTATTTACGTGGTAAATTACATGGATTGTTTTTTGTAATTTGAATCAGACTTGCTTCCATGGAGCGAACCTGACTTGCTCATGATATAATTTTCTTGATGTGTTTTTAATATGTTTCGCTAGTATTTTACTTAGAAGCTTTTCATTTAATTTAGACAATGATATTGCTGTATAATTTTTTTAGCTTTATTTAGTTTTGGTGTTGAGGACATACTGGTTTCATAGAATGAGCTTGAGAGAATCCCATCTCTTTATAGTTCATGGAATTCATGGAATAATTTAAGAAGTATTGAGCTTATATCATTTATAAAGGTTTTATAAAATTCATTTGGAGCCAGGCGTGGTGGTGCACGCTTGTAATCCCTGCGCTTGGGAGTCTGAAACAGGAGGATTGCACAGGTTCGAAGCTAGCCTCAGCTACTTAGTGAGGCTCTCAGCAACTTAGTGAGACCCTGTTTCCAAATAAAATATAAAATGGGTCTGGGAGTATAGCCCGGAGGTAGAAAGACTCTGTGTTCCACCCCAAGTACCACCAAAAAAAAAAAAAAAAAAATTCATTTGGGACTCCATTTGTACTTTGGTTTCTCTTGGATGTTTGTCTCTTTATTGCTCTTTCAGTCTCTTTTCTTTGTATTGGTTTGTTTAATTTTACTTTTTAATAAATGAGATGATTGCAATAAAGAGCCTCTTTGCATCAAAGGAAACTATCAAGAACCATAATAGAGAGCTGAAGAGAGAAAGGGATATCTTTGCCAGATATTCCTCAGAGAGGACAAATATATAGAATAAACAACAAACTCAAGAAAATTATTGCTAAAAATAAGTGACAATCAACCATATGACCATGGTGATCATAGGAATAGAATAGTGCCATAGTAATGCATGCACGTCTATGTTTATAGCAGCACAATTCATAATACTCAAATATGGAACCAGCCTAGGTATCCATCAATGAAAAAATGGATTACAAAATTATGAGATATCCACACAGTGCAATCCTACTCAGCCAAAAAGAACAAAGTTATATCATTTGCAGGGAAATGGATGCAACTGGATAATCTTATACTAAGAGAGATCAGTTAGTCTCAAAAACTGGAAGATTGATTCTTTTCTCTCATGTGTGGAAGCAAAGAAGAAATTGGGATACAAAAGAAACTCCAGACAAAGGAGGAGAAACCCTACTGGAGTCATGAAGGGAGCTAAGGAAATGAGAGGGTGAGGTGAGGGACATTCAGTGAAGAAAAAATTTTAATGTACATGATGTACATATAAAAATTTATTACCAGGCATGGTGGCACAGGCTTGTAATCCCCACACTTGGGAGGTGGAGACAGGAGGATCGCGCAGGTTTGAACCCAGCCTTGCTGGCTTAAGAGACCCTGTTTCCAAAAATATAAAATAGGTCTGGGAGTGTAGCACAGAGGTAGAAAGGTTTCCAGGAACCCCAGTACCACCAAAAAAAAAAAAAAGTAAAAGATAAAAATGTATTAATGCCAATTTCAATATTATGCATGATAAGGATGAGAGAGTGTGGTAGGAACCAGAGGAAGGCTCACCAAATACTATATTCATGTATGTCTCTATCAATCTGAAACTCATCATAATGTGTGATTACAATGGGCCAACTAAAAAAACATTTTGTAAAATATAATGTACTATAAAAGAAATAAATTCAAAGCTTTTCTCATTTTGAAATTATAAACAAGACATGTGTTAAAAGATTTTTAAATGATGTCTTTTTTCTTCTTTATAAAAGAGTAAAATTCTATTTTGTACATATTTCACAATTTTGTAGTTCATTCTACTGTTGATGTACATCTTGTTTCGTTTTATAGGTTGGCAATTGTGAACTGTGCAGCTATGAACATAGATACAAATACATTAGTTTGGTAGTTTGGCTTTCATTCTTTTGGGTCAATATCCAGAAGTGGTCTTGCTGGATGGAATTGGAGAACATTATGCTAATTGATATTAGTCAGTTATAAAAAGTAAAAAAAATCTAATGCTCATACTAATATGTGGAAGCTAGGGGAAAATGGGGTCATAGGAGAAACTCTAGATGAAGAAGAAAAAAACCAAATAAAGCAACCTAACTGAGGGGGATTAAAGAGAGGAACAGAGAAAATCTCTAATGTATATGATGTACATACACAAACATATCAAAGTCAATCACTGAGCCAAACATGTGAAGGAGGGAGAGGGAAAGGAATGGGATGGGAACTGGGTAAGGAATAAATGAGTGATGTGTGCATGTATGCCTCTACCATTTTGTATTTTATTAAGATGTATGACTACAATGCACCAATAAAATTTTTTTTAATAAAAAATTTAGACCCTAGTAAAAGAAATAGAGCCCGGCGTGGTGGCGCACGCTTGTAATCCCAGCATTCGGGAGGCTGAGACCAGACGATCACGGTTTGCGGACAGCCTAAGCTACTTAGTGAGGCCTTCCACAATTCAGTGAGACCGTTTCAAAATTAAGAATAAAAAATAGGGTAGGGGGTGTAGCTCAGAGGTCGAATGTCCCTGGGGTCCATCCCCAGACCCCCCCCCCAAAAAAAAAACAAAGAAAGAAATAGAAGGAACTCTAGGCAAAAAAAGAGAAACCATAGATGAGCAAATAGGGCAACCTAACTGGAGGGATGGGAGGAGGAAGAGAGAAATTCACTAATGTACAAAATGTACATTCATAAACATCAAAATAAATCACAAGACAAACAAGAGAAAGAGGAAAGGGGGAGGGAATGGGATGGGAATTGGGGAAGGTCTAAAAAAATGATGTGTGTGTGTATGCCTCTACCATCTTGTACCCCATTAAGATACATGACTACTATGAACCAATAAGAAGAAAAAAGAAAAAGAGAAAAGATCCTAAAATGCATACTCAAATAATTGGTCATACTATTAAATACTTTTCTAAACAATTTTTACTTCTCCGTACTTTTTCTGTATATCTAATATCTTTAAAATGAGCTTATAGACATATTGCTACAGAATATATCATAGGGTCTATTATATCTACTTCAGTAACAACCATAGATAGCATTTTGGACATATTATTTTCTAGTTATTTTTTAAAAATATATTATCTTTTCAAAATAATCTTAGAATCCTTGTTACTATATAAATTTTATATTTACAAAATCAAGAACTGTAAAAATAATTATAAGATAAATATTTTAAAATATTAATGTAGGCAATCTTAAACCAGAAGTAGGTACAAAGCATGGAGAAGTACCAGAAAATAGCAAAATATTTTTATGAGAATATCTGTAAACATTTAGACACTTTAAGTTTGTTCACTTAAGAACACTTGCTCAAAAACATCCAACCCAGTGATTAATTTTTCATCTGTTTTACCTCCTTGATGCATTGGCAGACATGACCAGAACTTGTTACCAGCCTCAGTTTCCTCAGAACTAGTTCATCTCTATTTTACTTAGGGGCTGGCTCCTATTTTAATTAAAACATTCCTAGTAAATAACTGGCATTCTCCATCTTCACCAATACCCTTTCCTTAGACCACTCTTGAAGCTATTCATAGGACTCCACTTACTATTAAACAAGAACTTATATATTCTTTTCATTATGTAAAAGCACTCACACATGTTTCATGAAAAAACTACAGTGATGTGAGCTATATTATTGCAACTCCATTTGAAACAGTAGTCAGAACGGGAGCATTATAATAAATATATTATGTATTAGTAGTGGCAGGATGCAAACCACAATTATTTCAGAGATAAAACGCAGAGCTATGTTCGGAAACACAATTCAAACCAACTCCTCTGGGATTAGAAGAATAGATCCAGAGACAAAAAACAAATGTTTGAAAATCCTATTGTGGTCACAAGCTTACAAGGCAGTTGTAATTTACTACTGTTTGGTCTAGCGAAGGTTGTGATTTATATTGAATCCTTTATTTTTGTTTTAGGTTTCCAGTGCTTTTTATTAGATTTTTTTTTATTTAGTAAATGTTTCTGAATCTGACTTTTCAAGTACTAGAGAACTTCCAGGATCATTTTTAATTTTTATTCTCTCTCTCTCTCTCTCTCTCTCTCTCTCTCTCTCTCTCTCTCTCTCTCTCTCTCTCTCTCTTCCCTCTCTCTCTCTCTCTCTCTCTTTCTGTGTGTGTGTGTTGTTTAAAAGGTGTCTTCCCAGCCAGGTGTGGGGGCACACACTTATAATCCCAGCACTCTGGAGGCTGAGACTGGAGGACCGCGGTTCAAGGACAGCCTCAGCTACTTAGTGAGGCCCTCTGCAACTCACTGAGACCCGGTTTTAAAATAAAGAATAAAAAATAGGGCAGGGGGTATAGCTCAGAGGTTGAATGCCCCTGGGTTCCATCCCCATACCCACACACAATAAATAAATAAATAAATAAATAAATAAATAAATAAATAAATAAAATAAAAGGTGTCTACCTTCAGATTAGGATTTTTCAGCTCTTTCAGATAGTAGACGTTGACTGGTCTTAATGTCATTCGTATAGATAGTATAAACTGAAATCTGTTTGTCCTAGACAGAAAACTTTATGCCAAGTTTCCTGGTATACTTACTAAAAGCATCTCATTTTACATTTGAAAGTGTTCTTTATGAAAATAAATTACATTGCATCTAGTTCTGAGTAATTGCTGATTGCCAAGCTCCTCAAAAGTTTTCATTTGTTAAAACAACAAGGTAATGGCCGGGCATGGTGGTGCACACTTGTAATCCCCGCACTTGGGAGGTGGCGACTGGATGGTTGTAGTTTCGAAGCCAGCCATGCTGGCTTTCAAGAGACCCTATTTCCAAATAAAAATATAAAAAGTCTGGGAGTGTAGCCCAGAGGTAGAAGGGTTTCCAGGAACCCCAGTACAACCAAAAAATAAAAATAAATAGATAAATAAATAAATAACAAGGTAATATTGAAATATCAAAATTATCAGATAACTTAAACCACATCTTGTCTGGTCATATACCTATTTAAATGTCTTTTGACATTGCTAATATATGACTTCGATTTGAAAGAAATTATAATGTTACTCAAAAACAAAACAATTCTATAATATGCAAATTTTAAGTGTATTTCAACAAATAAAACTTTGAAATAAAATATCTTTCTCATATTTTTATTACACTTTGAACATTTAACATGTTTCAAATTTGGAATGTTTTATTATTTTTTTCAATGTAAACATTGTACAGATGATTAGTTTGGTGGAAAACTTATTATCAGAATATTACTCAGAATATCAGAGTAATATTTTTTCAGAAAAGTAATAATAGAGCCGGGCGTGGTGGCACACGCTTGTAATCCTCGCGCTTGGGAGGCTGAGACAGGAGGATCACACAGGTTCAAAGCTAGCCTCAGCTACTGAGTGAGGCTCTCAGCAACTTAGTGAGACCCTGTTTCCAAATAAAGTTTAAAATAGGTCTGGGAGTATAGCCTGGTGATAGAAAAGCCCCTGGGTTCCACCCCCAGTACCACCACCAAAAAAAAAAAAAAAAAAAAGAAAGAAAGAAAAGTAATAATAGCACACATAACAAAAATTACTGAATTCAATATTAATGTAGAAGATAAATATATGGAGATATTGGCAAAAGACGAATAAGTCAAAGAGACAAGTTGTGGCATTTGTTAAGCTTGAATTTTGATTTAGCATGAAATGAGCAAATAAGACCTAAAGAGTCTTAAAATTATAAAGAGGCTACTAAAAGATTCCTTTTCATTTAAATATTATAGCATATGTGATATATTTTTTCAGGAACAGAAACAATGGTAAAAATAAATATAATGATAAAGAAAAATATAATTATTTTCAGATTAGAATTGTTATAAATACAAATGTATAAAACATTTATAAGTACAAATATACATTTCATTTATATAAATATAAATGAAATAAAAATAAAATGTTCCTATTCTACTTTAGTAATATTTTTTAATGAAATAAGTCAAACAAAATATTTTTTTATCTTATAAATGTCCTGAGAAGTATTATAATCAGAGAAGCCACAAAATTGAGATCCAAAGAGAGTATTTGTTACTACTTTTGTATTTTCAAGATTCTCTTTTTTTGTAAAAATCCTAAAAAAAAAAAATGAGGCCTTGTAAAAAAAATAAATATTAAAGTGATGGATAGACATGATTTTATCTTTCTTTCTTTTTCTTTTTCTTTTTCTAGGTTATACTGAAGACTCCATTCTTGGGGAAGTATATTCTGGGCTTGTTGTTGCCAGGCATAAATGTTTCTACTCACTTGGCTGCAACTTCCCAAGGGCTTCATACTCAACTGCACATTGGGGTCAATTTATTTCACAGTTTCTACTGTCATATGAACTTGAGAGAAAGTGAAAATGTTTACTGAATTTGTTAATGGATATGTTCAGCAATTTGTTTGCCAGCAGGACACTTTATTCCATATCCAATCAAGAAGTCTCTTTATAGTTTGAAGTATCACATCTTTAACTTTACCCTTAAAATACACCTGGGCCAAGCGCTATATTTCCTGTATAGCCTGAAGAAATATGTTTTTTTTTCTTTTAACTATTTTACTATTTGCCTAGATGCATGTGTAGTTATTATTATATTACATGTAGTTATTATTTTATAATTTTAAGCAAGAAAGTATTAAAAATGAAAATAAAAAACTTGCTTAATTCAACTAGATAGTACTCTTTATAGCTGGAAAAAAAAAAAAAGAACAGGCTTACTGTGTTTATAAAGTGCCAAACACTAGGAGAAATTCTTTATCACTCTTCAACTTTAAACATAGAGAAACAATGCTGATCAATATATTATCATTAGCATTTTCAGAGAAAGAACCCAAGACTTAAAAACATTATATGGTGCAATTAAAGGTATATTCCTTAAAAGTGAATCAGCTTAAGTCAGATATGCATGGCTAATCAGAGAAACATTTTTATAAATAAATATATATGTATTACTTCATAATATATAGAGATGGGTATAACATTTAGTCTCATATCTAATATTTATTGTCTTACACACTCATGTCACCGAATTCAGACCCATGAGTAGGTAATGAATGAGGTTGGTGACATTAACCAAAGTTCGATTTCCTTGGTCCAGCTTTCTGAATAAATACATACTTTCCAGTTTTATTATCTTTATTGCTTGGCCTTGTGCGAACTTCTGGACCATTATTTATCCTGATTTTTTTTTTTTTTTACTCAGACTATTTCAGTAAGTTTCAAAAAGTTGCAGAAATACTGCCTACTATAAGTACTTAAGTGTTTGCATGTAAACATGCCACACATAAAACACACATGAATATAGAACTTCTTCACTCTAGTAGCATGCATGTGATCATTTTATATTTTACAAATGTCCTTAGCTAAACTTAATAAGCAAAATAAAAAATTTTAAACCAAAGATTTTCAGATACACAGATGTGGAGGACTGTCTCTTTGATGTCCTCCATTAAATCATAACATCCAAGAATCCAAACTCTTGAGCAGTGGCTTCCCATACTGATGATGTGCAGAATCCTATGATTTGATTTGGTCAATTAGATACCAGAAAATGTACAGCACTGGTGGCTCACATCATAACCCTCAGAAAATATAGGCTTTGAGGCAACTATAGGCAAAAGGGTTAAGCAGAGAAATCTTTATATCTCAGTGTTCAAGTTGACACTAAAAAGTCATATAGCCTCATGTCCAGTTGACCTCATTGAGAAATATAGTTGCTAGGTAAACCCAAGGGCAACTACAGACTCACCTGATCCAAAAACATGGAGTCATGAAGTGTAATTTTCCTGCTTAAATCACTCTATTGTATAAGGCTTTGTTATGTGGATGGCATCAAATAATGGAAGCACTTGTTTTCTGCCTTCTCCTTTTTTATTCTGTTATTCTCTAGCAGAGTAATATTGGGCAAGTCTTTTAAATGCTCTGAAATGTTTCCTCTTTAGTAAAATCAGAAAAAATAATGCCCACCAATTGTAGAGAGTCTTCTACAATTAATTTAATCCTCATTGTAACCCTATAGATAGTACTGTTATCGTGTGCATGCTTTGAAAAAGAAAATGGTAGAGAGATAAAAAAAAAATGGTTCCAAAGCCACACATTTGCTGAGAAGTAGTTTTAAGCCCGTGCTTTCAATTATTATTCATCAT
This sequence comes from Muscardinus avellanarius, assembly GCF_963383645.1. Taxonomy (NCBI): domain Eukaryota; kingdom Metazoa; phylum Chordata; class Mammalia; order Rodentia; family Gliridae; genus Muscardinus; species Muscardinus avellanarius. The sequence goes on from NC_137791.1 coordinate 85,360,095, forward strand.
AGCTTGTTGTGCCAGTCTTTAAACAAGAGGAAAACATCTCTCTCTCTCTCCTCTCTCTCTCTCTCTCTCTCTCTCTCTCTCTCTCTCTCTCTCTCTCACACACACACACACACACACACACACACACACACACACACACAAACATTGAGCTTGTCAGATTTTATATATATCAAATGGGTTTTAAATATGACCGGCAGTTCTTTCTGGACAATAGTAGAATGTGCCTCTCTAGCTGCCTATATTTCTGTGGTTTTGCTAGAGGAAACTTTCTCCCCTGTAAAATTGTACATTGTTCTATTGTACTCTGGAGGGCAGTCCATCTGCTCCTACTGGTTTACTACATAACAAGCTCTGCTTAGGAAACTAAAAGAACATAAATCTGGAACTACAGATCCATGCTTGTCAGTACCATATAATACAACTCCTGTTCAGTAATTATGTATGATAAACATCCTGATTATAATACATCTCGTCTACTGAGGTGGTCTACTAACACACACATAATATTGGTTTACTGACATAACTAGGCTATACACGGCTTTTTAATGTGCTATTTCCTGAACACAGAGACTTCTTTTTATCTCTTTCAAGATTGTTCAAATGGTGCCTTGCATACTGAATGCACCATTTACATTCAATTAAAATTTGAGTCCTCAACCTCTCCAAACTAATTTGCTCCAGATAAGTTTGCTTCTCTGTCAGTGACTAATTAAAAGTCAATTTTTATGCTCTACAGACTTATTACTAAAAAGTTATGAAAATTATATTTCTAAATAATTTTATTTCTGGACTTTCCTCTAAGTAGTCTTCCCCCATGTGTTTTAGTAATCAATATTTTAATATTGACCTCACAAAAGTGAACAAAGTAAGTTAATATCCAGTGCAAAAAAATATGTGTACAGAAACAAATCTTGGAATAGTAAAACCAAAAACCTACCTAGTCTGGATTTGACAAATTAGTAAACATTTCTTTAACAGATTTCAAAAAAACTGATGAATCTTAATGCTAATGATCCTATGACATCTATGAAACAGGAATAAAGACCCTCTTTTTGTGGTAATAATGAATAATTTTTGAAACCACAAAAGTGATTAGTACATGTATGTTTAATAAAATTGGACATCCCAAAATTATGCAGATATCAGTATATTGCAGTATCTGGATATGACAGCTAGAAGTAGAAATTTTAATAAAAATGTGATAGAAAACCTTATAATTTTGAGCACTGTACTTGAATTTAAAGGAAATGGATACTAGCTGCTTCTGGGAAAACTGAAAACTCAAAGTCTACGTAATGAGATTTTAGCAAATATTACATGCAAGACCTTGTCCTTCTTCTTCAAATTCTCCTTTACTCTCTAGGAGATAATTCCATTTGGTATGCATAAGAAACCAGGCTTGTTCCCTCAGAGAATTCTGGAGGATTAGAATGCTGACTTACTCTTGCTTTGCCAAAAAAGACTCACCACATCAACTGTGGCTTTTAGGTCTCTAACACCAAAGAAAGAGATGGAAAATAAACATTTGAAAAGTAATAATGCCTTCTTAAAATAACATTTATGTGACCAGTTTTCCTACCCCAACTTTAAAAATGTTTTCTTGCAAAAAATGTGCCTTCAGGTTTATCTATTGTATCTACTTTTTTAGTATATATCTGTTTATCTACCTACATATTTTTCAGCATCTCCAAACAAATACTATAAAATTTTTTAATTTTTTTATGTGTTATTTTATAAGCAATATGCATTTCAACAATACATTATTATCAACAATACATTATGAAAAGGGTACTTTGAGGTATGGTCTTTTTAAAAAGTTTTCCAATAAATATATTTCTACTATATTTTGAATAAGCAATGTTTTTAATAAATACATGATAAAATGCAAATTAATAAGTAAAATAACCATTCAAAAATATGTAATTATATGTGCATAATGAATATATATATGCCTATGTATATATAGTGTACTTTTCAATATACTTTTGTTTCAGATCTCTTATGAGATTCAGGGAGGAAAATATAAATTCATTTTTTGGCTAATGTTTCAAAAAAGGAAAGAAAATAATGATCTCCAACTATCTTTAAAATGATTTTGCTTTCCCTATGAAGAATTGTTAGTATAAAAATACACATATTCTTATATATTTCTTTTTCATTGATCTTTTACCTTTCTTTTTTTCTTAAGTGGATTTAACAACATAAGGCCTTTTTTTCCTCTGCAGTTCCTGTTTCAAGATGATCGTTATGCATTTCTTCCTATCTATTTGTTTATTCATTTATCTTTCAAACAGATGTTCACGATATATAATAGACACTTCTATCCAATTGCTTCATACAGAGATGTATAGTTCATCATTGTCAAACCTTCTTATTTCTCCTCCCAGGAGTTTGTAGGTTGAGTGAAATTCATTGATGGCCAAGATGAAGAGACTGACACTGAGATTATCATAGAAAATCTCCAGGTACTTTCAGGTGAAGGATGGAAGTTAAACAACTTCTGAATCTCTGTCATCTTATATCTGGCCTCTTGCCACAGATTTATAAATGAGATATTTCCTATATGCATAAAACATCTGTGTATATCACAAAATCATGGGAAATAATCCAGAATATTTTATTTGGATCATTTATAAATTGTCACAAATTATGTTTCAAGTGTTCCACTTTATATGTATAGTTAATGTTAAGATGTATTTATAAAATATCATTTAAAATAATTAACTTTCTTGATGGGGTGTGTCCATACAGTGCCTAAGGAGATGCAGCCTTCCTCGGCCTGAGCGGCCTACAGCCTAAGGCAAAACTTTAAGTAAAGTGATTCAGCAGAAAAGGGGCAAAGATGGCGCCTGGAGGAAGCTAGGAAGGCGTGGTTTCCCCATTCATTATGGGTGGGGAGACTGAGCGGTTTTTCCCTTTCTACCTTTAAAGGAGCTTTCTGCATACATGAATGGCTCATGTACTGGCCTGGGAATGGCTGTAAACTACGTGCTAGTGGTCTTTATCCCGGATAGGCTAGCCTATTTCTCATGGGAATTCCCCTCGTGGCTTGGTGCTATATATAGGACTGCTTGGAGAGAAATAAATGTGATCTTCCTTGACTTGACTCCCAGCTCATGGATTTGTGTTCGAGTCGTCGGTACTCATCATCCTTCCAAGCCCTGCCAGCTGTCGGGCTGGATTCCTGACACTTTCTTAAACTTATTTTGCAAAAATATCAAAGTTCATTTGATTGTCAAAAGTAGTAACGAAACTTTTAATTATTCAAAGAGACTATAGATGCAAAAGTAATTAGACTGTCTTTATAGCCTCTGGGTTTTCCTTTCAGCTCTTCCTCTAACATGCCAAATCCAGCCTCCTTTTTATAATAAGTGAAAGGTTTCAAATAAAAGAATATTAACATATGGTATTTTATGACAATTATTATTATTTCATCTAATTAGATTTTATCATAGTAATTTCTATTACTCAGATGGAAGTTTCTACAATTTATTACTAAAACCAAGATAACTCTGAGAGGAAAGAATTAATACTAAAATTAGATAACAAGCATCTCCCAGGAAATCTGGGAGAAATCTACTTACTCTGTAAGCTTTATATGTGTTTTCTTAGAACTTCTAACCAATTACTTCTTTTTTGTTTTTTTTTTTCATTTTTTATTGGTATATTTTAGTCATACATCTTAATTGGATACAAGATGGTAGAGACATACATGCACACTTCTCCCAATTAGTCCTTACCCAATTTTCGCCCCATTTTCTCCCCCTCCCTCCTTCTCATGTTTGGCTTAGTGATTGACTTTGATAAGTTTGTTAAAGTACATCATGTGCATTAGAGAATTTTCCTCTTCCTCCCTCCCATGCACTCAGGTTGCCTTATTTGCTCATCTATAGAATCTCCTTCTTCATCTAGAGTTCCTCCTATGACTTATTTCTCCCTAGCTTTTGCATATTAGGGAGAGCACCTGATTTCTTATTTTTTGTGACTGACTAATCTCACTTAGTATAATGTCCTCCAGTTCCATCTGTTTCCCTAATTCTAACCAATTACTTCTAAGAATATCTGTTTCTAATGTTAAAACAATGTTCACATTTTTATTTAACAAATGATATATCCCATTTCTATTCTGATAGTGATGACTATGCAGTTCATAAAATATTCTTGATTATGTTCCACCTATTTTTATTTTATCTCTCTCTGCTTTATATATTTATTGATCACTGCTTCCTCTATAATATTTCCTCTTGGTAATACACTTTTGAAATTCGAGCAAGACAGGATTGTGGGTTTGTAGACAGCCTCAGCTACTTAGGGAGATGCTCTGAAATTTAGTGAGACCTTGTTTCAAAATAAAGAATAAAAAATAGAACTGGGGGTATAACTTATGGTAGAATGCACCTGGGTTCAATCCTCAGAAATTCAAAAAGAAAAAAAAGGAAAGAAAGAAAAAAAGAAAGAAAGAAAGAAAGGAGAGAAAGAAAGCAGCTATAACCAGAACACTTGGTACAAATGTGTTTATAAAGTATTTGGTTTTGTCATTCATTCCAAAAATTCTACTCTGAGATTGGTTTTGGAATTATTACTCTGAGACAGTATTTTGGAATTATTGTTAAGAGATTTTATGCTACAAAGCTAAAATTCAGAGTAAAGATGCATTAAAAGATGGCACTCATTCATGTTTTTGTTTTGAAGTATAGTCTTGTTGAGAACAAAAATTGTTGGGGACAACATCTTATGGATGATGAAAATTTTCATTTCAGCAGTTGAGATTGTGGGATATGATCATGAAAGTATCCAGGAAAGAGAGCTCTATTCTAAATAGTATCCTGAAGGTGATAGGTGATGTTGTATATAAATGTCTGAAAGACTGAACATTAGAAACTATAGCTTTTACAACACCATTGGTCAAATTTGATTAAATAGTGAACATCTCATAAAAGTAATGTTGTAATAAAGTAATACTTTATCGTATTGCTCTTCTCAGGGGGAGAGTGCTAAAATATGATTCATATAGAATATCCTACTAGATCTCTGTATAGATTGGATTTATCCAGTATACCAAAAATAAAGCAATGACATTCAAATACTTAAAAATATGTTATTATTTTTCAGGCATGGTGACACACCCTTGTAATCCCAATACTTGGGAAACTGAGAAAGGAGGATTGGACAGGTTCAGAACCAGCCTAAGCTACTTAGTGAGGCTCTCAGAAACTTAGTGAGAACTTGTTTCCAAATATAAAATATAAAATAGTTTTGAGGGTATAGTCTGAAGGTAGAAGTCCCCTGGGTTCCATCCCTAGTATCACAAAATATGCTATTTAACTTTATAAATTATTCAGAAAAGAATATCAAGGAACTAAAACACTTTAAATCGAAATATACTAGCAAAACATTTCAGAATTTTTTGAAATGACTCCATTTCTCCTTATATTATTCTCCCAATTCTATTTAAAATCTTGCTATATGCTCTGAAGAAAACATATCCATTATTGGAATCAGAGAAGCAGGAATAGGAAACACAGTTTTTGGAAATTAGTCATCAAGAATAAAGATAAGTAGACCTATTTCTATTTTCATACTTTTGTTTGCAGACCCAACATACAATGGAAACTGATTTGGGAGCATATCAAGCATATTCAAAGGTAGTATTCCATTTGGGGAGGTTATTATCTTCAAACAGGTACCTCAGTGGCACACCTTCAAAAAGAAATTATCTCATTCTACCATGCTGCTAGTTTTCTAGGAGGGTTAGTATATGATGCAACCAATTGATCCAGTGTCACTTGCCAAATGTCACACTTATTTTTCTGTGAAATCAGACCTTGGATCTGATTCAGTGTTCTGTAGGATCAACTATACATTGAAATCTAGATAGTAGCAATAATGGAAGGCCTTGGCATAGGAAGTGCAAATCCATACTCAGATGTATTGATTCCAGTTCAGATATATTGATGTCCCATCCAGGAGAGGAAAAAAGAATGTTTTCTTCTCAATTTACCTGGTGCATCTTCACCAAATATTGCTCATGAACTTTGCTAGAGAGTTCTATATTTATCAGGTTTTCTAGTATTATATAACATCTTTAACATGTTCCAACTTGACCCCACTGTGACCATGTTGAGTCATAATCATCACATTTACTCTAATTACCCCTGATCTGTTCTTCCCCACATAATTTCTCATATGATAAATAAACAAAACAAAACTATTACAGAGATGTGTGGAGGTTTAGGACAGTAATATGACAGATGTATTTCATATTAAGTGGGAGTAACTACACATTCTGATATGAACAAAGTCACTCTTGCCCTTTTGGTTATATAAACTTCCTTATTCTAACTCAAATCATGGAGATCACCTGGTCTGAATGCCATCCATAACCCCATTTCTGTTAGTAAATCTCCAATAATGACACTCTGCAATTCTGGATCTGCTTCTTTCCTGCATCTCATTAAACCTTGTGACTGGTTCTCATACAATGGGACTGAGTTTTCCAGAATACTACATCTTTACAATTTTGACCACATTCCAACATCAGTGAAAGCAATTTGTATCTGACATTTTTTTTTTGTCAAACTTCTTCAAGTTTCCTCAAAACATCAGATGTCTTATGAGAATTATGTTCCTATGTTGGTATACTCTTCATTTCTCTAATAGTGTAACATGGATAAAATGCTATCCTTATAAAAATTTCATTTCATAATCCAAATCCTTGGACCTAGAATATCAAGATAAATTTTAATCTGTACTATCCTTATTCTAGAAAAATATCATACCTCATTTAGTATATCAAGGAATTTTGTAGGACAATGATGTTAAGGTTTATCAAAAAGAAAGATGTATAAGATCTATAAAAAATTTAATGAATTATCTTGAAATTGGGAAGCATTAGCCTTTAATAAAAACTGTGTATACTTTATGCAGGCTCAAATAATTCAGAGGAATCTGTGAATTCAAAAGTATTTCAGGCAATGGTCTGTATATCTCTATGTACATGAGTGACAGTCCTACTTCCTCTCAGTCTCAGCCCTTAGCGTTCTGGGCATATATCCGATGATTTAGAATTCAGTCCCCTCCAGAACATTGGAGAGGAGGAGGTAAGAGACCAAGATGGGGATTCACTTGTAGAAAAATTTTCAGTGAGTGCTCTGCTCCTGAGATAGTTCAGCCCCTGTAACAGAGTAAAAATATGTGTGAATAGTCAAACTGAAACGTATTAATAGACCCCCACAAGAAGCTCTGCGTCTCTGATGGCTTTGTAGCATTGCTTGACTTGTATTGAAACATGAGTCTCAGGCTTGATTGAGCAGATATGTGACTGGTACTTGGGAAGGATGACATGGGTGACATTGCAACTGTTCCAAAGAAATTCAGATGAGAACATCCCATCCAACTGCCAACAGTAACAGCAAATCAAAGAATGAGTATTTCCATCCTGAAGGAGATGGGGGCAAACTGTGATGGCATACAATTTTTTCCAGTGGCTTTAATTAGTCTTATCCATTTGTTTTAGGTTTAAGGCCTATGACTGTATCACCATGAAGCATACAACAGAAAATAATATGCTAAAAGAGTTATATACTTTTAATGAATTTGATTGATCATATTTTATAAAATTTATAGTAATGGAATTTACTTATATTTCCCTAACTCACCAGAACAGAAAACTAACTTCAACAATTAAATAGAGAAAAATTTATATATAATCTTAACTTTTGCAAAAGAAAAACTACTCAAAGAAACCCAAGATTCTACTCTGATAAATAAATAAGTTTAAATATTTCTATTCTAGGTAATAATACCATTCAAATTGTAATTGATTTCTCATGTCTTATTTTTAAAGATGTAAGGTGATGTGGGCAAGGTGCCATCCTAACTTTAAATAGTTTCAGCTAGTCTCTAAGCACATGCACATTTATTTTCTTTTGGGAACATTTTTCTTTGATCTTGTTAGTACATGCTGTCTCTGGCATTTTGATTGTTGGCAGAAAAACAAACTTGCATATAAAGCCATCTGCTGACTATTTTCCAGAGGACCTTCTTACTATTGATAGAAAACAAAATTTAGAAAAAGAAGTGACTATTTTTATTTCAATTGACTTTTCCTTCATTGTCATTGTAGAATTCCAAACACAGCCAAACACTTGAACTCTTAAGGGGAAAACTACATATCTTTGATTTTGAAACTCAATACAAAAGTTAGATCAGGAAGTATCTCTGAGGTAATATTAGTCCAGTGATAATCACTTTACTAATTGGTGTCAATTAATATATTACTCCAAGTTTCTGAGCTACTGCCTTATCTAAACACTGAAAAACATATTAAATTCCTTGATAACATGAATTAGAAGAAAATAACTGACTGTTTCTTTATGTGTTTATGTGTTTGTTTAAGAGAGTAATTTTTAACAACTAAAATATATCACTAAATATCAAAAAAGATAAATTACATATATTAAAACTTTAGAGTTCTATTATTTTATTACTATATGTAAAATCTTAAAGGAAATTAATAAAACAATTCTCTAAAAGTTTAGTTAAATAGAAGTAGCATTTGTCCCTTTGAATAAATACAATAAGTTTTCAAAATCAGCTCTTAAGAAAACATTTGTATACTTTTCTTAGAAATTATAGTGGACTGAGGATTTTCCTTTTTCTTTATGGAAAGTATAAGAGATAAAATGGTTTACAGGGACACAGTATAATTGGTGTGAAAATAAGCGTACTTTGGATATGGGAGTTTTTATGGAGCGAAACTTTCTTACTCTCTGCTTTCTAGATGCCATGAACTTAGCAGTTTTCCTCACTCTCAAACTTCTGCCATGATGTTTTGCCTTCCCTCAGGCCCAGAGCAATGGAGCCAGCTAACCACCAACTAAAACCTCTGAAATCAAAGCCAAATTAAAATTTTCCTTCTGTAAATTGTTTGTATAAAGTATGTTGGTCACAATCATAAAAAGCTGACTAACATATGAATACTCATTAATACTCAATCTATCTTCATAATTTGTAGAAATTTAAAAAGGTATTTGGTAAATTCTGGCAAAGGGGGAGTAGACAATTCCTCTCAGTTTCTTCGTCTTATAATTAAAACATTTTCATTTAAAAAAACTAATAAATCAACAACAGCAAGAAAGACAGGAGGGTAACTTGTAATGGAATAGTTTTTTAATTATCTTGATACAAATGTATGAAAACAATTACAAACACGTACACACAAGTGAAACAAGTAAAACAGGGAAACTATGAATAAACTATGTGGATTGTTTCAAGACCAATATTTTGTTTGTGATATTGTAATATAATTTGTAAAACTATACATTTGAAGAAGGCTGAGTTCAGATTATCCAATATCTATTATATATTTTAATTTCATGTAAATCTAAAATTTCCTCACTTTTTAATTCAATATAAGGAATAAGACCAGAAATTTAAGATATATAACATAAACTACAAATCAGTTTACACAAATTTCTAACCTATACAGATCAGCAGACTAAACTTAAAGCCTTTTAATTATGGGAAACATTGTGTTATAATATAGTTATTCTCTTTGAGGTTTCTCTATGAAGAGTTTTCTTTTTGTAGTATTAACCATAGGTCATATTCTAATGCCTAAAATACACAAAATACCCTTAATCTATTTCTTTAACAGTCTTTTTTTCTGAAGAAGTTTTCTAGTTATTTCACTTTCTCTTAATGAGATAGATCTTACTACATCTTTTATTGAGCTGGTTAAACTCCATTTGATATATTTCTATTTACTTGTGTGTTTTGAGAGTGTTAATTTCAAAAGTTAATGTGCATGCCAGATGAGATGGATAGCAAATTAGATATTGCAGAAGAAAACATTGGTGAAACTTAGTAGGAATTTTTCTATACCTGGAACAAATTGAAAAAAAATTTAAAAGGGAAGAAAAAGCATTAATAAGCTATGGCTTGTTGACATGTGGCACATTTAGACAATGGAATATCATCCAGCAATTAAAAAAAAAACTGAGTTAGCATGTCCTGAATAAACATCAAAAAATCCTAAATCCATATTGCTAAGTAAAAATAAAGCCAGTTTGAATAGGTGGCATAGCATATATTTTTAACTCTATGAAAGTCTTAAATAAGAAAAACTATGGAGGATAGGAAAAATATTGGTGATTGTCATCAAACATTCCAAGAAATAGAGCACAGAATTTTTTATTTATTTTATTTTATTTATTTATTTATTTTTGTGGTACTGGGGTTCCTGGAAGCCCTTCTACCTCTGGGCTACACTCCCAGACATACATATATACATACATATATATATATATATATATATATATATATATATATATATATATATATTTTTTTTTTTTTTTTTTTTTTTTAAACAGGGTCTCTTAAGCCAGCGCTGCTGGCTTCAAACCTGTGCGATCCTCCTGTCTCCGCCTCCCAAGCCTGGAGATTACAAGAGTGTGCCACAATGCCTGGCAGAGTACAGGATTTTTAAGACAGTGATATTATTCTGTGCAGTAATATAACAGTGGATACATTTGTCCAAACTGGTAGCATGTACAATACCAATAGGGTAATAATAATGATGTGTCAGTGTATATTCATCAGTTGTAATTAACGTACCACTAAGGTTCATGATATTAATAGTGAAAGAGGCCAGCAGGGCGGAGAACACATGTAATCCCAGAATTGGGAAGTTGATACAGGATCACAGGTTCCCTGCCAGCCTCAGCTACTTAGTGAGGCCCTCCACAACTTAGTGAGACACTGTTTCAATTACAAAGTTAAGGGATATGTACACATTGGATTTTACTCAGCCATAAAACACACACACACACACAATTAGCCGGGCATGGTGGCACACACTTGTAATCCCTGCGCTTGGCATGCAGAGACATGAGGATCGTGCAGGTTAGAAGCCAGCTGTGCTGGCTTAAGAGACCCTGTTTCCAAATTTAAAAAAATAAAACAAAAACCCAGAGGTAAAAGGGCTTCCAGGAACCCAAGATCCACCAAAAAACAAACAAACAACAACAACAACAACAAAACACAATTACATCATTTACAGGGAAATGGATGGAACTGGATGACATGGGATGTTTTCTCTAATATGTGAAAGCTAGGGAGAAATGGGTAACAGGAGGAACTATAGATGAAGAAGGAGATCCTATAGAGAAGCAAATAAGGCGATCTAACTGAGGGGATGGGAGAGGGGAAGAGGGAAACTCTCTAAAGCACAGGATGTACTTAAACAAACATATTAAAGTCAATCAATAAGCCAAGCATGGGAAGGAGGGATGGGGAGGGAATGGGGTAGAGATTGAGTAAGGGCTAATTGGGTGATGTGTGCATATATGTCTACTCAAGTCTTTATCCCATTAAGATGTATGACTACAATGCATCAATAAAAAATAAAAAAAGAACTGTAGAAAATATTTCCAAGCAAAAATTAAAAAAAAAATAGAATTAAAAATAGGGCTGGGATGTAGCTCAAAGGTAGAATGCCCCTGGATTCAATCCACAGTTCCACAAAATATTCCTTCTGATAAGAAATGAAAAAATGTTAAAAAGTGAAGAATACTGTAAAAGTGGTTAATAAATATTGATAATAATAATATCACAGTTTTAACTAATTCAATCAACTCTCAGCATTTTTTCTTAAAAAATTGTCAGGCTAATTTTTAAATTTATACACACATAATTTTAGTAATGGAATCATAAATATCAATAATAATAATAAATAATTATTTGCATGTGTGAAGGTATTTGCCTGTGTGAATGCATTAAAAATAAGTAGACATAAAGGGCACATGCTTTTTAAATACATAAAGCTAAAAGAAAAACAATGAAGGAACAAGAGAAAATCAAAGGAGTACAAATAGAAAAAGAAGAACTAAAACTTCTGCTATTTACAGATGACAACACACTGAACCAAAAGGTTCATAGAACTGATCAACAAATTCAGCAAAGTGTCTGGATACAAAATAAATTTTAAAAAATCAGAAGCTTTTCTGTATGCCAACCATTAATCTACTGTAAAAGAAATCCAGAAAACACTTTCACTCAGGATATTCCCCCCAAATTTAAAATACACTTAACAAATGAGGTAAAAGACCTCTACAAACAAAATTATAAAACAGTGGAAAAAATAAATTGCATAAGATCTTAGAAGATGGAAAGATTTTCCATGTTCTTAGATAGGCAGAATAAATATCATCAACATGGCCATAATTCCAAAAGTGATCTACAGATTCAATGTAATACCCATAAAATTACCAAATTCCTCACAGAGATAGATAAATTCATCTTAAAAAATTATTTGGAACAACAAAAAACCCCATAATAGTCAAAGTAGTTCTCAGCAACAAAAATCATTTTGAAGACATCACAATACCTGAATTAAACTATACTACAAAGCCATAGTAATAAAAACAGCATGGTACTGGCACAAAAACAGATACATAGATGAATGGAGCAGAATAGAAGACACAAACAAAATTTGTGCACTACAGCCAATTGGTTTTTGACCAAGGAGCCAAAAACACACTGGAAAAAAATACTGTTCAACAAATGGTGTTGCCAAAACTGGTTTACAATATGCAAAAAAAAAAAAAAAAAAGAAAGAAAGAAAGAAAGAAACCCACTTTCTCACCCTGCACAAAAGTTAATTCAAGATGTATCAAAGACATGAAAATCAGATTAGAGACCTTGTAGCTCTGTGAAGAGTGCATTAAGTCCAACACTTTAACACAGAGACACAGGTAAAAACTTTGTTAACAGGACCACAAAGGCACAAGAAATTAAAATGAGGATCAATATATGGGATTTCATTAAACTGAAGAGCTTCTGGACAGCAAAGGAAATTATCAAGAACCTCAACAGAGCCAGCAGAATGGGAGAAAATTTTTTCAAATATTCCTCTGATTGAGGACTATTATCTAGAATATACATAAAATTCAAGCCACTCACCACTAAGAAAACATATAACCCAATAAAAAATGAGCAAGTGAACGAGGTAGGCATATCACAACAGAAGAAATTTAAATGACCAAAAAAAGTATGAAAAATGTTCAACATAATTAGCAATCAGAGATGCAAATCAAAACTACCCTGAGATTTCAACTAACTTCAACTAGAATGGCAATCATTCAAAACACAAACAACAACAAATGCTAGCAAAGATGTGGACAAGTAGAAACTAATATATTGTTGGTGGGATTGCAAATTAGTGCAACCACTTTTGGAAAACAAGTATGTAAGATCCTCAGAACAATGAGAAGGAACCTACCTTATGATCCAGCAATACCACTTTTAGGTATCTACCCAAAGAATAAAATCCAACTACCAAACTAATGCATGCATATCTACGTTCATAGCCACACAATTTGCAATTGCCAAACTATGAAACCAGCCAAGAGGTCCATCAATAGACGAATGGATTACAAAGCTATGGAATATGTACACAGTGGAATTTTACTCAGCCATAAAGAAGAACACAATGACATCTTTAATGGAGAAATAGATGAAGTTGGAGGACATTGTGCTAAGTGAGATTAGTCAGTCACAGAAAATAAGAAATCAGATGCTCTCCCTAATTTGTGGAAGCTAGGGTAAAAATAGGTCATAGGAGGATCTCTAGACAAAGAAGAAGAAACGATAGATAAGCAAATAAGGCGACCTAATTGAAGGGGATGGGAGGGAGAAAGAGGGAAATTCCCTAATGTCCATGATGTATATTCACAAAGATATCAAAGTCAATCACTAAGCCAAACATGAGAAAGAGGGAGGGAGAGGGATTGGGGGAATTGGGGAAGGACTATTAAGTGATGTGTGTATGTATCCATCTACCATCTTGTATTTCATTAAGATGTATGAATACAATGCACCAATAGAAAAAACAAAAACAAAAACAAAAAACAAAAAAAACCCACAATTGTGATTTCTGGCATTAGAAGCCAGGATTGCTGGAGCAACTTTGTGTTGACAGCATATTGAGTGCTGAGTGGCACTCAGTACACATGTGTTTCCTGGGATGTTTTAGGGTTCTTAAGTTTGGTTATTGGTCATAAGAGTTTACACACTGCGAAAATTTGCCTACATATGTTCTTATGACTTATGTATTTTTCTAGTAAAAACATTATGCTTTTATTTAAAAATTAGTAACAGAAACATTAGCAATACACATCTTCAAAGATAACTGTTTTTAAACTTTTTTCAGTATACTTACACATTTTTAATAATTAAATATTCTTCCAAAGATTAAAACTGAAATCATGCTATATAGAACATAGGAAAACTGCTAATGGCACTAAGCAAAATATTGTGGTATATTATTAAGACAAGTAATTATGATACCCCAAATTATGGCATATCCCTAAAAGAGAACACAATATGTAAATATATGAATAGTGTTCTACACTGAGCAAAATAGAACTCCTGATATTCTACTTTAAAAATATACCAGCCAGGTGTGGTGATGCACTTATGTAATCCTAGTACTTGGGAGTCTGAGACAGAAGAACTGCAATTCTCAGATGGCCTCAGCTAGGTAGTGACGCTTTCTGCTATTTAGTGAAATACTGTTTCAAAATAAAGAATAAAAATGGGGTAAAGGAGGTAGAATTCCCCTGGGTTCCAACCCCAATACCACACACAAAAAAGAATATGCCTTAATTCTGGTTTGCTTTTTAAAATGATGATACAGTAGGGTAAAAAAAAAAAAATCTCTCCATAAACTTTTACATATGTCCCTTTTTGTTTAGTATTTTTAATAATACATCTCTAAAAGTAGAATTACTGAGTGACCATATCAGTATGAGCAATTTCTCCAGCAGCTGGTACTAATTTTCAAAAGACCAGCAATGCATTAAAAATACCAATTTCCTAATCTCAGAGAATTATCCAAATATGGAAAGAGACTGGGACCTTCATGTCCAGAACTCTACTGAGACAGGACCAAAGAAAAACCACTCCACGCCACATAATAACCAAAATGACCAATATAGACGCTAAGGAAGGAATCTTAAAAGCAGTGAGAACAAAAGGACGGGTGACATATAGAGGCAAAACAATAAGAATTACCCCAGACTATACAACCCATATCAGGAATGCTAGGAGAGACTGGTACGACGTGATTCAGACCTGGAAGAAAATAACTTCCAACCCAAACTAATCTATCCAGCAAAACTACTATTCAAGATCAATGGTGAAACCAAAGTCTTTCAAGATAAACAGAATCTCAAAAAATTCATGAATTCAAAGCCAACACTAGAGAAAATTTTTAAAGAAATAAACCATAAGGAAGAAAAAAGAAGCAGACTTCAGAATCAGGGAAGAGAGGAAGTTAATAAGTGGGCCATTTAAGTAAAGAAGAAAGATCATACCACCCAAGAGTAGACAGAAAACAAAATGGCAGAAAACAAAAATCATATTTCAATAATATCTCTTAATGTCAAAGGACTTAACTCACCAATCAAAAGACATAGACTGGCAATGTGGATTAGGAAACATAATCCAAATATATGCTGTCTGCAAGAAACTCACCTCACAGCCAAAGACATTCACAGGCTGAACGTGAAAGGATGGAAAAAAGATATACCATGCCACCAGTGACCAAAAAAGAGCAGGGGTAGCAACCCTGATATCCAACAAAACAGACTTTAAACTAAAACACATCAAAAGAGACAAATCAGGACACTTCCTTTTATTAAAAGGAACAATACACCAAGAAGATATAATGATAGTTAATATTTATTCCCCAAATGTGGGTGCAACCACATTTGTAAAACAAACCCTTCTGGACATAAGATCCTAAGTAGACCCAAATACAATAATTCTGGGAGACTTTAATATGTCTCTCACCCCACTGGATTGATCTTCAAGGCAAAAGATGAGTAAAGATGCTTTAGAACTAAAGGAAACCATAAACCAAATGGACCTAATAGACGTTTTCAGATTATTTCAACCAGGAACTACAGAATACACTTTCTTCTCAGCAGCCCATGGAACCTTCTCCAAAATAGATCACATCCTGGGACACAAAGAAAATACCAGCAAATTCAAAAAAATGTAATATAATTCCTTGCATCTTTTCAGACCACAACGGAATAAAAGTAGAAATCAACAACAGGAAACTCGAAAGAAAGTACTCAAATTCATGAAGAATGAATGATACACTATTGAATGATGAATGGGTAAGAGCAGAAATTAGGGAAGAAATAAAGAAATTTATGGAAACAAACAAAAACAGAGACACAACCTACCAAAATCTATGGGACACCATGAAGGCAGTACTAAGAGGAAAGTTTATTGCATTGAGTGCCCACATAAAAAGGACGGAGAACCACCAAGTAAAGAACCTAATGACACAACTCAAGGATCTAGAAATTCTGCAACAGTGTATTCCCAAAGCCAGCAGAAGGCAAGAAATCATCAAAATTAGAGCAGAAATAAATGAAATAGAGAACAAAAAAAACAATTCAAAGAATCAATAAAACAAAAAGTTGGTTCTTTGAAAAGATTAATAGAATTGATAAACCCCTGGCCAACCTAATCAAAAGAAAAAGAGAATCAAGTCAAATTATGAAAATTAGAAATGAAAAAGGAGATATCACCACAGATAGTGAAGAAATTTAAAAGATTATCAGAAACTACTTTAAAAATTTATACTCCAATAGACTTGAAAACCTGGAAGAAATTGATAGATTTCTAAGCACAGTTAACCTTCCTACACTCAGCCAAGAGGACATAGCAAGCCTAAACCAACCAATAACAATCAAAGAAATAGAAACGGCAATAAAAATTCTTCCACCAAAGAAAAGCCCAGGCCCAGATGGGTTTCCAGCAGAATTCTACAAAACCTTCAGTGAAAAACTAATACCAATACTACACAATATGTTCCGGGAAGTTGAAAGAGATGGAACTCTCCCAAATTCCTTCTATGAGGCCAGTATCACATTAATCCCCAAACCAAATAAAGACACCTCAAGAAAGGAAAACTACAGACCAATATCCTTAATGAACATAGATGCAAAAATTCTAAACAAAATACTAGCTATACACATTCAAAACTATATCAAGAAAATAATACATCATGACCAAGTCAGTTTCATCCCAGAAAAACAAGGTTGGTTAAACATACGCAAATCAATACATGTTATTCACCACATAAATAGAGCCAAGAACAAAAACCACATCATCATAGCAATAGATGCTGAAAAAGCATTCGACAAAATCCAACACCCATTTATGTTAAAAACACTGCAAAAAATTGGGATAGAAGGAAAGTACTTCAACATCATTAAGGCAATATAATGCAAACCCAAAGCCAACATTATATTGAATGGGGAAAAACTGCAAGAAATTCCGCTACAGTCAGGAACAAGACAAGGATGCCCACTATCACCACTCCTTTTCGATATAGTCCTTGAGACTCTTGCTGCAGCAATCAGACAAGAGAAGGAAATCAAAGGAATCCACATAGGAAGAGAGGAAGTAAAACTATCCTTATTCGCAGATGACATGATCCTTTATCTGGAAGACCCAAAGAACTCAACCAAAAGACTTCTGGAGCTGATTGACAAATTCAGCAAAGTCGCAGGTTACAAAATTAACCTAAAGAAATCAGTGGCTTTTCTTTATGCCAACAAGGAATCCACAATGAAAGAAAGAAAGAAAACAATTCCATTCACTATAACCTCAAAACCAATAAAATACCTAGGAATAAACCTAACCCAAGATGTAAAAGATCTCTACAACAAAAACTATAAAACATTAAAGAAAGAAATTGAAGAAGACCTTGGAAGATGGAAAGATCTCCCTTGCTCATGGATAGGGAGAATAAATATCATCAAAATGGCCATTCTGCCAAAACTGATCTATAGGTTCAATGCAATTCCCATTAAAATACCAGAGACATTCTTCAGAGACCTAGAAAAATCAATCATGAACTTCATATGGAGAAAGAAAAGACCTAGAATAGCCAAAGCAATCCTCAATAATAAGAAACATGCAGGAGGCATTACAATCCCAGACTTCAAATTATACTATAGAGCAATAGTAGTAAAAAACAGCATGGTACTGGCACAAAAACAGATATACTGACCAGTGGATTAGAATAGAAGATACAGAAATAAATCCACACACCTTTAGTCAATTAATCTTTGACAAAGGGGCAAAACACATACACTGGAGAAAAGACAGCCTTTTCAACAAGTGGTGCTGGGAGAACTGGCTATCCATTTGTAAAAAGATGAATCTAAACCCCTATATCTCACCCAACACAGGAATCAACTCAAGATGGATCAAAGACTTAGAAATTAGACCTGAGACTGTGAAGTTAGTAGAGGAGAGCATAGGTTCAACACTACAACATATTGGCACAGGCAGTAACTTTCTCAACAAAACCTCCAAAGCTCAGGAAATTAAAGCAAGAATAAACAAGTGGGATAGCATCAAACTAAAAAGTTTCTTCTCATCAAAGGAAACTATCAATAACCTAAAGAGGAAGCCTACAGAATGGGAAAGAATCTTTACCATCCGCCATTCTGATAGGGGGCTAATATCCAGAATATACAAAGAGCTCAAAAGACTCTACACTAGCAAAACAAACAACCCAATCAAGAAATGGGCTAATGAACTAAATAGACACTTCACAAAAGAAGAGATACAAAGGGCCAATGGATACATGAAAAGATGTTCTTCATCACTGGCCATCAGGGAGATGCAAATCAAAACTACACTGAGATTCCATTTAACCCCAGTCAGAGTGGCAAGCACAAAGAAATCAAACAACAACAAATGCTGGCGAGGATGTGGGGAAAGAGGAACTCTTTTACACTGTTGGTGGGAATGCAAACTAGTTCAACCACTATGGAGATCTGTGTGGAGATTCCTAAGAAAGGTGGGAATAGATCCACCATATGATTCAGCTATACCACTCCTGGGTATCTTTCCAAAGGGGTTGAATTCAGAGAAATACAGCAACATATGCATACCTATGTTCATAGCAGCACAATTTGTAATAGCAAAAATATGGAACCAGCCCAGATCACCATCAACAGATGAATGGATAGCAAAACTGTGGGAAATACACACAATGGAATTCTATTCAGCCATAAAAAAGAACAAAATTATATCATTTGCAAGCAGATGGAAAGCCCTGGAGAACATTATGTTAAGTGAGATCAGCCAAGCACAGAAGGAGAAGATATATATGTTTCCTCTAATATGCCCAAACTAGGAAACACAAAGGATACCAGTGGGAGTCCAGATATTAGAGGGGAAATACTAGCTAAGTTTGAATGGAAAGATAGGAGAGGAGGAAGGCCGATCTTGATTAATGGGGGTCTACACCTGAACATGTATAAAATTATGAATAAGACATGGTTAACCTGAACAACCATTGGTGGGAGGGGGGAAGGGAAAACGGGGATGGGGGGGAGAGGGCCCCAAATATAGTTTAAATGTATACTATTTATGTTCAAGAAAAAAATTGTTAAAAAAATAAAAATAAAATAAATAAATAAAAATAAAAAATAAAAAAATACCAATTTCCCTCTAATAGTAAACATTCCATGTTATCTTCATACCAGCTCTGCTAATATAAAATGTAAAAATGGCATAACAAATCTATTGAAGTCTCACCTTGTTGTAGAAAACCAATTTTATTTTGTTCATGGTAGTTTTTATATACAAAACTTTTTATTATTTACAGTTACACCAATAATTGCTGTTTTCATGGTTTGTGTCATTTGCAACATCCATTTACAATATAATGTAAATTTTGTCACTTTATACCTGATAGGCTTAGTGTTGAATCTTATTTCTAATAATATTGTTACTTCATAATACTGTTAGTTGATTATTTTATTATTTTATAGATTAAAAATTAAGTTTTCAGATGTATATTTTGCTAGTATCTGAAAATTTATGTGTATTATCTATAAAATTGAAGAGAATGGAATAAAGATGTGTTATCAACTTGCTATATTAAAAACAGTGATTTTGATGACTGATATTTTATTTTCATCCATTGAAATTAATATTTTTTATTATTGTCTTAGATTATACTGAAAAACTTCCTTAAGTTTGTATATACTTATTAATATATCTTATTATTTTATTGCATTTTTATATAAAATTAAAAAATATATGGGGAGCACATTGTGGTACATAATTGAAGGTAGCATTGAGGTACTATAACTTATTAAAATATTTTTATTTTTACTGATTTGTAATATATCTTTTTTGCATGTGTTTTGGGGTATGCATATTCTTCTATATTTCTATAATATTCCATTTATCTTTACGGCAAAACTTACACCTATTCTACTCTGTTTTATTTGTATAGATATTTATGAAATTTTAACATATGATGATATTGATATTCATGCATGAATTTTTATATAAAACACAGAATTTCATTAGCCTTTTTCTTTGGAAAATGTTATCTGATTGGAAGTTTGCATCTACAGCAGCAATGTGGTGATGGCTAGACTAAAACTGGTTGGTTAAAACAAAAATGGAATTGTCAATCATAAAACTTCTCAAAAAGAATTATCAAGACAAAATATCGTCACATAGAATCACAATGGAAATGAGTTAATTTGGACTATAAATGAATAAAATTTTCTTTACTGCCAGGCATGGTGGCGCACACTTGTAATCCCAGCGCTTGGGAGGCAGCATCAGGAGGATCGCGCAGGTTCGAAGCCAGCAGCCCTGGTTTAAGAGACTCTGTTTCCAAAAAAAGTTTCTTTACCTCACTAAGAATCAGGTAAATAAACATAAAGTATTGTTTTTAATTCAATATACTGGCACAATTTCAATTGAATGGTAATTTATGTGATAGGCAAAAATATAGAATTACTGTGCAATGAGTTTCTGGGTAGAATTCCCATAGTACAGGAAACAAAAGAAAAACTGGCAAATACATCAAACTAAAATGTTTCTGCACAGCAAAGGAAGCAATCTATGCAGTGAAACGTCAACCAAATAAATAAAAGAAAATATTTACCAGTTAGTTATCTGACAATAGAGTTAATATCCAGAATATATGAAGAACTCATAAAATTTATTAAAAATAATCTAATTTAAATAGGAAAATGACCTCAATATACACTTCTCAAAAGAAGAGTCTTTATATGGAAAAAATATTTTTAAAAATTACCAATTTCTCTTGGCATCAGGAAAATGTCAATAAAATCTAGTAAAATACACTAACCCCAGTTAAAATGGCTATTATAAAAATAACAAATCTGTCTAGGATGTGGAGGAAAAGCATAAAATCATGCTCTGTGGGAAAGTAAATTAGTATAGCCACTATGAAAAACAGTATGGCTCTTTATGCAAAACCTAAAAGTAGAACTACCATATTACTCAACTCCCAGAAAAACATCTAAAGAAAGAATACAAAAGATATACATCCATGTTGATTGCAAAAGTATTTTCAAGGACTAAGATACTTGTGAAAAAACAAATGGATGAAACAAAATATGGTAAAAATGAAGTATTATTTAAATTAAAAGGAATAAGTTCTGAGATTTGCAGAAAAAGTAATTAAACTGAAATTAACAGTATACATATTTTAAAGCAGCATAAAGAACAATGTTGAAATTTTTATATATTTATTGTCCATTTGTACTTATTTTTCTGTGATGTGTCTATTTAGTTCAATTGTCCATTTTTTGTGTTTTTTTTTTTAGTGTTAAGTCTTTTAAAATAATTTGTATGTTCTAGATATTAGTCCTCTATATCAGGGCTACCTGGCAAAGATCTCTTCCATTCTGTAGGTTTTCTCTTTAGACTCTTGATGGTTTCCTTTGATGGGCAGAAATGTTTTTATTTAATGTCATCTCATTTATCAATTTTTGTTTTCATTTCTTGAGTTTTGGGAGTCCTATTGTTTTTATATGTACCTATATGTTGAAGTGTTGGACCGATGTCTTCCTCTAGTAATTTCAAAGTCTCTCATTCAATTTCCAGGGAAATACAGAAACTACACTGAGATTCTATCTAACCACAACTAGAATCACAATCATCAAGAAGTCAAACAACAATAAATGTTGAAGAGAATATAGGGAAATAAGGACTCTTCGCCACTGTTGGTGGGATTGCAAATTAGTAGAGCTGCTACAGAGACCAGTGTGAAGACTTCTCAGAAAATTGAAAATGGATCCACTATATGACCCAGGTATGCTACTCTTGAGTATCTTTCCAAAGGGA
Organism: Muscardinus avellanarius; assembly: GCF_963383645.1. Classification (NCBI taxonomy): domain Eukaryota; kingdom Metazoa; phylum Chordata; class Mammalia; order Rodentia; family Gliridae; genus Muscardinus; species Muscardinus avellanarius. Next base: position 85,382,313 of record NC_137791.1, read on the forward strand.
TTAAAATCAGAATATTGTAGTAATATATGCATTTCCATGTTTATGGCAGCACAATTCACAATAGACTAATCATGGAACCAAACCAGATCAATAAATGAATGGATTATGGGATATACACACAGTGGAATTCTATTAAGCAATAAAGAACAAAATAATGTCATTTTCAGTAAAAAGGATGGACTTCAAAAACATTATGTTATGTGAGATTAGAGACTCACAGGGGAGTAATCGGAATACCAGAAGGCCTTCGGATAATAGAGGAGAAACTCCATTGGAGCCAGGGAGCTGGTCTAGGGAACAGGGAGGAGATGAAAAATCAGTGAAGGAGTCACTTCCATTGACATTATGTACAAAGGTGAGGACATCAGTGTCAATCTCAGTGCCCTGTATGGGGAAGGGGGAGTAGGGAGGAAGCCAGAGGAAAGACCACAAAGTGCTGTGTGCATGTGTGTTGAAAAGAATTTTGACTAATCCTTTTATTATCACTAGAAATTCCATTATAATGTGAGAGTATAATGCACCAGTAATAGTATAACAAAAATAATAATTTAAAACTATTTTTAAATGTTTTTGATAGTTACTGATCAAATATGTTGCTTCCTATATGTAAAAAAAAACCAAAATGTATTTCACTGTTGTCATTTAACATGATTTTATTTTTCCATTTCAGTATAAAATTTGTTGATAATGACCTTAAACCTGGTAACTTCACTGCTATATGTGTGGACTTGGGTTTAACTATTTTGGTTTACTATGCTTGGTATTTAAACTTCAACTCACATATTTAATATTTCTAGAATGTTCTTAGTCATTATATCTTAGTGCCTATAACATTCTTTTATTGCCTTTTGGACACTAATTTGATTTATATTGCATTATTTTATTTTATGTATTTCTAATTACCCTTTTTAAAAGTTTCTCATTTCAATTTCTCTTTTTTAACTGGAGAACAAATTTTATTATAAAAATAGATCTCAAGAACAATGAAATACCCAAAGTTGGTCAATATAAAAAAATAGGTAAGAGGAGTTTGTTTTTTTCTTCTAAAAATACAGCTATCACTATAATATTCTGCCCAAACACTTCTATATTTATTCTAATTGTTTCTTTTATGAGTTATCCAAGAAATTTTTTGAATCAACATGGGTTCTACTTTATACTTAAAGATACATCATGTATGGTTATTTTAATTTCTCTTTTGCTGCAAATTTTCTGATATATGTTCCAATTTTTTTTTTGTTGTTGTTGGTTCTGGGGTTCCTAGAAACCCTTCTACCTCTGGGCTATACTCCCAGACCTATTTTTATATTTTTATTTGGAAACAGGGTTTCTTAAGCCAGTGAGGCTGGCTTCGAACCTGCGCGATCCTTCTGTCTCTGCCTCCCAAGCGCGGTGATTAAAAGCGTGCACCACCACACCTAGCATTCTCAATTTTTATTTATTTAAACACATCAAATATGTATCTTATGCACTTATCCTGAATTTTTCTTTTTTGGCAGTTGTGTGTAAATCAGCTACTGTCAAATAGAAAATAAAGTTATATAATTGGTAAGGGGGTAATGCTAATGATGATTAACAAAATACCTATTAACCTCATCTATTAGCTGGTTAAGAAGCAATGCTACAGGGAGTTCTGAAAATCTAACCAATCATGAATAACTTCTTAATTATTTTCCCCAGTGAGATGCTTTAACAACTCTATTATGTTGTTTTTTCTATGAAATATTTCTTTCTAGAAAAGATCTTGAACCTTGCATTTTTTGCATCTATTTTCATCTCTCCTCATATTTAATTTTTCGTCATAGAGTAGAAAGTTGGGGAATATTGTTTTTTAATATTTTATTGTAGTCATGCATCATATTTTATTTTAAATTTATCTTCATTGAGGTAAAAGTTGGTATTTTTCTTTTCCATATGAATAAAGCAAAAGTGAAATGCAAAAGTGGAACATTAGGATTTTGACTAATTTTTTACTATAAAATTTGAAAATAAATTTAAACACAAGACATAATTATCTTTATAGTCCAGGTGTAGTGTGTTCTCATCAGTTAGAATACCACTATGGTATATAGCAGCTCACAAAAGCATCACAGCTTAAAATGCTTCATAATTCCCTTTCAAAAACAGCTCAGGCTTATAAAATGTAATACATTCATATTCCTTCACCTTATAACAGTGCGTAGATAAGTGAGATTTGATTTTTTTTTCTTAGACATATTACATAAAAACAACAAAAGTGATCCGGACACCTCAGGTTAAGAAAGTAGGAGAATATGGGCCAAATTAAGTGGATGCTCAAGTATATGATATAAATACAAGACTAATATGCAGCACGTGTGCTCTACTGCTTTCTCACTTTTTTTTGCCAGCTTGTCTATAAAATTAGATGGCTTCTTGCCTAATTGAAATATTTCTCAAAAAAAGAGTACTATTATAAATTGGGACTCAGTTCTAAAGGGCCTTATAAATGATTATCATTATGTTTTGTTTTAGGAATGTTTGGAATCTTAAAATCTTCATTATTTAAGGTTTTACTGTTAAAATTTTATTATTGTTTTAGGATTCTTCGAGAAAAACCAATGGGAATAGATATAGACATATTATATATATATATATATATATATATATATATATACATATACATATGTATATATGTATATATGTATATATGTATATATGTATATATATATTGTACATATATGAATATACATATGTAGGAATATATTTGTAGATATACATATGTATAGAAACAGAGAGTCAGTTTATCTATTTATTGGGGAAATTGGCTCACATGATTATAAAGGTTCAAAAGTCCCCTGATAGGCCATTTATAATCTGTAAACCCAGGGAATCCAGTAGCTTGGCTTGGTCCACCTCCAAAAGTCTAAGGAAAAGAAAAAGTTATTATATATGTCCAAGAGCCCAAGAGAAGAGCCTCTGTTATGAATTATAGAGACTCATAGCTGGAGAAAACCTACAGTTCTGATAATCAACTCTATGAAAAGAGTATCCTAGGAGAAAGACTGAGACAGAATGAATGAGAATGGACACACAAAGATTCTCCTGTTGTTGTTTTCTTTTTTTTTTTCTTTTTTTTTTTTTTTTGGTTGTTGTTTGTTCGCTTCAATCAGGTCCTCAGGTGATTAGATGGTACTTGCCAACATTTCAGGCAGAACTTCCCCACTTAGTACTGCAAATAATAGGCTAGAATCCTTCAGAGATCTCCACAATGTTTTATCAGAAACAATGTTCAGAAACAATGTTTTATCAGACTTTCATATAATAATTAAAAGAAAATACTGGAGAAAGATAAAAGCAATATGTACATGAGGGTAATAGAAGCAATTCAGTTAGAAACTTTTTTGAAAAAGAAATGTTAAACATACATCTTCAAATTGTAACTTTACACTTAAGACCTGAGTGGGACATATGTATATGTATTTCTCTTTCTTTCTTTCTTTCTTTCTTTCTTTCTTTCTTTCTTTCTTTGGGTGAAGGGGATCAACTGCTTTCTTATTTGGGAGACATTTTCCTTGCCTCTGCAAATAAAATTTCACTTTACCATTTCCAATTTGATGATTTCCAAATGTTTAACAAATTCTGGGAACCTTAGAATCTTCATCCTCATAAATTTTTAAGTTAATTTAGATATTACCAAGCACAGCTGACAGTTTCTTCAATATTTTTGTACAACCAGTTGTAAGTAAAGGACAAAAAATAATGTCTTAGTATGAAAGAATCATGAGAAACAGCATAATGCTTCCTGGAAGTACAACAGTGAAATGCAACATGAGCCAATCTCAGCTCATCAGCATTCCCATGAATGCAATGCTTCACTTTGCTTTATGAGCTACCTAAAGCCAGATGCTATAAAATTGCTGTGAGGGATTACCTACTAGGGACCCAAGCATACCATGCCAGGAACAACACAGAGGTCTTTTCATACAACTATCCATGTAATGAGATTTCTGAAGAGTTTGGAAATGTAAGAGGTGCTTTGTAAATTATGTCCTAAGGAAGCATTTGCCCCAAACACTAATATCCATTGTACCACACCATTCCCTAGAAATCTCATTCATCATTGCCATACATTTGCAATAATAGTAGTTTTGCTGGCCAAAACTTCACTAGCACAGAAGTCTATGTTGGAACAGTAGGCAGCAACCATCCACTTGTGTGAGTGCTTGGTTTGCAGCAGTTTACCTCATTTAAAAATAGGACCAATGGCCAAGAATCCTAGTTTGCTCATTCTCTCACCTAATTTGAAAATATTTAATTCATTCTAACAGTTCATCTGGTATGCAGAAATAAAAGCAAATTCTGGTTATTTTAAACAAAGACATGGGGGCATCCTGAAACTTCCTTTGAGAAGCCTCATGCTATATTTTTATTTTTTATTTAACTGATATATAAGAGCAGAAAAATTGACCATATTAATAGATTGTCATATGACACATAGATACATGTATGCATTGTACAATGTTTAAATCATCCTAAACTTACCTATATCTAAAAATTACTTAATTTTGGTGAAGACATTTAGAATAATTTCTTGTTTTGAATACATAGTACAATGTGGTCATTTATATTGCTTTGCAATGTTCTATGGAACAACAGATTTTTTTTTACAAATGTATATCTACATTTAGAATATACCTATTGATGAACATTCCCCATACCTCACTCCATTTTTTTTTTTTTTTTTTTTTTTTTTGGTGGTACTGGGGATGGAACACAGGGGCCTTCTACCTCCGGGCTACACTCGCAGACCTATTTTATATTTTATTTGGAAACAGGGTCTCTTAAGCCAGCTGAAGCTGGCTTTGAACCTGTGTGATCCTCCTGTCTCAGCCTCCCAAGCGTGGGGATTACAAGTGTGTGCGACCACGCCCGGCCTCACTCCATATTTTAATTATTTAAATTTTCTTTAGAGTCAAAGCAGAATTGCCTACCTGATAGGAGTTTAAATTTAAATAAAAATAAGTCCTAATCTTCAATGTAAAGGAATATAGCTATGAGAATAGTTGGGAGGATATTTGTTTGACAAAGATTCAGAAATTATGTTTTAAAATATTATTTAATTTACAGGTGTCATCTCATGAAACCAAATATCAAATATATGCCAGAGATTTTGGTTTAGTACCAGTGTTACCTGAATAGTTTATGATGAATATTCCATGATTATGGTGCCATACTACAAACAATAAAGCAAAACGAAGCCATTCTTTTATCTTTTGATTTTATAATTTCTATTTGGCTGTAGATAACTATAATTTAGTTGTGATTTGAAGTAGAGCCTCACTTCGTGTACTTAAATGTTAGTTTAATTCTGATCAAATAGTTGCAACTAAAATAGAATAAACAATCTGTTGAAAATGTGAGTTTCTGTTGATTCCCACTATCCTAAACAATCTACTATAACAATGCAAGCTGACTTTGAAATCCACTTCTGGGCTCATTTTTAAAAAAATGAACAATAATAGGTCATAAACAATAGAATTGTAAGAAATTAGAGGTTTTACTAAAAGTGTTATTTAGATGAGAAAATTATAGCTTCATATTAGCACATCTGCACCTTGACAATCAAATGCATGAGTGCATTATAATTTCAATTAATTATGCAAAATGCTAATTAAAAAGTCAAATTTACTAATCATCTCTCAGGGTCATAACTGGAATTGAATTTGAGTAAGGACAAACAATTCCATAAAATGCATTTTTATCATGTAATTTTAAAAACTGTTTAGAAAAGCATACCAGAAAAACAATTTTTGTTTTTTATATGGGTGCTAATTGATTTTGTTGTGTTCAACCTATCAAAAATTATTGATTACTTACTCATAAATTATGGCTACACACTACAACTCTGTGTTTCAGAAAAATTATGTACTATAAATATACATAATTATAATAAATGTAGGCTTTGTTTTTTAAATTAAACATTGATAAGCAGTGTTTAAAAATTTTTGATATCATTTTATGTATTTAACATTTATCTTTCAAGCATAAAGCATATGCATAAAATATTTTATGTATTTCTGATTTATGATAGTTTTATTATTAAACTATTTAAAGAAATTATTTATTATATTTACTTCTAATCATTATTTAGCACATCTAAATATTTTAAAACACAATATTATAATTCTGAGAACTATCCCTGATAGAGGAATTAATATATGGTAGTACTGGGGATGGAACCCAGGGGCTCCTGGAAAGATGAATTAAAAGTATAATTTTGCAAAGTATATATATTGCATTTAGAAAATGATTCAGCTTAAATACATGTTTCTGACTTTAATATTTAGTGTGAGATATTTTGCTTCTCTTTACTCAGATCATACATTTCTGCTTGTCAATCAGAAGCTATAAAAGTAAGAATAAGGTAATTCTCTCTGTATCCTCTTGCCTATATAAATCATCCTCCACTTTTCAAGGGCTGGATGAATTCCTACATTGTTATTAATAGAGTATAGAAATGGAGATGTTGGACAAAAGCAACCCCACACACAAAAGAACTAATGTCATCCATTATATGAAATAAATGAAATAAAATAAAAGGAAGATAGTCTGCCAATTGTTTCCTAAAAGCAATGAGCCATTTTGAGGAAGCATGAAGGTATGTGTTGAATTAAACTCAATTCATCAGATTTATTATGTCCAGATTTGTTGTAGAACCTTGATGTTTTTCATTAAGCACCTGAAATTTACTATTAATTTTGAGATACTTTGGCAGTCAGTGTAAAATGTGTCTAGTTAAGTCTTACAGTCAGGATTCACTGGCAATGCCAGCCAGTTTTGATTATTAACTATAAGTGTTCATTACCTGAGATTCTATAAAATGTGGAATGTTCCAAAAAAGGAATTTGTAAAGATTCAAAACCTTTGAATTGCAAAGACATGGTAGATTCTGCCAGCTATTCTAATGTTGCTGCTGGTCACGTAGGCTGTAATTGGCTCTAATTAGCTCTTTCATTGAGCTATAACATTCTTACCTGAAGCTGAGAGGCACTCTGGAGAGTAGAAAAACCTCTTCTATTGAGTATTTGAAAATATCAGCTAATTCCTGCCAATATGATCATTATAAATAGGCTGCAAACCCATTAGCTCTGATAGAAAATGGGTTGTGAGAATTGAGGTTTGATCCAAACTGGCCCTACAATAATAGTAATCAATGTCCAATGAAAACACATTCTACTCTTTGAACAAGGCTCATATGTAAAGTCTATATTTTAAACACAAGACTGGGTAGGCTGGGTAGAAATTTAACTTTCTCTGGTTGCTCAACGTAACAGAGTTTTTGAGTTTGATAAATAAAATGCTCTCTTAAAGATTCAAAACTTTCAACTTTCTTATAAACACCTAGGATGATAATGGAATGATCTGAACACCATATGAAAGTTTTTCCCTCTATAGATAAAGAAATGGCACAAGCAAATCTCTATGCAAAATCATAGAAGACTTTCTCTCCAAAATTTTTGACTGATTTAAAGATATTTTCCTGATTTCTCAAATTATAATAACTGAAACAAAGATGATATATTCTTATGAGAAGGAAAGAATAATGAAACTAGAGCTCAATTAAAAAAAACAGAACAAAAATGGAAGCAAATTAATTATTGTGTTATTTTATCAGATGATAATTAATTAATTCCTAATGGATACTGTAACTTCCAAGACATTATTTTCAAATCTATGTAAAATAATTTTAAGTAATAATTTTAAAAATTATCACAGTAGTGCTAATATCCTGGTAATATTGGAATTGGGATAGAGTGTGGAAGTCCACAGAGAGGAAAATATAGTTTATCTGAAGTCATATCTGGATATTCTTTTATCTGTGCTTATTTCTACTTGTGGAAGTTCTTATCTGTGTTGAAAGCTACAAAATGACCATAATGATAGCCAGGTGTGGTGGCGCACGCTTGTAGTCCCTGTGCTTGGGAGGCAGAGACAGGGGGATCATGCAGGTTCGAAGCCAGAACGCTGGCTTAAGAGACCCTGTTTCTAAATAAATATATAAAACAAACAAACAAACAAACAAACAAAAAAACAGGTCTGGAAGTGTAGCTGGGAGGTAGAAGGGCTTCCAGGAATCCCAGTACCACCACCCAAATGACCATAATGATGATCCAAGAAAGACAATTTATTATAAACAAAACAAAATTGCCACCCACTTATGAAAATTGAATGTCTTCTAGCAATAGGCCTTTCTTGAGTATTTGCAATCAGATATACAAATCTCTGTCCTGTAGGTTTTCTACCTGAGGGGCACAGCCAGAGCACACCAATACAGTGACACTGTTCCAGAGGAGCATATTCTGAGGGTCAGATGCGAGAGAGGAGTAAGCTATAGCCACAAGCTGTGTTAAACACAAACAAGGTACAGTTATGTTGTACACAAAGGAAGACTTAAGCCTATGTAAGAAAAAGAATTTCTAAAATAGTGACGAGGAAATAATAGAAAATAATACAAAACTGTCTCTCATATCAGTGGAGGGCTAAAATAAAACAGGATCTTCATCCAATTATGTTTTCTCTACAAAACTTTATATAATTCTGTGAAAATACTTTATCCAGTACAAATAATATTCAGAAGAAAACAGACTAACTAATGTTTGTTCATATAGAAAGCTATCACTATCAATCTCTCTAGCATGTATGGAGAGAGAGGAGGGCAGTAGCAAGGTAGGGTTCATAGGGCAGCACACAAAGAGAAGTTGTGGGCACATATGATTGTGTTTCTTTAAATATCACTACAATGTATAATTAAAATGCACCAATAAAATTCTAAAAAAAATACTTTTAAAGTCTGCTATTTTTATGTCGGTTTAATCTTGATGAGGTATCTTTGATTTTTTAATGTTTTGTCACAAATCAATGATAACATAACTGGTATCTAATTTTCCAATCATACTTTCTTACTAGCTATAGTCATATTTTCATTATTGCTCAGTCATTAAAAATTATTTCCTTTGTTTGAAAATCAAACAAATAAAATTTCAAAAGGATTGTTAAAGTAGATTGTTCCAGAAAATTCATTTAAAAATGGCCGGCTTCAAATAAAACTGATTTTAGCTCAATATTAATTACTAATGAGCTCAGAGAAATTTAAACTAGAAGAAATGTGGGGAAATAAATAAAATGTAGTGAACCACAGTACAAAATAAAAATAATTAATCAGGTTATTTATGTATATAAAATTCCCTAGAGGCAAACTTGAAGACCTACAGAATATTAATATGTGAGTTTTTAAGCATGTGGAATCAATATTCCTGAGTTAAATTATTTGACATTCTACTTAATATCCTATATAAAGAAATATGTGAAACTTTCTGAGTTTTTATCTGAAGTATATTACATGATATTAATACTTAAATAATTTTAATAGTGCAACGTAATTATACATTATTAGTGAGTTTCAAATTGGTTGTTTATATATGCACACAAATCTTGGTGTTAATTTTTTAATAAATTAACTTAACACTATTACCATTTGCATTTAGTTATGAAGTAACAAACTCTATACTGACATGCCTCCAAATTATATATTCTTTTTTTTGGGGGGGTTGTATTGGGCTTCCTGGAAACCCTTCTACCTCTGGGTTACACTCCCAGCCTTATTTTTATATTTTTATTTGGAAACAGGGTCTCTTAAGCCAGCGAGGCTGGCTTTGAACCTGCGCGATCCTCCTGTCTCTACCTCTCAAGTGCGAGGATTACAAGCGTGCACCACCACACCAGGCTCAAATTATATATTTTTATGAGATGCATTTTTATTTAAATGAAACATTTCAGAGGAGAGACTTTTTAATTCTTCAAATATCATTTTATTTACAGTTTTTATCTCCTAAACTAAATTGTTTCTACTCAGTTTTTCAGCAGGACTTAGTTGACATATATAATTATAAGTACTTCAAATATAAAATCTAAAGAAATCTTTTGAAAAGCAAAGAAGTTCAGACTGCATTTAAAAATATCCCCAAATGTTCTTTCTAAAGTTAATGATAGATGTTAAAATATAAATCTAGGAATCTCAGTAAATACAAAGTATTTACAAATGAAACACATTTACACATATGCACACACAAAGTCGGGCCAGACTCAAACTGCAGAACATCAATGACAAAAGGAATATCTTGAAGGTTTATAAGAGGCATATCCTAACAATAAAGAAACATGGGTATAAAATGCAGTATTTGTCAGAAGCTATGCATAAAAGAAGACAATAAAGTGAAGCTTCACAGTATTAAAGAAAATGAAAAGTTGGGAATGGTGACACATGTTTGTAATCCCAGTACTTGGGAGGCTGAGATAGGAGGATCAAAGGTTCAAGGACAGCCTCAGTACTGTAGAAAGACTCTCAGATTCTCATCAACTGAATATGAACCCATCTCAAAAATTAGTCCTATTTTAGGGTGTCCAGTAAAATTATGCTATGAAAGGGAAGGATAAATACAAACTTTCTTAAGAAAACTGAAACAATCAGTAACAACCTGCCAACTTTTCTAGAAAAGGATAAAACATTGAAACAAGAAATTGAAGAAGACCTTAGAAGATAAAAAGACCTTCCATGTTCATGGATAGGCAGAATAAATGTCATCAAAATGGTCATACTTCCAAACGTGATCTACAGATTTTACACAATACCCATTAAATTACCAAGATAATTCCTCAGTCACTAAGCCAAGCATGGGAAGGAGGGATGGGGAGGGAATGAGGTGGGGATTGAGTAAGGGATGATTGGGTGATGTGTGCATGTATGTCTCCACAAGTCTTTTATCCCATTAAGATGTATGATTACAATACACCAATAAAAAATTTTAAAAAGTAAAAATAGTAACAAATGGAAAATTCATAATATATTTAGTAAAATAATATTACAGAACTTTGCAAAATAGGAGATGTAGATGCTGAAGAAGTAAGACTCATATATATTATATCAGAAAAATATCTTTAGAATTTAAAATCAGAATTGAAATTATTCTTGAGTGAGATGCATTACTAAAGATATGAGTTTAGTAGTCTCTCCCAGGAGAAAATAAAAAGTACTGGTGAAGGACAAAAAGAAGAAAGTATAATATACAAGAAAAATAGCTGGGCACTTGTAAACTTTATTATCTATATGTCAGTTGCATACACACACACACATATATATATATATATATATATATATATATATATATATATATTCTGCACACTTTTATTTCCTTATTAGTCAGTCCAATAAAATTATATCAGAATATTTGCACATACAGTAAAATTTTGAAATGGTCTTATATATCTGAGAAAAACTGATGAGAAATTTGATATAAAATTTATATAAAATGAGAAAAATTGATATGAAATGGAATATAATGATTTAAAATATAATCACCTTTTGTGCAAGATGAGCCACACCTAGAGAGATATTCCAAAATGTGGGAAATATCAGACAGATAAGTAGAGACTCTAAGGAATTGACTGAGGGTGGTTAGAATAGGGAGACAAAGTCGTAAAGAATGTAATAGCTAAAATATTGCAATGAATGTGTATGAAACTATCAATTCTAATATTAAAGACATGTATGAGGAAGGTGAGGAAGGGGACGGGACCTAGTGGGAGGACATGAAGAACTGTGAGCATGTATTTGTCTGATACTATATAACCCAGTATGTTGTAAAATTATAATGCACCAAATTAAAAAAAAATCACCACAATAATTTAAAAATAGTTTCATAGTAATCCTATGAAACAAACTTGTTTGTGGGTGTTGAATGTAAAGTAGGATCCTGGTAGAGCATTTGGCCACCTCTGTAAAAAGACCATACTATGGGTAGCTCATATGATGCTCATGCAAACACTTTATCATTCATAAGAAATTGCTCTGTATTGAGAATATCATACATTAAATATTTTATATCTTTATTTTCTTAGTGTAGGGAATAAGAAGTTTGTAAATCACGCATCAAAACAAAAGTATTTTTTATTTGATAAAAATGTATGATGAGGAAAAGGTGACCTTGAGAATTTACTCAGCTTCATAGATAAATACTGATTTAATGGTAAATATATGCTAGACATTTTTCTATATTGCTGTTCATTTATATATAAAAATAACGCAAACATTACAACCAGTGGTAGAAAATTTCAGTAAGATAAATTTATTAACTTGATGGAGTCCTGTCCGTCAGTGGCAGAGCTGATCAGGAAGGTTGAGAGCCGACAGCTCAAACACACACACACACACACACACACACAAGCCAGGAGTCAAGTCAAGCAAGATCTCATTTATTCCTCTTCAAGCAGCATATATATATAGCACAAAACCATGAGGGGAATTTCCAATGGGAAATAGCCTAGCCTATCGGGATAAAGATCACTTGCACGTAGTTCACAGACAATCCCAAGCCAGTACATGAGCCATTCATGTGTGCAGAAGCTCCTTTAAAGGTAAAAAAAGAAAAACTGCTCAGTCTCCCCACCCATAATGAATGAAGAAACCACGCCTTCGTAGCTTCCTCCAGGCGCCATCTTAGTCCCTTTTCTGCTGAATCATTTTACTGCAGAAGTTCTTAAACTTTACCTAAAGCTTTGTCTTAGCCTGCAGGCTGCTTAGGCCGAGGGAGGCTGCATCTCTTTAGGCTCTGTATGCACACACCCCAACATTAACTATTAATTGTAGTGTTGAATAGTGACTCAGAAAATATATTTCTTTCGGACATAAATATAAAGTTAAGAATGTTACCTATAAGCTTCCTGACCACTATCTTATTTTCCCTTAAAAATAACTAGCCTGACTATCTTTCTTCCTTTCTAATCCATAGTGAAATGTCACATTCCTGGGTAAGTTTTCTCAACTCTCACCCCATTTTGGTTATAGCCTCCATAATGTGGTTTTGTACCCAAATTTACTTATGAAACTGTCAGCAAAGGTGTAATTATACACTTGTTTTTATTTATTTATTTATTTTTTTGGCAGTCTGGGGATGGAACCTAGGGGCATTTGACCTCCAAGCTATAACCCATCACCTGTTTTTTTACTTTTTGAAACAGAGTCTCACTAAGTTGCAAAGGGCCTCATTTAATTTCAGCCTCTGAAATGCTGAGATTACAAGTGTCTGCCACCACGCTGGCTTTATAAACTCTTGTTTATGAGTACTTTTTTAATGTCTGACTTACCAACTGCAATATTGCTTCAAGATATCAGAGTTTCTCTTAATCTTATTTATTTATTTATTTATTTATTTATTTATTTTTGTTTCTAATAATTTCTCACTACTTGACAATTTCCTTGAAACATGTTTGGTATTTATTAATCATTTGAATATATCTTTTTGATATATTCAAATGATTAATATATCTTTTGATGATCTTTAATCATCAAAAGGAAAGACAGACTTAAAGATTTGAGTTTTGATTGGTTGTTTTGATTTGGTTTCCTTTCCATAATATTTTTAGTTCACTAGAAATCAAACATTATTAAATTTCCCATCTTATTTTATACATTTATGACAAAATAAAGTACATATTTAGTAATAACTATTTTTGAAAACCATATTTGATTAAGCTCTTATGATGCCTTAGAGACAAATGGCTCATAAAAGCGAAATGAATTGATTGACTTAAGCTCTCAAAAAGAAAATATACTTGTCAAATTTTACAATATTTTATTTTAAAATATTGAATTAAATTTCATACCATTTGCCATCATTTTAAACATGTCAACTCAATTATCTGTCTCTCATAAAGCATAAAAGGAAAAGAAAAATTGACCCAAATTAATAAAATAAGAGATGAAAAAGGATATATCACCACAGAAAGGGTCGAAATCCAGGGTATCATTATGAGCTATTTTGAGAACTTATATTCCAATAAATTAGAAAACCTAGTAGAAATCAACAAATTTCTAGACACATAGGACCCTACTAAATTGAGCCAGGAGGATATAGATAACTCAAAGAGACCAATAACAAAGAGATTGAAGCAGCAATAAAAAGTATCCCAGCAAAGAAAAGCCTATGACTAGACAGATTCTCAGCTAGATTATACAAAACCTTTAAAGAAGAAATAATCCCCACATTCCTCAAATTATTCTATGAAATAGAAAGATATGGAATATTCAGAAAATTATTTATGAAGTCAGTAGTACCTTGATGCCAAAAGCAAATAGAGATACCTCAAAAAAAGAAAATTATAGCCAATATCTTTTTATGGAGCTTGGATTGCTAGATATCAACCTCATTATTTACCTGAAATATTCTGTTTAATGCTATTCTTCCCTGCTGAATAGTAACCTTCAAGAGTTTAAGAATCAATCTAGCAACAGTTCTTGTCTCAATTCTTGCTGAATGTTGGCCGACACACTTCTGATTTGACACAAATAGTTTCTATCATTATATTATGAAAATTAGCTGTCACCTCATAGTTTGGCAATAATAAACAAATAAGAATTTTTTCAGAGGATCTGACAACCTTTAGGAACATAAGATGCTATATTTTAGCCAATGTCACTTTTAGTAGGGACAAGTTAACTTAATTTCTTTTTATGTATAAATATAAATTTTATTTAGCATGTTGTTTCAAAAATAAAGTTCACATTATTTCAGAAAACAAATAAAACACTAATTGTCCAGACATAAACTCTCCATTACAGTGCAACACACATATTAGACCTCTTTGGTTGGATATTGAATTGATACAGTTCAAGTTAATTAAATATTACTTCCACACATTTTATCAATCAAAATCATATAGCATGTGACTCTTTTGTCTTTCAGGATTCTCAAATTTAATCTTTTGTAACATATACTGAATCTTTAGAGTCAACCAGTTATATACTCAATATGGTTTTACTGTGACTTTTACAAAGAAAACCTTTCTTTTTGTCTTTCACTATACATCTAGTATAAATCTTCTACCTGGTGAAGTCATTATGCACTCTAATTTTTACAAATGCCATTTGGTACTTTGATGTACTTAAAATCTTTTGGAATAAATTGTCATATTTTTATATTCATCAGTCCTGTTGAAGTTTCAATGGTTTGTTTTACTTTCTTCCTCTCAATTTTCAGTGTCACCTAATAGCTGATCTCATAGCAACAATTTTCATGTAGTCTTCCAAGTCTTGTTTATTTGACCTTGCTAAGCAAAACTGCAATTAATAAGTTTACTTACCATAATCTTCATTTATCTCTCTAGTTTCTTTATTTTAGTCCATGTAGCATCTTTACCCTTATTTATTATTACCTATCAATTCTAATGTATATTTTTCCACTAAGACATTATACTTTCCATTCACTATGCCCTACGAATCTTTTTTCCATATCTTACCACATTTATGTTTCTAGGTCCAGCTTAAACTCAGTAATATTGTCCCTCAGTTGTGAGTCTTTTGAAAGTTAAAAGAAAACATATACTGGGAGGCTGAAACAGGAAGATGGTGGTTTAAGGACAGCTTCAGCTACTTAGTGAGGCCCTTTGCAACTCAGCGAGACCCTGTTTCAAAATAAAGAATAAAAAACAAGGCTGGAGGGTAGGTTTAACTCAGAGGTAGAATGCCTCTGGGTTCCATCCCCAGTACTGAAAAAAAAAAATAGAAAACACACACACACATGGTAAACCAATATCATATGGCTCTGAGTTATTCAATTATTCAGGTGATTCCTTACATATTTTGTCTGGTAATCTGGAGAAGTTTGTCCTTATGAGAATGACTGTTGAGCAAAAACATGCAAACAGCCCTGAAGAATTTCTTACCCTCAAACATAATATCTTTATGGCACAAACAAAAACAATACCACTAGATAAATTTCAGAGGGCTACAATATTTCTTATTCAGTAATTACTAAAATCCAGTTTGGTTTTTTTTTGTGTGTGTGTGGTCCCGAGGATAGAATACAGGGACATTCTACCTCCAAACGACACCCTCAGTCATATTTTTTATTCTTTATTTTGAAGCACGGTCTTGCTGAGTTGCAAAGGGCCTTAATAAATAGCTGACACTAGCTGCAAACCTCAATCCTTCTGTCTCATCCTCCCAAATGCTGGGATTACAAGGTTGCGCCACCACTCTCAGCTAAAAACTAGTATGTTAAAATTGTAATTTATGTATATTTCTTTCTTTCTTTCTTTCTTTCTTTCTTTTTCTTTTTTTTCTTTTTTTTCTTTCTTTCGTTTTTTTTTTTTTTTTTTTTTTTTTTTTTGGTGGTACTGGGGTTCCTGGAAGCCCTTCTACCTCTGTGCTACACTCCCAAAGCTATTTTATTTTTTTTTTATTTGGAAACAGGGTCTCTTAAACCAGCAAGGCTGGCTCCAAACTAGCGCAATCCTCCTGTCTCTGCCTCCCAAGCGTGGGGATTACAAGCGTGCACCACCACACCGGGCTTATGTATATATCTTTGAATTCTTAGGAAAACCAATTTTCTGTACTTGGAAGCCCAAACTGTTATAAAATGTAAAAACTATATGAGTTTTACATTTTTTTAATTTTGAAGAATTTACCTGATTATGCATAATATATTTATATTACATTTAACAAATCCTTAAAAAGAGAATTATAGCCAAAATTAAATTTTAATGATTTTGAATATTGAGTGTATGATCAGAACATTTTATGCTTTAATCACAAAATGTTTTGTCTAATGTATTTAAATATTTTCCAATTTTATGAAATATTTCTTATAAACTTCATAATAGCATGACACATTATACCAATACTATAGGTAACCAGGAAAGCTAAACATTTCCATTTAGGATACAAATAGAGCCATATGATTCCACTTAATCACATTGACTTTCTGGCCTTATTGGCCAAAAATCTATTACTTTTCTCCTGAGACTACCCTTGCCTGGAATCATTTAAAATCCCAGAGCATAGCTTATTAAATCCAATATATTCTATGATGTTTTCAAATATCAGGGCAAGTAATAACTACAAAGTCAATCTCGGTATTGTGTTGGCCACTGTCACAAAGAATTGTTAATGGGTATTGATTGTATATGGACAGTGGATGCTTGTTCAGTGTAGCAACTATTCTCTGGCTAGTTGAGGCCCCTGGTCAGACAGTAAATGCTCCAGCTTTCAGACTAAGGACGATATCTAATTTTCCCTGAAAACTTTATGCCCAGTCTTCTTTTGTTAAGAGAACTGGAGCACTAATACAAGGAGCCTGTTCTTCTCCTCCTCCCTCTCCTCCTTTTGTTGTACAGGAAGTCGAAACAGGAACATTCTGTTTCCAATCTATACCCCCAGCCCTATTTTTTAAAATTTTTATTTTGAAGCCTCACTAAGTTGCTGAGGCTGGATTTGAATCTGCAATCCTCCTGTCTCAATCTTCCATGTACTGGGAAGGCTTCTATTATTAATCACAGGCTTCGCTGAGAAACAATATAACCTCATGTACCTTTAAATTCAGTCTTGCAACTGAAGTCTCCAGGGCCACCTTCTTCCTACATAATCAGATCTCACATGCATTGTATTGTTTCTGTCAGTCTACAAAGAATAGCTGTGAATTTTATCTTGTGTACGTGTGTGTGTGTGTGTGTGTGTGTGTGTGTGTGTGTGTTACTATAGATTAAATCCAGGGGCATTCTATCTCTGAACTACATCCTAAGCTCTTTTTTTTGGTGGGGGGTCTAGGTTGGTGATAATTTCACTACTTGCTGAGGCTACTCATAAACCTGTGATTCTCCTAACTCAGCTTCCCAAGTACTGGAATTAAAGGCGTGTGCCACTATATCCAACTCTGAGAAATTTTTTCTAACTTGAAACTCTAGGAGTAGTTTCTTTTTTACAGAGAGTTATCCAAGATATTCTATAAAACTTTGAGTACTTTATAATTCATTGCCTTCTTCGAGAACTATATACTGAGTACCTACAATCTGTCAAGTTCTTTTATTTGCAGCTAAGCAGTGTGAAAAACACAACATACTCCTGGAGCTTATTGTCTAGTGGTAGAAACCATAAGATAAACCTAGAAATAAATAAATTAATACATATAAGCAGTAAGTAGTCCGTTGGCAGGCAGGACAGCTATAATAATTATGAAAGTTCAAGAAAGAATGAATCATGAAATGATAAGGGTTAAGAGAGTTTCAAGATTGCAAGTAATATCAAAATCTTAAAGGTGGGACATGCATCTTGTATCCTAAGAAGAGAATGAGTGGTGATGAGGAGGTAGGTTTACCAGAAGTAGATGGAGGAGATGACAACTCACAAGGAAATGATGATGAAAAAATGCCAGATCTTCTGTTTTGAATATTGTTGTTACCTGTATTTTGTGAAAGAAAATAACTCCTGGAAGATTTAATAATTGAATGATAAAACTAGGGAATGCCTGCAAGTTAGATGTTTTTTGAAGCAGTCATTCAAAACAAACATTCAAAAAGTATATATACTACACCACCAATAGAGAACGAATATCTAGAATATACAGAGAACTCAAGAAACTCAACACTAAGAAAACAAAGCATCCAATAACAAAATGGGCAAACTAAATAGACACTTCACAAAAGAAGAAATTCAAATGGCCAATAAATGCATGAAAAAATGCTCAACATCACTGGCAAACAGAGAGATGCAAATCAAAATTACCCTGAGATTTCACCTAACTCCAACTAGAATGGCAATAATTCAAAACACAAACAACAATAGATGCTGGCAAGGATGTGGAGAAGTGGGAACTCAAAGTCATTGTTGGTGGGATTTCAAATTAGTACAACCACTTTGGAAAACAATATGGAGAATCCTCAGAAGAATGGGAACAAATCTACCATTTGATCCAGCAATACCACTTCTGGGAATCTACCCAAAAGATAGGAAACCAAACTACCAAACTAATGCATGGGTATCTATGTTCATAGCTGCACAATTCACCATAGCCAAACTATGGAACCAGCCAAGATGTCCATCAACAGATGAATGGATTACAAAACTGTGGGATATGTACACAATGGAATTTTACTCAGCCATTAAAAAAAAACTCAATTACATCATTTTCAGGGAAATGGATGGAACTGGAGGACATTATGCTAAGTGAGATTAGTCAGTCACAAAAAATAAGAAATCAGATGCTTTCCCCAATATGTGAGAGTTAGGGAGAAATGGGTCATAGGAGGAACTGTAGATGAAAAAGGAAATCCTATAGAGGAGCAAACAAGGCAAACTAAAGGAGGAGAAAGGAGGGGGGAAGAGGAAAATTCTAAAACACACAATATACTTAAACATATCGAAGTCAACCACTAAGCCAAGGAAGGGAAGGAGGGACCGGGAGGAAATGGGGTGGGAATTGGGTAGGGGTTAAATCAGTGATGTGTACATGATGTACACACAAGTTTTTTATCCCAATATGATGCATGAATATAATGCACCAATAAAAAATTTTTAAAAAGTGTATATATATACACATATATATAGTATATTTATATATGCTTCAAAAAGTATATATATATGGTATATATATGGTATATTTATATATGGTATATAATATATATGTGTGTGTATTATATATGTATATATATGGTATTATTTGGCCCTTAAGCTTTTTTATATATCTCTTAATGTGGAGGATGAAGAACATTGTATATTATTGTTTGAAGTCTGTACATTAGGTCATATTTGTATTTGTACTGTAAGTATAACAAATAAGTGAAAAAATGTGAATATACTCTTGAACTTTTTTTCTTAATTCAGCATATACCCGGAGGGAGAAACCTCAATTTATGTTCATGATAGTGGGGACTCTTTTAATGTCTATGTTCTTTCTAATAAACTGTCAAAATACTTAAAAAAGAAATAAAACCAGTATTTTTGGGCTAAAGCGTTTGTCATTCTAAAATAAATAGTGTTAAAAAATAAGAAATAGTGTTATAAATGTGGACAGAGGTAGGCTATTGATAGAAGTAAGGTTTTAAAGGCCAAATTATAAGGTTTTATTTTAAATTTTTTTTTGCTGGTCTGGGGGTGGAGCCCAGGGGCATTCTACCTTTGAGCTACACTCCCTGCCCTATTTTTTTATTCTTTATTTTGAAACTGGGTCTCACTGAGTTGCAGAGGGCCTCACTAAGTAGCTGAGGCTGGTCTCAAGCCACGATCCTCAGGTCTCAGCCTCCCAAATGCTGGGATTACAAGCATGCGCTATCATGCCCGGCATAATTATTAATTTTGTTAAATGCAATGGAATACCACCGAAGGGGTTTAAGTAAGGCACTGTTTAAGTAAGGTATTGTAGTGTAAAGGTTCATCTGGAGCCCAGCATGGTGGCGTATACCTGTAATCTCAATGCCTGGGAGGCTGAGATAGGAGTATCACAGATTTGAGACCAGCCTCAGCAATTTAACGATGCCTTCAGAAAGGAGACAATATGGATTCAGAGACAAAAAGAGGAGAGTTAGGGAACAGCTGCAATAATTATATCTAGAAAATATGATGGCTAGTACAAAAGAAAAGTAGGCGTAAAAAATAATTTAAGAAGTTACTTTCTTTTGGGGACCATTCCTCTTGTGTGAAGGAAGCAGTTTTTGTCTTCTTTATTTGACTTAAAATAAACTTTCAAATTTATATTAAGATGTGTAATTTTAAAATCAGTTTGGGTAGCTGGGCGTGGTGGCACACACTTGTAATCCCAGCTTTTGGGAGGCTGAGACTGGAGTTTCACGGTTCGCGTATAGCCTCAGCTACTTAGGGAGGCCCTCAACAACTTAGTGAGACCCTGTCTCAAAATAAAGAATAAAACAAATAGGGCAGGGTGTGGAGCTCGAAGTTTGAATGCCCCTGGGTTCCATCTCCAACCCCCCCCCCCCAAAAAAAAAGTGGCTTGGGTAAAAACAGAAGAATCAAAATCCATTAAATGAGATAGAAATTATAATAGCAGGTTTGAAGAGAAAAATGGTTTTGCTATAGGTATAATTATGGAACATTATATATAAAAGGTCAAGACTGATGATATCAATTTTAAAAGAGAACCAGAGGAAGAATATAAGGATTTTGAGGAGAGGAAAAAAAAAACAGAAGGGTTAGGACCCTGATGAGTGAAAATCAACTGTCTGAATGCTATTTGTGTGTCAAATAAAATAACTAAAATAACTTGTTGGATCTAGCAATCAGGAAATCCTTAGTGATCTTCCCAGGTACATTTTTATAGATAAATAAGAATGAAGGCATGACTGAGCATGTGTGTGTGTGAATGTGTTCTTGAGAATGACTCCTATATTTGCTCTGCCACCTGCAAGCATAGAAACAGTGATACTTCAGTAACAATAAACTCACACAATGCCAACAATTTCATTTCTAAATAGCATTCTCTATTAAAATTAACTATGACTTGGAACAAGAAAAGTACAAGATGAGTCTAAAATATTTTATTGTTCTAAGAAGTAAAAATATTCTCCAAAACAACCAATCAAACAAATGTGATATAAGGGATGTCAAGTAGATACAGGTGCCAACTTGAAAGATCTCATGTTAGTCAAATCTAGAAAAATTGAACAACAAAATATATAGCAACAGTATGGTATAATAACTCAGCCAGGCATGGTGGCACATGTTTGTAATCTGAGCATTTGGAAGTCTGAGACAGGAGGATTGTGGTTTGAGGACAGTCTCAGCTACTTAGGCCCTTTACAACTCAGTGAGATTCTGTTTCAAAATAAAGAATAAAAAATAGGTCTGGAGGTATAGCTCGGAGATAGAATGCTCTTGGGTTAAATCCCCAGTACTGCAAATAAACCTCACAAAATTACCTTACTGTATATATATGTCAATACACATATAAACATATATATATACATTTACATATATATGAATTCATACTGGTATAAAATATTGGATACAAAATGGAGAGAAGTATCATCTCATCCTAAATGATATTAAAATAATATTTCAGTACTTTTCTTCTTTAGGAGGTGGCATCTGATACCTACTTTCACACATTTTCACCTTGGTCTCAAATATGGAAAGAACATAATAACTAATATTCAAAGAATAGAGTATGAAAAGGGGAAAAGCAGCAATTTCTTTATTGTGCAAAGTGTTGGCCAATACTCTTTTAACCAAGTAGTCAAGTTTAACACTAATTGTCCTGAGTCATGTTGGTCTCATATATGTGAAATGCATCTTCACTTCTATGGACTTCATTCCAGACCCATCCCCTGACTCTAGTCATGAGATAACATCAGACAAACTGCTGGAAAATTTCCTTTAAAATAACAAACCAGTACTCCTTAAAACTATCAAGACCATAAAAGCAAGAAAACTTCAAGAAACTTTTATAGATCAGAAAAACTAATGACAAATTACAATGTTGTATCTTGTACTGGATTTAGTAACAGAGAAAAGGACATTGAGGAAAATATTTTTGAAATTTAAGTCAAAATTTTTGTTTAGCATAATGATAATAATTCATTAACCTTTGTAAATTCACAATAGTTTTCCAAGATGTTAATATCAGAAGAAGCTGAATATATATATATATATATATATATATATATATATATATATGAAATCTCCATGACATGTCATACTTTAAAAATCTTTAATAAATAATTATTAAATTATCTTGTAATAAATTGATAAACAAAAATTATCCAATGATCTATAATGTTTAATTTTTTGGTAATTTAATCTCTTCACCCCATCAGTCAATATAATATATAATTTGAAATGAACTTGACTTTGTCATGATATAACATCTTGTTTTGAACGTTAAGGGCAGTGGCACTCTGAAATAGTGGGGAGAAAAACATGAAATCAAGAATGTCATTTTAAGGAGTTAAATAATATTTTTGGGAGAGAGACAGAGAGAGGAAGAAAGAGAGATATAATGACTCAAGCTTTTATTTCTTATTGATAAAATCCATGAGCACAATGGAATATAGGTACAGTCCATCAACTCCCCTAACTTTATTTATTTGATTGATGGATTTTTAAAAATAAAACAATATATATGTTTTTCTAATGCCATACTGACTGCCAATTTTGACATAGGTTCACTGAGAAGGTATTCCACAGTCCAAATTGTGATAAATGAAAATTTGTTTCATATGAAAACCATATTAGAAAGCCGGGTGTGGTGGCACACGCTTGTAATCCCTGCGCTTGGGAGGCTGAGACAGGAGGATCGCACAGGTTCGAAGCCAGCCTCAGCTACTTAGTGAGGCTTTCAGCAACTTAGTGAGACCCTGTTTCCAAATAAAATATAAAAAAAGGTCTGGGAGTATAGCCTGGAGGTAGAAAGACTCTGGGTTCCACCCCTAGTACCACAAAAAAAAAAAAAAAAAACCATATTAGAAGCCTTGAAAGGTTTAGAAGCTCATTTCAGATAAACTCTTCAACTTTATACAGATGCTGTATTTTATAGTTAAAGCCCTGTGTGAAAATTTCCTAGGAACATTCTTTCTTATGATATTCCTAAAACCATGTCTTTTCCCCCTTAGCAATTTTTGCAAATAAAATGACCTTACATCTAGCAGCCAATATTTCCAGTGGCAATATTCAGGGCTTATTTTCCTCTGCTTGGGGATTCATGAGCCTCTTTTATTTACATAAGCTCTGTTACCCTTAGCCCTGATAAAATAACTCAGACAAAACAAGAACTGAAGAATACAAAATAATTCTATTCTTTATTTGCTATTTTTCCCAATTCCTCATCAATAAGTCATAAAGCAGGTAAGAACATGTTAGAGGTGAAATGACTTAACACTATAAAAAATTGAAAACTTTGACTTCTCCTAGAGACGTGCCAGTACTTTGTAATATTCTGAATTCTATTTCTTCAGACTTGATAATTACATTAAATTCCACAGACACAGAAAAATGTTTTGCAGAAAGTAAAACTGCAGATCAGGTGGGTAAATCTCAACCTAGAATGAACATAATTATAGGTTTGGCTCTGAGAAGCTGTTTGATGTTGCCTTGAAATCTATTTTTTCCACATTTGAACAAACTTTCTACTTTCCACTTTACTTACATTTCCGTGCCTACTGTTTTCATTCTTCTCAGGAGATAATATTTAAATTCTTCTTTTCCCACTGATTGTAATCTTCTGTGGTGTGGACGCTTCTGTCCCCCAAAATTCCCAAGGGGGCTCCAAATGGCTCCCTGCTCCTTCCACCTGTGGAAGACACAGCAAGCTAATGCAAATATCTTCTCCAAGCCTGTGTCTTTTTCTAGAAAACTTTTGCAATTATATCATTAGAAAGGTGTGGATTTTTTGGCATATTTTTTAAGTTTATAAAATTGCTCTAGCATTATTCTAGATCATTTATATTCATTGAGTTACACTGATGTCTAGGTCACAAACCAAATGAGATAATGTTTGTATTTGTGTGTGTATGTGTGTGTGTGTGTGTGTGTGTGTGTGTGTGTGTATGTTGTGTACATTTTCCTGGATTTTCTCATTATTTCTGATTCATCTATTTGTTTAAACTGATGTGAGGTTCATATTGTCTTGTCATAAATACTGTAGTATTGTACTAGCTTTTGACATATGGCCATGTAAGTTCTGAAACTTAGTTCTTCATTTTGGTGCAAGTGATATGTATACATTAAGTATATAAGATGCACATAAATATATACACATCCATATAAGCAATATTTTAATTTCCCCCAATAGCAAAAGACATTCAAAGTAGAATTGATGTGTTTAATTTTATATACAAACAGGAAAATATTATACAGTAATGATTTGTATTTGAAAAAAAAAGTGTGAATTTTATAAAACAAAATTAAGTATTTAAGAAATCATTTCAGACACAAAATAAAGTAGACTATATGACTATTATAAAACATCCATAATAGCCATGAGTGAGTGGAGGTATTAAAAAACAGGTTAATGATGCTTTGAGGCAAGTTGACTTGTAGCAGACTGGGGAGAGGGAGTGTCCTAGGCATCTGGCTACAATGATGTAGTAACCTTGTTTAATTCCATCTATACGTACACATATGATTAATGCCAATTCCAGTAAATATTCTTAACTTCAGTTTACAAAAATTGAAAATATAATTTTTAAATGAACAGAAATGTCTGAAGAAAAAATTAAATCATTTTGTTTTTATTAGAATTTTCTCAGAATATTAATATATGTACACATTTGGAAAATTAGGACATTTCTTACTGCATTCTCTCTTAATTCATCAAGAATTACTTCTACATTTTTTTAAATTTAAATATATTTGAGAATTATTTCCCCCATCTTCTTTAACAAAAATATTATAACATTTTTCCTAGCCCTGTTTGGGCTCCTTGGGCTTACTATTAATGTTCGATTTAAAGTCAACAAAATTTGTGAGAAAGAACTCAGCAATCTAATGAAACAAAATTAATCTGGAGCTTTATGCTTCCCACTGACTTGCAAAGTTCAAGGACTATTTGTCCTAAAATCAGCTATTCTTTTTTATTCTGGTTTGGAAGTTTTGTGACAAAAACACTCTAAAATTCAGTAAAATCATGTGGAAGAGCAACAAAAAAATGAGTTGTTCAGCATTCTCTAATAACTGGCTCAAAACACGTTTCAGATTGGCCTAATATTTTCTGGTGTTTTTTCAATAAGTACAAAACAAAGCAAAACACTCAGGTATTTTTAAAATTGTTTTCTATACATGACATTATTTGAGAGGAGAGAGAGAGAGAAAGATCAAAATTCAAAACTCATTTTGTGTCAGGACTATTGAAAGGGTTAGATAGCTAAGGGGAATCTATCTCACTGGCAAGAGATGGTTGTATTTTTGTAAACAATGTAGACCATAATTTTATAAGTATCATTGATATATTATCAGTAAATCTCAAAACAAATAAAAATGTAAAATATTGCTAACAAATTAGAAAAGTAATTTCACAGATATTGAATTAACTAATGACATGTTTAAGGTATAAAATAGCCAAGTACTACCTAACCCATATCTTATAGATGACAATGCTGTTAAAATGACAGAGACATCATTTAACACCATAAATGCAGTACAGGCATATGAAGAAAAATTATTACTTCCTTTTAATTTGGGCCCTAAGTGTATATGATACTCTAAAGAAATTAGCTTAAATTGTGTTTTGCAAACCTTTCCATAACTCTTTATATATATAAGTATATTAAATATTATAAATTTAGCATCGATTGTTCTGGGCTTAAAACACTGAAAAGTTTATAACAAGTAAAGGAAAATAATCTGAGGAATTGATACATCAATTAATATTTGAGTTTAAGGAGAAACACACAACAAACAAGGATTATTGTTATAAAAGTTAAATGAGTTGTCGATAGCCTCATAGGTAATTAAGTGCCCAAGCAAGA
Source organism: Muscardinus avellanarius (assembly GCF_963383645.1). Lineage (NCBI taxonomy): Eukaryota > Metazoa > Chordata > Mammalia > Rodentia > Gliridae > Muscardinus > Muscardinus avellanarius. The sequence goes on from NC_137791.1 coordinate 85,408,578, forward strand.
TCTCAAAGGCCCTGTCTAAATCAGCCCTACTGATAGTTTCACTTTATAGTTATTGGTCATACTGGGAACATCAATAACCATTGTTAGTATCTGAGTTATGTTATGCAATGAAGATGATGAATATTATCATTGCTTTTCTTCCATAATGTTTCTATATGGGTTAAATCAATCAATTTTAATTTTTGTATCATTATGGAAATATTTTAAATCATGCCTACTCAATATGTCAGCTGAAGAACTTTTATAGTTGTTTGTAATCTTATTGAGATATAAGCATTCCTTATGTATTTTGCATACCAGCCATGTATCCAATATATGATCTGAAGATATTTTGTTCCTTTCTGAAGAATGTGTTTTTCATTCCCTTATACAAAAGAATAATATATATACATATATATATATAATTATATGTATATATAATTTTGTTTTTCAAATATATATTGTAGAAATATATAGTATGGGGAATTGAACCCAGGGATGCTATAGCTCTGAGCTACACCCCCAGCCCTTTATTTTATTTTTTATTTTTATACAGGGTCTCACTAGGTTGCTGAGAGTCTTGCTAAGTTGCCAAGGCTAATTTCAAACTCTTAATCCTCTGTCTCAGTCTCCCCAGTACTGGGATTACATGTATCACCATGTCTGGCTATATATTTTTAATATAGTCCATGATGGGGTCCCTACTTCATTTTTTGCATGTGAATATTCAGGTATTCCTGCACTATATGTTGGGGGGAAAAAAACCTTTTTCCTCATTATCTTGTCATAAAATCAGTTGAACATAAAGTTAAATGCTTATTTCTGAACCATATTCAATTTCTAGTTGTAGTTATTTTTATTATCAGTGGGGCTGGATTTTGTCAAGTGTTTTTTTATCTGCATCTGGTGAGATAATTATGTGGTTCTTGTCCTTTAAACTAAATATACTATTTATAACATAACTCTATGGGGTTATTTTTATTTCTGATTTCTTATATTCAAGCATTGTGGGTACTAGCAGAAACAAAAGTCATACTCACTAATTGGATGAACTTAGTTAAGGCAAATGGAATAAAAACCTCTCACCCTCCCCCAAGTTATAGGTGTCAGGAGCCTCGAAACATGGGAATTTGATTTCTTAACCAGAACGAAAATGACTTTGTGAATGCGATCAAGTGGAAGTTGAAGACTTTTGAGATGAAGAGATTATGCTGAACTACTAGAGTAAGATATATTCACAAGGTTCTTCAGAAATGCTCAAAGTGAGAGAGAGATTGGAAGATGTTATACTCCTGACTTTGAATATATAGGAAGGGATCAATGGCCAAGGAATTTAGGTGGCCTCTAGAAACTGGAAAAGACAATCAGATGCTCCATTGCAGTCCCCACACAGACAGAGCCAGCACAATGATCTCAATGAAATTCATTTTGCACTTCTGATCTCCAGACTTACCTGTAGCGTAACGTGTGTGTGTGTGTGTGTGTGTGTGTGTGTGTGTGTGTGTGTGTGTGTATGTTGTTCTGGAGATTCTGGGGATTGAAAATCTAGGGGCATTCTACCTCTGAGATATGCCCCTAGTCCTCTTAGTTTTATTTTTAAATAGGGTCTCATTACATTGCTAAAGGGATCACTAAGTTGTGGAGGCTTGCTATGAACCTGGGACCTTCCTGTCTCCACCTCCCATGTACCATGATTATAGGCATGGACCCACATGCCCAGCTAAGAAATAAGCTTTTTTTAAGCCCCTGAATTTGTGGCAATTTGTTAACACAGCCATAGAAAACTAATGCATTATAATGTACTATAAACATGAGATATTTAAGGCATGAATCACAGCCCACTGACATAAGTGAGACTTTTTTATATTTCTCACAAAGTTTAAGTCTTTGGGGATTTTCTGGTAAAGAATGGTGTTGATTTCTTTCAACTACCATTAAATCCTTATAGTATTTCATTGTGTTGAACTTACCTGAACAGATAGTTTTTTACTTAAGAGAGAGTGAATGAAAGAGAATTTACTTATCTTGCCTAACATTTTTTTATAACTGTATCAATTTCAAAGTTAATAGACCTTAAAAAAATCTGGTAGATTTTATTTTATTTTTTTAGCAAAGTGTGTTAGTTGCAAAAATATCTATCTCTGTGACAACATACCTGAAATAATTTATAAGGAGAATAGTTTGTCTCATAGTTTCAGAGATGTTTGTCTATGGTCACTTTGTCTTGTTGCTTTGGGGCCTGTGGAAAGGTAATATCGCGCAGCATAAGCCTGTGAAGGAGGTCGATGGCTCTCCTCTTGATGGCCTGGAAGCAAAGTGAGAGCGAGAGAAAGGGGTCAATGTCCCAATATCCCCTGTAAGGGCATACCCTCAATAATATAAGTATATACAACTGGGCCCCGCCTCTTAGAGGTTCCACCACTTTTAAATAGGGCCACAACCAAGCCTTTAGTATATAAACTTTCCCAAAGAAAGATTTTATGACCTTCCCAAAGGAAGATTTTAAGATTCGAAACATAATATAAAGCTACATGTTTTTCTACTGTAGGAGAAAAAACTTGACACTTTTAATTGGCATGGGTATCCAGTTGCTTGATTGGGGAATTGGGAGAAAAACTAAAATGCACGATTAGATCCTACCTTAATTCTCTTTTTAGAAAACTTACCTGCAAAATAATTCCATTCTTTACTTTTTCTCCTATGCATTGAGAAACCTCTTTCCCAACAGAGGCAGCCTGAGTTTGTCCAGCATTACTTGCAATTTCCCAATTCTAACCTAATTCTTGCATTAACAAGACATTTCACCATAAAACAAAAGCATGATTTTCTAAATGGCTTTACACTGTAAAAAATGATGTTATTTTGGTTTCTGTCTGTCTGACAGAGATTCTTGTATCTACCTCTCATTTTCTACACATCAGTGAAAACAACAGTATGATACAGAAATAGGAATTTATAAAGCTAAGTTATGACCATTGAATTCTAGACAGGAGTACCAGTCATGTTTATTATGTGATACTAGCGTTTTAATCATTTGGCAGTGAATACTTTAAAACAGGTTGACAAACATATAAACATATACTGAATAGTATGTACTGAATCAACTCAAAGTGAATGTCCTGTTATAACAATGTAATTATTATTATGCAACATGTGCAGCCTACTGTCTAATGCAATAAGAATCAATTCCAAGGGAATCAGTAAAAGATTGTGCCACCCTGCATCTTTCAGTTTTCCCCTGAGTTCACAGAAAGCTCTGTCCAAGCTCATAAGCATACAGCACTACAGCTTTGTCCTGCTTGAAGCTGCAATCGCTATCCACATCTGAATGAGCAGTAAGCACTCAGAAATTTACATTGGGTATGCAGCCTTCAAGGATGCATCTCATGTGCACACTGCTAATTAACTCTGCTTCCACACCTGGGCCAACTGTCCCTGGCTGTAAGCACATTTTCAAACAGGGATCTGAAAGGCAATTCATTAATTTGGTGTCATTCTCCAAAACCAACAACAATAAAAACCTACAAAAGAGAGGCAGATCTGATAACAAATTCAGCCTATAACTAGAACAGCTGCCATGAAGCTACAGTGGGCTTGTTTTGGCTTTTATTTTGAAATATTACTTAAATAGCTCCAATCTGTTTAATTTGAAGTGGCTTTGGGAGCAGGGAGAGATGGTTTAATGTCAGCATCCAAGGAATACTCGTTAATTTTCCAACGGGGTTTAGGAAAGGCAAGGTAAAAACAAAGAAGAAGAAAAATAGCTTTGGCAACAACCAAACAAGAGCATCAGAAACTAATCACAAGACCAACAAAATTCAGTCTTGGATCTGTCATCTTTACAGCTGTTTGTTCTTTAGAAGTTAGATATTTTTAATATCAGTTTTATTATCTATAAATAGGGTATAATAATAATTCCATAATAGGTTTTTCTTTTCTTTTCTTTTTTTTTTTTTTTTTTTTTTGCAGGTCTGGGGATTTTACCAAGAGGCATTCAACCTCTGAGCTACACCCACCTGCCCTAATTTTTATTCTTTATTTTGAAACAGGGTCTCTCTAAGTTGCAGAGGGCCTCACTAAGTAGCTGAGGCTGCATCACAGGTTTTTCAAGGCTATTTTAGTGATAAAGGGATTAGTAAGAGCTCACAGCAGATTTAGCCTATAAATGATTAGCAATTATTTGAATCTTGAATCCTAAGAAAGTTCTCTGAATTTGCATATTTTTTGAAAAAATAACTTTTCACTTAAATTCTAGTCATAACTTCTGCATTTATCTCCTCTAAATGCATAAAATAGAGCTTCACTCCTTAAGACAGGTGGAAGAAGTACTTAATAAGTTCTACTAGATTCTACCAAAGTCATGCTAAATAAGTATTTATTCTAAGTGAAAAGAGTGTTTTCAGTGCAAAGAAACTTTCAAAGTAGTACCCCATTCTTTCTTTTCACAATATTGCCTCCCACCATTTTCTCTATTATCAAGATTCTAGAGAGATAAGTGCAAAGGAATGTGTATGAGGCACTGTATTTGTCATTGAGTATTAGTAAATACAGCAAAATGAATAGATTTGTTAGTGGTGAGTAGCCAAAATTTACCTATGCCACAACTCATATATACTGTGAAAGTATTTCTTTTTAATAGTTTTAAATTTATTTAATGTTGATTATTTTATTAATGTTTCATGAGAATTAACTTATGGGTTAATGCACATACACACACACAACTACTTTTATTTGTATATAAAGAGTAAACTTAATCCTGTGTACTAATATAGTCTACTTAAGTGATGTCCAATATCATTATAATGAAAACAAAGTAAGACTTTCAGAATGTGAAATATAGATATGTTGTATGGTGTTTCAATAGCATGGCATGAGGAGAGGGATGAGCAGAGATGAGACAAAGATGGGTAGCAACAGTGAGAAGTCAGGCATCCACGAACTCAAGCACTGTCCTGGAGATTCTCCATCACTGGCTCTTTATTGTGGAGTCTAATTTAGGGATAGCTAGTGAACTCATCTGTCTCTCTCATTGAATAGAACCTATTGCTACTCTCAAGCTGGCTCAAATCACTTTTGATTGTAGGTAGCTAACAGGCCTCAGGTTTCTGTCATATTCTCTAACAACAAGAAACAAAAACCAACCAAACCATGGGCTACCTGTCCTCCTTAGTGTCTGCTGGGTAGGGAAAGAAGAGTAACTCTCTTCCTTTGTCAGTGTAGACTTCGACTACATCTCAATTCAGCCTCTAAACCAACTGCTAAATGACAACTAAGAGCCCAAATGGGAAATAAACCTCTATGCTTCCATCTGCCAAAGATGCTTCACCCAAGGAAAGCCATACAGTCCCATCAAGAGTCTAATTTCCAATACAAGTCAAAGAGAATGATACTCCTGGCCCAAATCCCTGAAAAATCCTGAAATGACTGTTCTATTTCTGCACACTAACAACACAGAGATGATATCTAAAGTCCTGGTAGCAGGTGGGAATGTCCAGGAAGAGTTTAATAAATTAAACCCTGTGACCACGATATCTGGGAAGGCATACACAGTGCAGGTAAAGATGAATTGCTTCTATTTCCTGCTGATTCTTCAGTGCTGGCACTCTGCCTTTGAACACCATTAAATGATTTTGAGATCACAAATACCTACACATGCTCTTTAACTCCTAGAGCTTTATATTTCCTTTCTACAAGTGATGTCTTTATCTTTATTCTAAATTACACCTATACTTTATCACATTGAAATAAAAATTGATATTCTTTTCCTTTCATTATTTCTTTTAATCCCTCTGTAAAAATTTCCTCCTACAATAGTAATTAGAAAATTTCTATGTACCATTTTAAAAATTTCTGAGTTTTGCAAAATAATCTTTTAGTTTTGACTTCATAACAATCAGGTATGCAATGTTGCTGATTTTATGTTTCACAATTTTTGTTCCTTCTTGCTAATAGTTCTGCCATTTTTAATAAATTTACATACCTTTGCTTTGAATGTATTTTTTTCAGATATCTTCTTGTTCTTTAAATATGCCATTGGAAAGTAATCACAACTTTTCCATTTATCATGTATGAATATTATGTTCCAAAGTAAGTTACCAATAAAGCATTTGACCCATAAGGTAGAATATATTTCTCAAATTTGAAAATATGAATCAATTAGAAATGGACACCTTGAGATTTAGAATTATATTCAATTTTAAACTTGGTATATGTATGTGTTTTCATTTTTACATAATGAGGAAAACAATACTTACCTCAGTATTTAAAGGCTGTTAGATATCTAATCTGTATCTTCTTAGAACTTTAATACCCTGAAATCTTTGTATTTTTGTCTACTTTATATGTTATTCTCATACATACCTTTCATACATAAAAAGTTGTAATATTTTTAAAAATCCCTTGATACAATCCTTACCTTTAAAAAATCAACAAAATCACTCTGTTATATAGTTGACAGTGTCCTTAGAATTTTGGGATACTTACATTCATTCTAACTAATACCCTTGACATGTTTTTGACTTGACATTCTGTGTCATCCTTCCATTTCCATTCATAAATAAATATGTTTTTCTAGACTCTATCTCCTTGGATTATACATAATCATAAATCCAATCTTTTTTTCTTTAGTGACTCATTCTTGCAATAAATCTTCCAAGTGTTAACTGATATGCCTTAGGGACATCCATTTTATTTGTACTAAAAGAAGCTGGCTGCCTTATATAATGCTTGTTCAGCTTCTGACCTAATAAGACTTGTAAATTCAGATTTATGCCTTAATAGCACATTCTTCTCTTTATAGTAGACTGATTTATCTTAATATTTTTTTCAGTCTAATTTGTCCCTAAGCATCTAGGTTGTCATTTTAGACAACTTCAAGAATGTCAGCTTTAAAATGAATTTCTAATGTCATGGTTATTTTATTTGGTACAAACCTTTTATGCTATGATTAAGATATTTAAGAAAACACTTTTTAGTATAAGTATATTGCATTTTTCTTCGTTCTTAATCTAATATTTCCATTTAATTGAAGCTATCTATAGTATCCTACTTTCCTCAGAATTGTCTCTGAAAATTTGCATACTTGATTTTCTTTCTCATATTCTATCTTCTATGTCTACCAATTTGGCTATTTTTCTATAGCTCTTTCCATTAAATAATCTTTCATAAATATTTTATGCAAATAAAGAGGAAAAGGTTGAAAACACAACAAAAAAATTCAAGAAACTCTCAGCTAAAAAAATTAATAACCCAACCAAAAAATGAGCAAGTGAACTAAATAGACACTTCACAAAAGAAGGAATTCAAAAGTCTAAGAAATTTATAAAAGTGTTCAAAATCATTATCAGTCAGAGAGAAAAAAATAAAAACTACTCTGAGATTTCACTTAACACCAACTAGAATAGAAATCATTAAAAACCTAAGCAACAAAAAATGCTGGTGATGAGATGGAGAGATGGGAACTCTAAAACATTGTGGGATTGCAAATTAGTGCAACCACTTTCGAAAAGAGTATGGAGGATTCTCAGAAGAATGGAAATTGAAACTACTATATGATCCATCAGTACGACTTCTGAGTATCTTCCAAAGAGAATGGAAACCAAAATAGGAAAAGAATTCATGGTATCTATGTTCATAGCTGCACAATTCGCCATAGCCAAACTATGGAAATAGCAAAGATGTCCATCAACAGATGAATGGGTTACAAAACAATGGGATATGTACACAGTGGAATTTTACTCAGCTACAAAGAAAAACAAAATTGTGTCATTTGCAGGGAAATGGATAGAACTGGAGAACATTATGCTAAGTGAGATTACTAAGCCAAACATGATAAGAAGGGAAGGGAAAGGAAATGGGGCGGTAAGAGGTGAAGAGATGAATGAGTGATATGTGCATGTATGCCTTTTACCACCTTGTACTCCATTAAGGTGTATGACTACAATGCACAAATAAAAAAATTTTAAAAGCAACATAAATCCAAATTTGAAATGAAAATATTGTTTTATCTTAAATAGTAATTTGCCTTACATTATCCAAGATGAATATATTTTAGCTAGCACATATTTTCTATTTGAGGTGCTCTACCTTTCTTATAATTTATTTTTTCTTTTGTTATATTTTTATAATTTATCTTTAGTCTGTTTAAGTTATTAACTTACTTCTATTAGTGAAGTATACTATAAAAAAGAAATTACCAGCCTTAATTTTTCTGAATATGTCTTAATTTCATGTGTATTTCTTTTTTTTTTATTTTTTGCAGGTCTGGGGATGGGACCCAGGGGCATTTGACCTCTAAGCTACACCTCCTGCCCTATTTTTTATTCTTTATTTTGAAAACGTGTCTCGCTGAGTTGCAGAGGGCCTCACTAAGTAGCTGAGGTTGTCCACGAACCGCGATCTGTCAGTCTCAGCCTCCCAAATGCTGGGATTATAAGCATGCGCCACCACACCTGGCTTCATGTGTATTTCTGAAGAATATTTTTGCTGGTTATAGAATTTGTAATGAGAAAAATACTTTTTACTAGTTTTTAAAGATGTCATTTTTTTTAAATTTTGTACTCTATAAGTGTGTAAAAAGAAGAGAGCTATGCTAAGTGTAGGTCTTTCCCCACACTTTCCACTGACCAGAGCCCAAGTCTGTCTTAGCCTCTGCTATGTCGTTAAACTACAAATCCATAGTAATAAAACAACATGGTACTGGCACAAAAACAGATACATAGACCAATGGAGCAGATTAGAACTCAGAAACAAATCCACACACTTAGAGCCAATTGTTTTTTGACACGGGGGCCAAAAATAGAAACTGGAAAAAAGATAGCTTGTCCAATAAATGGTGTTGGCAAAACTAGTTAACCATATGCAGAAAATTGGAAATAAATCCCACTTTCTTACCTTGCACAAGAGTCAATTTAAGATGGATCAAAGACTTGGAAATTAGATCAGAGACCTTGAAAGTCCTTGAAGAGGGCATAGGTTCAACACTGCAACATGTAGGCACAATAAAAAACTTTCTCAACAAGACTCTAAAGGCACAAGAAACTAAAAGGTGAATCAATACATGGAATTGCATGAAACTGAAGAGCTCTGTTCAGCAAAGGAAACGATCAAGAACCTCAACCGAGATTCAACAGAATGGGAGAAGATTTTTGCCATCTACTCCTCTGATAGAGAACTAATACCTAGAATATACAGAGAACACAACTCAGCACTAAGAAAAAAAATAACCCAATCAATACATGGACAAGTGAACTAAATAGACACTTCACAAGGGAAGAAATTTATATGGCCAATAAATACATGAAAAATTGCTAAAAAAAATCATTGCTGAAATTGCTAAAAACATCATTGGAAATTAGAGAGATGCACATAAAAACTACCCTGAGATTATACTTAACTCTTATTAGAATGACAATCATTCAAAATACAAACAACAACAAAAACTGGAGAAAATGTGGAGAAGTGGAAACTCTAATACATTGTTGGTATGATTGCAAATTAGTGAAACCACTTTGGAACACAGTATGGAGAATCCTCAGAAGAATGGGAATGAACTTACCATATGATCCAGCAATACCACTTCTGGGTATCTACCCAAAAGAAAGGAAACCAAACTACTAAATTAATGCATGTGTATCTATGTTCACAGCTGCACAATTCACTATTGGCAAACTATGGAACCAGCCAAGATGTTCATCAACAGATGAATGGATTACAAAACTATGGAATATGTACACAATGGAATTTTACTCACCCATAAAGAAAAACACAATCATGCCATTTTCAGGGAAATGGGTGGAACTGAAGGACATTATGCTAAGTGAGATTAGTCACACACACAAAAAAGAAATAGGTTGATCTCCCTAATATGTGGAAGTTAGGGAGAAAATGGGTCATAGGAGGAACTCTAGACAAAGAAGGAGATTCTATAGTGGAGTAAATAAGGCGACCAAACTGAGAGGACTGGAGGGAAGAAGAGGAAAATTCTCTAATGTTCATGATGTACTTTAAAACATATCAATATCAATTACAAAGTCAAACATGAGAAGAAGAGAGGGGGAGGATTGCTACCACATCTTTTGCATATCTTGAGAAAGCTCGATCATTGGATCCGCAACGGCGTAGATCCCCCATGATCAATGTCTAGCATTCCTTTCTTCAAAAAATTATTTTAGGATAATTTGGATTAATATGTATAATTAAAATTTTATGGGCCGGGTATGGTGGTGCACGCTTGTAATCCCGGCGCTTGGGAGGCAGAGACAGGAGGATCGCGCAGGTTCGAAGCCAGCCGCGCTGGCTTAGAAGACCGTTTCCAAAAGTAAAATAGGTCTGGGAGTGTAGCCCGGAGGTAGATGGGCTTCCAGGAACCCCAGTACCACCAAAAAAAAAATTATGTATAAACATTATAATTAAAACTGATGGGCAGCGGCTTGTGAGAGACTCAGGCAGCAAAGATACTTTCCCAAGGATAAAGTTATTGGGTCAAACAATAAGTTCAAACTGACCTTAGTTAGAGCCACTGTATAAGATGAAGTTTGAGTAAGCCTTGTGAAGTGAGACAAAATACACTATGATTGTTTAAATGTCAAGCACCCTTGCCCTAAACTTTATAAAAAATAATAACTTTTACTGTCCTTGGCAATCCTGCTTGCATGACTATGCCTTTGCTTTTCTGCCAACAAAAAAGGTATAAAAACTATAACAAATCCTAAATAAAATTAAAAAAAGATGGAGAAAGACAAAAAAGATTGATCTCGTGTGGCTTCTTCTTTCATTGGCCTCAGTTTCCCCCTCATCAATACACAAACCCCGACTCTGCTAGGGCTGGACCCCGGCAGACGACAAAGGGTGAGAATTGGATTAAAGCTAATTGGGTGATGTGTGCATGTATGTCTCCACCATCTTACATCACATTAAGATGTACAACTATAATGCACCAATAAAAAATTTAAAAAATAAAAATAAATAAGAGAGCTACAGTTCATATTATTATTTCCTTTTATATGATTTGTCTTCTTTCCCATCCCCAGACAATATTGAACATTACTCTTTTACTTTCAGATTTTGACTATGATGTTTCTAAATACTATTCATTTGTTTTATCATTGTTGAGAATTCTAGAGGGAATTTTATAAAAAAATTTGGAAAATGTTTATTTTGTCTTTAAAATATATTTTGTGCCATTCTCCTTCTCTGATATTCCAATTACATGCTAACAAAACCTTCTATTATCTCACATCACCAGCATGCTCTATATTATTAATTCATCTTTTTACTCTTTCTTTCTAAGATTGAATTTCTACTAGAAAGACTATCACTTCACAAATTATTTCTTTTCTTTCTTCTGTCATCTCCTTTTAGGCCTCCAGTGAATTATTCTTACTTTTTAAAATAACCAAATCAAACTGGCTGTGTGGGTATTTATGATGTAGTGAAATGACAATAAAATCTTATCATCAGATGTTATACTATTAAAGGGTTTTAAAGCTCAGAATTATTTACCCTTGTGACTAGGTAATAAAGAGCATTGTGCTGTGCGGTGTAGAATGTTAGCAGCTCCCTTGACCTCTGCTTGCTAAATATCAGCAGCAACCTCCCCCTCTGTTGTGACAACAAAAAACAAACCCAGATATGATTGAAAGTCCTCTTGGGAGAGAAATCACCCTAGTTTGAGATGTACTACCTAATACTATATTTTATATTAATTAATATATACTCATAGATGCATTTTTATTGAGGAAATATAAAATTGTTAAAACCTAGATAAATTGAATTTAATCACATATTTAATCATAACATTATTCAAGGCACCAGTTTGAATTACATATTTAAGGAACTAACTTAACTATGTCTTATGAGACAATTAGTTTGAAATTGACTTCCCATGATATGTTCAATATGGGGATAGAAAACACATAATTGCATCTTTAAAATGCAACTCATTCCAAATATGTCAAATGCTAAAATATTGCTAACTATACGTGTGTGTTAAATTTCTAATTCTATATTTTTCATAATCTGCATCTGCCTTTGAAAACTTAGTGCAAAGAAATGGCTTGGATGTCCAAAGTTAGCATATGACCTTCTGTAAACTGCTGTGCTTGCAGTGAAGCTGTGCATCTGTGGATATACCCAGATGGCTTTATTGTAGCTTTTTAAATTAGGGAATCTATAAAAAGAAGTCACTACTTACTAAATCAGCTTTTCTTGGATACTTTGCATAAATATTTGGTTAAAATTTTAGGATTTTGTCATCATATACGCTTACAATTAGTGTGTGTGTGTGTGTGTGTGTGTGTGTGTGTGTGTGTGTGCATGCACACTCTTGTGTGTATGCATGTATGTGTGGGTGTGTGCATAAATTTGTGGTATATTAGCTATTTCCCAATTTGGGCCAAATATAGGATTTAATTTTATTTGACTGACATTTTAAATAAAATTGTTATTTTTTTATTTTGGTGGTACTGGGGTTACTGGAAATCATTCTACCTCTGGGCTGCACTCCCAGATCTATTTTATATTTTTATTTGGAAACAGGGTCTCTTAAGCCAGCGCGACTGGCTTCGAACCTGGGTGATCCTACTGTCTCCGCCTCCCAAGCACGGGGATTACAAACTTTAAATACATTTTTGATAGCTAGATTTGTGAATATGTGAACATCTCACATTTTTGGTTGATAGTATAATAATTTAAAAAACAAGTATGAGCCAGGCGTGGTGGCACACGCTTGCAATCCCAGCACTGGGGAGGCTGAGACCGGAGGATCGTGGTTCGTGAACAGCCTCAACTACTTACTGAGGCCCTCTACAACTCAGTGAGACCTGTTTCAAAATAAAGAATAAAAAATAGGACAGGGGGTGTAACTCAGAGGTGGAATGCCCCTGGGTTCCATCCCCAGACTATATATATATATATATATATATATATATATATATATATATATATAAAACAAGTCAGCTTTCAGTAGTATAAATGAAATGGTTTTAAATAAAACAAAATGCAATGATGATTAATGAATAATATCATAATATTGATTTTCTTTGTAATTATAGAATTAAATCAATACATCATTTAAAAATGAAATTTAAAATTAAAATAGTTGTTTAGGTTTTATTTTTTAGATAAAGTAATATTCACTAAAAAGAAGAAAATACAAACGTGTATAATCTTTATGTATCGCTAGTATTTTTAGAATGTTTTCTAACATTCTTCTATGAAGTCTTAATCATAAAATACAAATAAAAACGATTACTAAAATCTTAATAATTAAATGCTATTATGCAATGAAAAAGTAAAATATACATATGTGAGCAAATACAATAGAATATTTATTTATTTATTTATTTATTTATTTATTATTTATTTATTTGTGGTACTGGTGATGAAACCCAGGGCATCTGCCTCTGAGCTACACCCCAGCCCTATTTTTTATCCTTTATTTTGAAATAGGGTCTCAATGAGTTGCAAAGGGCCTCACTGAGTAGTTGAGGTTGTCTGTGAACCAGAATCCTCCTGACTCAGTTTTCCAAATGCTGGGATTACAAATATGTACCACCATATCTGGAAAATTTTTAATATTTTACATTCATTTAATATGTATTAAGATAAATTTTATGATGAAAATATAATATTCATATTTAGTGATTCTACATAGCTTTTTCTCATCTTTATGTTCTATACCCTTTATGAAATGTGATTATAAATTTTTCAGAGGTAGTCCCTTGCTAAACTTTTTGAAACAGTCTGTATGCTACATATATCAAATATTTTTTCATTTGTTTTTTAAATTTTTTTATTGATGCATTGTACATATGTCAATATTTTTGACATTGCATCAAGTGAAATATATTCTATCAGCATATTCTTTCATTTACTATTTGTTTTTGGTGACAATAAACAAAGTGTATAATAAGATTTGGAAATCATTTTATGGTAATCACTGACCAATAAATAATGTTCCATATATTTGTAGCATATAGAATCCTAACAACCATCATTCTACAGAGTATTACTTTTACATCAGACAGAAAATTCATTTTCTTGACCATGACCAACATTCCACTGAGTGGCCAATAAAGCTACTCTGGTATAGCAGTGGAAATAATTTTGAGATTAAATTTGAATATTCTGTTTTTTCTTTTTTATTTAACATATCATCAACTAAATCAACAAGAATTTAACCCACCATAGGGTCTACTGTGTATTTAAAGGAGTAAAAATTTTAATTTAGAGAATTAGCTAGATAGATGATGAAAGTTATAGAAAAACGGAGAGTGTTGATTTCCTCAACAATTAGCTCCAGCAGAAAATCATAAGAAACTCCAAACCAAAAAGGACTTAAAGAGAAGATAGTGTTACCAGGGTCTAGATCACTCAGAAAAGGGGCAATAGAATGGTCCTATTTGGTGGTAACTGGAGCCACATACCAGATATAGCAAGAGATAGAAATGGAAGGAGAGGAAGAGGAGGCAGTTAAGTGGGGGCAGTAATAATCTGTTTTCTTTCTTTCCACTTCCTTCCCATCTCCCAGTGATGCCACATAACTTAATCCTGCCCAGGACCTTTCTGATAATAGAGTGTGGGGAATCCAGCCTGCTGGTCAGTTCCTTCAAAAGGAAGAAAACAGAGGTTCTGGAAAGAGCATGCCCCAGATAAGCAAACCTACCAATCTCTGTTATTCCAGTCTCTAATACATGAACCATGTCAGAAGTTTACTGTCAGGATTAATTTAAAACAATGCTCTAGACTTTGAGAAATGCCATGCTAGTGAAAGCTATAACTAGTATTGAAGCAATCCAGTTCTAGAGCTGGGGGTCTTCCTTTTGCTTTCTTTATCTCATTGAGTATGGTAGCTGTAAGGAATAAAAATAATCTTTTCTACTGAAGTACAAAAATTACATAGAAGGGTAGCATAGTATTCTCCATTTTGTAACTGCAGCTTAGGAATTCACATTGTAACTATATACATGAGTCTGTATGCGCCATTCCAAAAATATTCTCGTGTCAGCCATTTTTTATCATATAAGTTTGATTGACAAAAATCTTGAAGAAGGTCAGCCATTTAAGCTCATATAACCAAGAGCTGACCAGGATTTTCCGGAATCTTAAAATTTGGTTTCAAAGCTCCCACCTGTCATAAAAAAATAATCCAATCACACAGAGTTGTGAACCTAAGCACTCAGATCAAAGCAAGGGTCAGAATCACATTAGGGATAAAAACTGAGAGGTCAACCTGATTGGTGTGCTTGCTTACCAGACTTTTTTTTGTTGGTTGCATGGCCCTATGCTGAAGTAAATTGCCTTGCAAAGTAACATTCAATTTAATAATTTTTATTTCCCTAGAACTTTTTTCTATTTGGGAACATGCCCAAAACATCTGTCATTTGGGTGAATGCCATAGACTTCCTACTCTGGGACACATTCTACCTCTTCATCCCAGCAGACTCTGGATGCTGGGAACAAACTGTCAGGTCCATCCCTGGCTGAGACTCAGCTTTGAAAGTCTCCTGGTAATGCAGGGGAAAGGCCCTAGCAAGCAACCAGGTTGTGCGTGAAATCCCATAAGAAGTAGCAAAGTATCTCCTTGGTGATCAGAATATTTCCTAGATTGTGAGAGTGTGAATAAGATTTGTCTGAGACAGGAAGTGAATCTGGAGTTATAATCAGCAGTTCCATTGGTGGTTTCATATGGCTTAAAGTAGTCCTCATAAACCTAGTCAGAGGTTTATATTTGTCTATAAATTGCTAAGAAGTACCTGAAAATCCTGTGGGGAAGGTGGCCAATGATGAACAAAACATTTTGGGCTGGAGTGCGAGCAGCCTCCAGGCAAATGGGGAGAATGTGAACCTCCAATGGGGACACATTGATTAAGATTGGAGTGCAAGGTATTTCCACAGAAAGGGGGATTGGGCCTCTAACAGGAATCTATTCATGTTGGAGTTCAAGAAACTTCAGGCAAAGGGTAGCTTGAGACTCTGACAGGCACATGCAGCCATGGTAACTAAGATGGGAAGCAAGCATAGTGGGGAAAGTTTTGACTAGGAAAAAAAATGATAAGATTTCCACAGACAGCCCCTTGGGTAAATGAGCTAGTTGAAAATTCACATGTAGATGACACCTTCACTAATCTAATGGAGCAATGGTTTTGTAAATGGAAAGAAATAATGACATCAATCCCCATTCTTTGGCCTCTTCCCTTCCTGCTTAGTGTCATAAACTCCACCCTAGAGAGTGAATCCAGGAGCACAAGGCTCCATTTATTCTCACATTCCAGTCAAGGGCTAAATATCTTTCCCCAAAGATTGTCATAATAGCATTTTGTATTCTATCATCATCTTATCTGCTAAGGAGTCTAGAATCTTCATAGAATATCTTTCTTTTTTCAGTTCTATTTAAGGTATTCAGGCATTGATTTAGGCTTGGTGTGCCTAAAACACAGGACCAAAGTCCATATCCATTATCTTGTTCATAAAGTGAAGGTTCTATGTCAGGATGGGAAAGCTGGGAGGACCAGAGCCCAATGGTGCTATCCCTCTCACTACTAAGTATCCAGCTGCTAAAGTGGGGTTGGAACTCAGTGAGAAAAGTAACCACTGTCCCTTTCCTGGTTCCAGAACCATAGCTCAGCTCAGCTACTTAGTGAGGCTCTCAGCAACTTAGTGAGGCCCTGTTTCCAAATAAAAAATAAAATATGTCTAGTAGTATAGCCCAGAGGTAGAAAACCTCTGAGGTAGAAAACCTCTGGGCTCCAACCCCAGTACCACCAAAAAATATATTTTCTTTTTTATATGCTTTTATTGCTGCATTATAGTCTCACATCATATTGTAAATCACGTTGACAGTAACATACACACACACAGCACTTGGTAAGCCCCATCAACACCTAACTTATCCCTTCTCAGTACAGAGTACTGAAATTGCCTTGATATATTAACATATGTACACATAGTCAATGATAGTCACATATGTACACAACCTTAATGAACCTCAGTCTTCCCCCTCCTCATCACCCAGACATTTTGTCCAAGCAGACAGGCTGTAACAGAGGAATAGATTTTCATCCCCTAAAAAAAGACTTTATTGGCAATAAATTATGGGGAAGTTAAGCCTAATGATGCTCTCAAACACAATGGAGGATATAGTAAAAATAAACTCAGAAGAGACTGATATTGGAGATATGAAGTAAATTATAAACCAGCTAGTTTATAAGAAAGAATTAGGAATAAAGATAGTTAAGTAGAATTCTTTCAGGGTCATAACAAAATCTCAAAAACTGACTTAAGAATTGTCCATGAATCTCAAAATTATGGGATACATACATAATGAAACTCTACTAAGCAATAACGAAAAACAATATTATACAATTTTCAGAAAAATGGATGAACCTGGAGAACACTGTGAGATTGCCCAGTCATAGTCACAGAAAGTGAAGGGTTATACATTTTCTTTCATATGCAGATGTTAAGGAGTAATTGGGATATAAGAGTGACTTTAGCTCATGTAGGAGAAACTCCAGTGACGAGAGGAAGATGGGTTTGGGAGAGAAAGGTGAGGGAAGGAAGAATTAATGAAGAAAATACTTCCATTGACATTATGTACGTATGTGAGAATGCCAAGGGCAATCTCAATGTCCTGTATGGGGAAGTGAAGGAGTAGCTCAGGAGCCAGGGAAAAGCTCACCAAGTACTGTGTGCATTTATGTCTGTGAACTACGTTATGATGTGAGATTATAATGCACCAATATATATATATATATATACACATATGTACATATATATATATACACACACATATGTACATATAGTCAATAATAGTCACATATGTACACAATCTTAAAGAATCTCTCTCTCTATATATATATATATATAGAGAGAGAGAGAGAGACAGACAGACAGACAGACAGACTGTTGTCCATGCAAATAAGCCAGGTTTTTATTTGGGTCAGTCTGTAAAACAATTAATGTCTGAGAATATTATGAGAAACATAAAGTAATCAACTTGGAACTAGTTTTTATCTTCTGGTGTTGTGTGGTCAAGAAAATAAGTGAAAGAGATGCTTGTTGCTTAACCATTGCTGTCTCAGAGTGACTACATGCACAAAAAGGTTTTCACTGTGAGGAGCAATGGTAGAGGCCTCACACTGCCATGAAGTTGGACTTAAGTAAAATATTCTCACTGGTCAATAAATAAAGAAATGAGTAAGAAAGGAATAAGTAAGTGCTGAGTGGGGAGTCATAAGCATTAATATTTGCTACATATTTCTATTAAATATCTACTTACATATCTATAGTCTGTGGTATATGAAGTAATGGAAAATTTTTGAGTAGAAAATTATTAGGCCACAGAAACTTTATGTGAGAGCAACCACACATTAGAGTTAACAAAGACTTCAAACTGACCAAAGTCAGTTTTTCATTACCTTAATGAAATGCTTTGCAAAAGCTATTTGTGAAGACAAAATTAGCTTACAGTTCTGGTGGATCAGAGTTAAACAGCACAACTCAGGGTAAGCTAGAGTCACTATGTGTGTGTGTGGGGGGAGAGTACTGGGAATGAAACCCAGGGGCATTGTACCTCTAAGCTACACTCCCAGCCCTATTTTTTTTTTCACTCTTCTCATTTTTGAAACAGGGTCTCACTGAGTTGAGAAGGGCCTCGCTATGAGATGAATGTATTACAAAACTATGGAATATGTACACTAAGAAATTTTACTCAGCCATAAAGGAAAGCACAATTACATCACTTACAGAAAATGGATGGAACTGGAGGACATTATGCTAAGTGAGATTAGCAGTCACAAAAAAGAAGAAATTGGATATGTTCCCTAATAAGGGAAAGCTAGGGAGAAATGGTAACCGGAGGAACTCTAGATGAAGAAGGAGATCCTGTAGAGGAGCTAACAAGGCAACCTAACTGAGGGGATGGGAGGGGGGAAGAGGGAAACTCTGAAGCACATGACGTACTTAAACAAACATACCAAGTCAATCACTAAGCCAAGCATGGGAAGGAGGAATGGGGAGGGATTGGATAAGGGCTAATTGGGTGATGTATGCATGTATATCTACACAAGTCTTTTATTCCATTAAAATGTATGACTACAATGCACCAATAAAAAATAAAAAAAAAATAAAGTAGCTGAGGCTGTCCGTGAGCAACAATCCTCTGGTCTCAGCCTACCTAATGAATGCTGAAATTACAAGCATGTACCACCACATCAGGCTCTAGAGTTATTGAAACATTTTGCATATGTAGTATCTGTGGGAGAAGTTTACATCTCAAGACTAGGAATGTAAGAAAGGGTGAGAAGAGGCTTGCTACTTACATAACAATGTTTTCCTGAGAACTACAAAAGTGTCATGGATAACTACTTGATGTCTTCAGTGACCTAGGAATGTCACTTTCAGCTATACTTCTTAAAGGTTTAACCATTGCACCATAATCTGAAGACCAATCACATAGATCCCTCAGGGGCACTCAAACCACTTTTAACCACAACAGAGATCATTATACATTTGTTTAAAGAAATAAAAATATTAAAGAAGCAAGATAAGATAAAATCTCTTTCAGTAAAGATTATTAATAAAAGTTTAAATTATTTAAAATACAAATAACAGAGCTGAAATGTATATAATTAAAATGGAAAAAGGGAATATAACTGGTACTTAATAGTACATTTGGACTAGGAAAAGAAAGAATTAGCAAACTGAAATATAAATTATTAATTACATAATCTGGAAAACAAAGAGAAAAAAGAATGAACACAAATAAACAGAGCATCAGAAAAATCATAAAGGATAATTAACTACATCAAATACAGCTAATGTAAATTTCAGAAAAGAGAGAATAGAATAAAGAAACAATCAAAGAAATAATGGCTGCACACAAAGGAAATGTGATGGAAACCATTAATCCACCTGTATAAAAGCTCAACAGAGTCTAGGTAGAACAAATGCATATACACACACACAAACACACACACACACACACACACACACACACACACACACACAGAGTAAAATGCTGAAAGTCAAAGACAAAGGAAAAATTTAAGTCATGGAAGAAAAAAAGGATGTCTTACATGAGGGGCATCTCCATTAGAGTAACACTCTTCATTAAACAATTGAGGCCAGAAAATAATGAGATAATAAAATCAAAGTGCTCAAACAATAAAATCTTTCAATCAGGATCCTATATTTAGCATAACTAACTTGCAAAATATTGACACATCCAGATGAAAAAAATCTGCGATTTTGTTGCTTTATTAAATTTACTTTGTGAGAAATATGAAAGGAAGTTGTTCAAGTTGAAATAAAATGATCCCATATTAAAAATAAGAAATATCTTAAATCAATAGCTTAACCTTTCACTAAGACAATGAAGGTTCTAGCTATGCCAATTACAGAAGATAAAGAAATACAATGCATCCTTGCAAGATTGGAATGGTAGAAGTAAAACATATCTCTGAAACTGTCAAACTATTTTGAATATGAAATCTTAAGAGATTCACTAAAAATTTAGAATGTGAAGCTATTCAGCAACATTTTAAAAAATCGATTTTATTTCTACTCACTTATAGTCAAACATCTGAAAATAACAGTAAGTATATATCTCATTAATAACTGCATGAAAAGAACAAACTATATAGGGACAAATTTAAGAAGTAATATAAAACCTACACAATGAATATAAAGACATTATTATAAAAGAATCAAAGAAGAACTTAATAAATAGAAATGTCCCCTACACTCATGGATTGGGATACTTGACTTTGTTAATGTCTCAGTAGTTCAAATTTTACTACAGATTGATAAAGTACTTTTTTTTATCATATAGACAGGCTTATTTGTAGAAATTCACAAGCTGACCCTAAAATTTATTTGGAAAGTCAAAGGACTCATAATAACCAAAAACATTCTTAAAGAAGTCTAAAATTGAAGAAGTCAAATTTCTTCATTTCAGAATATGTTACAAAGTAATGTAATGCAAAACAGCATACAAAATAAACATTTATGTCTATTAAACTGAAAATCCAGAAATAAATGTATGTCTATTGTCAATTTATTTTATCAAAAACATTCCATAAGAAATAATAGATTCTTCCACAAATGATACTGGAGCAATTGCATATTCAAATGCAAGCAATAATAAAGTTCTATATTTTCCACATGTATATACAGTAATAAACTCCATCTATACCAAAGGTCTGAATGTAAACACTTAAACCATAAACTCTTAAAAAATAACAGTTTTATATCTTTGTGATTTTGCTTTGACAGTGGATTCTAAGATGTTATATATAAAACATCTAAGATGTTATATATAAAACAAAAGCATATACCTGGACGTGGTGGCTCATGCTTGTAATTCCAGCATTTGAGAGTCTAACATAGGAGACTTGTGGTTCGCAGGACAGCCTGAGCTACTGAGTGAGTCCCTTTGCAACTTCGTGAGACCCTGTTTCAAACTAAAATAATAAAAAATATGGCTGGGGATGTAGCTTGGAGGTAGAATGCCCCTGGATTCCATCTCCAGTACTGAAAAAAAAAAAAAAAAAGAATTCCAAGAATAAGTAGTTAATTTTGACCTTATTGAAATTGAAATTAAAAATTTTTTGATACTTAAAGAAAATTTACAAGAATGAGAAATATAATTTATGAAATTGACAAAATATTTGCAAATCTTATAATTTAAAAGGGACTTGCATCTATTATATATAATGAACAATCATGACCAGATGTGTTGGTGCATGCTATAATCACTTGGGAAGCTGAGAAAGGAAGATTGCAGGTTTCAGGTCAGTCTCAGCAATTTAGTGAGACCCTCAACAATATAGCAAAACCCTGTTTTAAAATAAAAAAACTAAGAATAAATTGTTGGGGGTATAGCTTGGGGGTAGAATTCCCCTTGGTTCAATCTCCAGTAATAAAATGAAGAGAGAGAAAGAGAGAGAGGGAGGAAGGAAGGAAGTGAGGAAGAGAGAGAGAACACTCACAATTTATAATAAGAGCCAAATAATGCAAATTTAAAAAGTTAAACAATGCAATGGAAAAGTGGGCAAAGACTGAGCATTTCTCCAGAGAAAATAAATGATAAACTCATGCACATGTGTTCAACATTATTAGTCATTAGGACAACATAGGTCAAAACTATTAATAGGATATACTTCCCACCCATTATTAAGGCTATAACCAGATTCAGATAGTAACACTTACTGATTAGTATTTGGAAAGATTCTAATTCCTATACATCACTGGTAAATGATGCAGGCATGTTGAAAAACATTATTTCAGTACCTCAAAATGTTGACAGTAGAGCAGTTTGGCACAGTGATGTAATCTAGGGTATATAACCGAGAGAAATATAAACATGTATTCAGAGATTATTACCACATTAAAGTTCCCAACAACCATAATTACAATATCCAAAAGGTAGAATAAACTTAAATTCGCATGACATGATGAAAAGATAAACCAAATGTGGTTAACCCACACATTTGAAATATTTTGTCCCCAAATTAAGTATTCACATATGTTACAACATGGATGAACCTTGAAAACATGCTAAAAATGCCAATCACAAAATCCTACATACTTCACCATTCTATTTATTTGAAATTTCTAGGAAAACAATGTCTCTGAAGACAGAAAGTATATATGTGATAACCTAGTGTTATAAAAAGAGTCAGGCACAGTAGAGCACATTTGTAGTCCTAGTACTTGGGACAATGAGACAGGAAGATCTCAGATTTGAGACCAGCACATGGTGACTTAGCAAGCCCATTTAAAAAAAAATAATAAAAATGTGCTAAGGGTGTAGCTTTAAAGTAGAATACTCCTGGGTTCAATCCCCAGTGCCACCAAAAAAAAAAAGAAGAAGAAAAAAGAAAGCTTTGTGATGATGGCTACACATTTCTTTGAATATACTAAATTCTAATATTAAAATAATTGAATGTACATTTAAAAGATGTATGGTCTGTGATTTACATCTCAATTGATATTGCTTCATAAAATTAGAAAAAATTCATGCTTCCATTAATCTTTGGAAATTATAAACATAAAATAAACACCACTGTGGTCATTGTGCAATTATTATGAAGCATGAATCACCATCAAAGGGCATAAGAGTAGTAGCTAATTGGTACATTTTTAAAAAATTAAATATGCAAAATGTAGAGTGTCCTTTAAGTTCAGATAATAGTTTTTGTTTTTCCAAACTAGATAATTTTTCACTGAAAATTCAAATAGCTGAACTTGATGTTCAAGGATAAAAAAAATATACAAAAATTTCTGACCATGCTAACCTTTTATTTTAATCATTTTCTTGTATTTGGGAATGTGTGTTCTTTTTCCAGCAGGACAGTCTAAACACCAAAAGGCAGATTTAGCTTTGTATTTGCTGGCTTTCATGTGCATGTGTCTTAACTTTAATATCTCTTAAGTAGAGTTTATTTTGCAGAGAATCTGTTTACCTAGCATTAGTACATGGCAAAACCAGAAATGTAATAAGAATGCATAAATTGCAAATGCATAGTGCATAACTGAATATTTGAACATGTCTCAAAGCAGTGGAGCAATTTGATCCTTATAATCCAGTTTACTTTTTTTTTCCCTGAGAGAAAAGGGCATGGTTATCTAGGATTTATTTCATCTGCAATTTTCACATGACAAAATTTACTTTTAAGTTTAAAATGATGTTGTTTCGGTCCCTGGTGTCTGACTGTGATGAGAGTAGGAAAAGCAGACAGAACTGCAAATGTCTAATCTTGGCATGGCATTTGCTTTCCATTTTCTTTAGTGTGCACTAGTGGGATATTACTGAATGTTAAAACCTTGGCAGAGTCACTAGTGTACAGAGTCTATTTCTTTTGTGGAGAGGGAAGTAAATTTGTAGTCCAGTGATGTTTATCTAGGTTTTTGCTGATTATTTTTTATTTCCTATTATCATTATCTTTTCTCTTTGGCTGTCCATATGTTGAAGAACACTGAATTTCCAACCCATTAAAATAATATATGTGAGAATATACTAATTTTCCTAGATAAAGGATATGTATCTTTTTGGGGGAACATAAGGCATGCTTTTCATTAGTAAAATATAGATCACTTAGTGTTATCACTATAGGAAGCAGCCTGCAGTAACCTGCTAGAATTTTACCTTTTCTGAGCTAATGCAAGAGGAACACCACAAAAAACCCAAATCATTCCATAGCTATAATAGTGCTTTCCACAAAACACCTACCAAAACAGGGTATGGAAATTTTCTTTGCACCTGTCCCAAATACAAACTGTCACCTAATGACCCAATATGCTAATGTAGGTTTGAAAACTGCACCAGTTTGACCCAATTAGTATCTGTCTATACAGGACTTTAATTAAGTCCTCTATAAACTGACTCCTTCTCTGTCCTTACCCCATAAAAATGCCACCCTAGACTCTACAGGTTTCTCTCTGTGTTCTGATAAAAGTGTCCCCCAGATTTGCATTAAAGTTCTCTATGCTGTTGAGCCATACCCCTTGTCCTTCTTTTCCTCAACATCAGTCTACCTCCTCTTTCTCTATTTTTATTATTTCTGTACCTCTGCAAAAATACCTCTTCCTGCCTTCTTTTAGGGGTTAACATATTAGAATTGGTTATTAAAATATACACCAGGCATATGTTATGTGGGAATCAAATTTAAAATTTATCATCAAAATTTTACCATAAACATTTGGCCCTTATTTAATATTGGTCACACATTTTCAAAACAAATTTACATGCAAAACAAATTCCTGATGTGGTTAATTTTATTGAATATTTTGCCTCACACTGATTGACTAGAAATTATATGGATTGAAAAGTCAGTCTTCCTACTTAGGGCAAAATTAGACATTAGAAGAAACATCAAATATAAGAAATAGTTCCAAATATCTAATTTCTCCTTTATATTCAATGTATGGAATTGCTTTAGAAGTGGATGAATATTATTGGAAATAAAGAAAATTCAGAGCAAATGGAGGAGCATGGATAGTGAAGCTGTCTATTGTTATACCAGTCCCTTGATTTGTTTACCTTCCTATTGTTATGCCAGTTTATTGTTACACTTGTTTACTGGACTAATTAAACCAAACAAATCTTATTTAAAAATATCTACTGTTGAAGCCACTTGAAAATTTGCCTATGCTTCAATACTGGACCTTCGTTTTTCTATGAGTTAAGAAAAATGTTCCCATAGGTCTTTGATAAACATTCTAATACATACCTGCACACACAAGCATCCACATATACAAATAAAATTATTTTGCTTTATAAATTGCATTTTGAAGCTGCCTTGTGGGATGCTATAGTTCAAATGTCTGTGCCCTCCACAACTTATGTTGAAATAGTTTCTATTATAAAGGTACTAAAGAGGTGAAATTTTGAGAGATAAGCCATGAAGGTAGGATGAAATTAGTGTCATTTTTAAGGGTGAGTTCAACCCCTCTCTTTCAGTCTGTTTCTGTCTCTGTCTCTGTCTCTGTCTCTGTCTCTGTCTCTGTCTTTCCTCTGTTCTTTCTCACTTCTACCAAGTGATGACACAGCAAGATGGTCCCCACCAGCTGCCAACACCTTGACATTGAATTTCCCAGTCTCCAGAATTATAAACCAATAAATTGTCCAGTCTCAGATATTCTGTTACAGCAGCACAAAAAAGACTAATACAGGAACTGTTTATGAGTGCAGATAACTAAGATTATCTAAGAATCTCAAAGCATTCAGACAGGTGATATTTATCCTATGACTAAGACTGATCTCAGAAAAGATCTACTTACCTGCTATAGTGAAGTAATATCCTTTGTAAAGTATATGAACCTTAGACTTAGCAATTCTATATTTTATTTCTTCATATGTTTATCTCTTTGCTGAAAATTATCTTTTTTCCTCTTTATTTTTCCCAGGGACCATGTAACTAACATTTTTTGTATCTAAAATAAAACATCTAAAAAGAAATCTTTCCACACTGTGTCACTTCAATTCTGAGGATAATTCTTTGTGTTGATTACTCACAAAGGTTCTCTAATTTATAGGCTTCTGAGCTTTCTTTTTTTTTCAGAAAAAAATTACTCAGGAACCGCCACTCAGAAATCTACCCTTCTTTAAACAAATAAACAAAAAGACATAGTGGCAAATTTGCAATCATTTCTGTATCTATATTTCATTTGGGCTTCTCTGGGATCAGGATCAGTCACTCTGGGAACCTATGCAAGCATAATTCTTCAATGAACTGGTATTTTTTCATGAATTCCATAAGTCTGATAGTTCTTAAAGGGACCTGAGTATTGACTTATTTCTGTAGCTTACTATCTAGAACAACATTTGAGCTAGAATAAATATTAATAGAAAAGAGTGACTATGTTCTCATAGAAAAATCATAAGTGAGGTGTGCAAGAATGCCTCTACCATCTTGTACTCCATTAAGATATATGATTACAATGCACCAATAAAAAATTAATGAATACTGATTTTAGTATTTTAATACTATTAGAGAAAATACTACTAACCTTCCTACTGCATGCATAAGAATACACAGAGGGTAAAAGAAAATAATAAAATATTATATTCAAGAAACTACCTGTTTATAACATCAAAAATTATGTACCTTTTTGCTATTATGATTATTGTCTAGGAAGCATTATAAATTGAAATAAAAATGGAAGTATTTTGATGTCTTAGGCCTTAATGTCATGCACTTAAATAGATTTCTAAAAATCATTTTGATTTTTTATTTCGACTCAGGTAACTATGGACCCTGATTTGGGCCCTGGGCTTTAGAAATCTTGGAAGGGTGCGGGAAGCCATTAAGATTTTCCCCTAAAAGAATATTTCTGACTCAGCTGATTGTCCTTCGCCCAGAGTCAACAAGGTTTGGGGTCATGGAAAGTTCAAAATTAAAGGTCTGAGAGAAGATCAGGTGGTAACAGCAGGAGGGTATTGATTAACCTACCTGTAATGTATGTGCTTTGGATTGGTCTCTACTATATTCCAGTGGTGATAGCACGGGGATGTTGATTGACCTGTAACTCTATAAATACCCCAGGAGTGGAGAGGCCAGGAGAGAGAGCTGATATTGACCCAGAAGTAGGTGTCGGCCAGTAGGTCGGCCCCAGAGAGATGATATTGACCCAGATGTAGGCGTAGGCCAGTAGAGATATTGACCCAGGAGCAGGAGTCAGCCAGTAGAGATAGTAGGCTGCCAGCCCCCCCACGTTAGAATTAAAAAAAATTTGGAATCAAATTCTTAAGAGTTTAATTCTTCATCCTCTCGCCTCTCTTTGGAACCCGTACTTTTGCCGGCTGGCTCCAGCAGAAGGGTTATTCTCTTGCCTATTCTTAGGAGCAAGGAGTCCACAGAATCATGGGCATATTTATCTACAGCCCCACACCAACTCTTCCACCATGCTCCAGGCTCTTGTGGTTTTGAAATTCTCTTCCTACACATCCCCATGATTTCTTTGTGCCCACTGGTTGTCTTCCATTCCCAACATAAAGGTTTTCTTCTAGGATGAATTTTTAGCATTTTATTGTTTACTCTCTACCAGGACAATTATAGTTTATTTTAGATTTGCATATTTCAAAAGATTTGGAAGGTGTGTGAAAGATACTCAGGTCCAAAAAATTTGGTTAAAGATCTAAAATATACCTTAGGCCATGACTTCATGGGTTAATCATCAAAATACTCTTTGTTCTTAAAATATATTCCCCCTTACACAGTTTTATCACTACCATTTGTATTCCCTGGATTCTAAATATATAATGGTTCTGATGCTGTTCTCTTTTTAAAATTTTCTCTTGATTTACTCATGCCAGACTACATTTATGATCTGTATATACTTTAGCAATACATGATTATTTTTGTTCCAGGGCATAAAAATGGGAAAAATGTCTCTTTCTTCTCATTATTGTTGTTTCTTTCTAAAACACTCCACTGACGGATCTTGAAAGACAAGGAAATGAGGATAAGAAGCAGACACTTCTCTTTCAGAAGTGGATCAAGCCCTGGCACAGACCTAAGGAATGAAGCTATACCAAAGCATATGACTTATCCTCCTGCCTGACACATCTGTTTGGAATCTGTTATGGCTAGATCTGCAATAGTCACTGCTACTGAGAATTATTTCTAAACAAATATGGAAATCTAGCTGTTATTGCTACAACCAACTGGGTTAAGAAAGGGGGGGGTGCTTTCAGGAGGAAGCTAACCACCTCCCATATTGATTTTTTATCTGATTCTCCCTCAACCTCAGTGGACTTATGTTGGATTTCAGTTCTCACAGACTTAAAGCCCCCATAACTGGGATGCCTGAAAGAAAGTCACCTCATGACTATTCATGCAATTGTTATCTTATCACCTGCTTTCTTATCACCCATACAAGTGTTCAGATTGGAAGGCACTGATTGGGTTGAATTTTGTATTATATGTTTCCACACTTTTTAAAAGCAAAACCAAGATGCAACAGTTATACAAAAATATGATAAACTGAGAAAATCACATGTTTGATTTTTGCTTTTGTAGTCTGCAAGAATTATTCAGGTTGTTTCTGTCAATAAGGGTTTAGAAACATGATTCTATTTTTTATCTAGAAAAGAACATATCAATATATTTACTACACAGAAACACTTCAGTGTATGCAGGGATATACATGATTTTGAAACAAACTAAAATAAATATTGAGGTAAAAATGGGAGAAACCACATCACATACCATCAGTGACCTTTGAAAACAAGATGAATTATATATATTGCATTTGTGAGTTAAGTGTTTTCCTTTACTTAGGTGACAGTGGATCAATATGTGATCCTAGGGAATAAAAGTAATATGATGACTCATTGTAAGTATATTTTGTATTACCAAGATTTTGCATTCTATTATAAGAAATATAATGTACAAAAAACGCAAAAATTCTATCACAAACTAGGTAAGAAATTATCATTTCACAATAGAAAATCTTTTATCTTTTTCTCTTACAGATTTAAGCTTAAGCATTTTTGTAAAGAACATATGCTTTGGCGTCTCATTGTAAAACAGCTACTTATTAGCTACATGAGTTGGGGCAAATTATAAAACTCTAAGCTTATTTTTCTCAACTGTAAAATAAGAATGGCAATAGTATCTTTCTCAAAGATTTATTAATAGGCTTAATGTCCTATCTATTAACATTTTAGTAGAGTGATGATGATGACAAGGATATGGTGGCAAGCTGTGTTTGTAGTCCCTGACCAGACCAGTTAAGAAAAGAAAACTTGAGTGGTAAAACTGAATTGAGATTAAATGTTAATAATACACTAAAATGAGTTGTTAAGTTGAGTTAGACAGTACGTGGCCTGTTAATTAAAGAAATATATATTACATATACATATATGTGTATATAATGTTAACATATGTGTGTCATCATTGAAAATATTTGGACAAAAGAATGCTAATAAATACTATTGGATAAGTATCCATCGAACATAACCTAAAATATTGTAAATTTTAGTATGTGATTTAGATCATTGTTATTTAGAATGAAAAAACACATAAAACAGTCTACTTTAAACTACTTTATACACGTACAAAATTATGAATGCCAATCTTAATATTATGGATGGAAAAGGGGAGGGATTCAGGTGGGACCCAGCAGGCATCTCACCAAGTGGTGTGAAAATGTATGTCCTTATCACTCTGAATTATTTTTATAGTGGGTGATTACAATGCACCAATAAAATCATCTAAAAACAAATAAATGAAACTACTTTCTAGTTTCGCTTTAAAATTGACATTGATAGAATATCAATGTTAAGTTTTTAAGTAGGCAAAATTCAGTTAAGAAGCTAAAATAGCATAAATTAAATTGCTTTTTCATAACTAGTGATTTTAAACTTTATGTATCTAAGTATGTAATTGTTTAGTATTCAAAATAAAAATGATAAATTTTGATCTTCCAGATTATTTGTCTTTGGAATGCTATCAAGTTGTTAAACAATGCCTTCTGCATAGAAAAACATATTTTTATTTAATTTTTCAAAAGTTTATCACATATTGCTCACTGAGAAAAATATTAGAATGTCTACACATATCTATCACAACATGATGAAAGGAATAAGAAAGATCACACAGTTGTAAATTGATTACTAAACCTTATCTCATATATTAGAAATTTGGTCAAGAGCAACTCTGGAGGAAATGCTCTCAACCAGGAGGCCATACAGGCCCTCTGAGGCCTGGGTCACAGTGCAAAGGGGGACCATTAAATGGCTGAGCGCCCCCAGTTCGGGAGGGAATTGGGGTCCTCAGACCTACGTTCCCAGTGAGTCCTCCCAATTACCACCACCTGAGTTAACTAAAAGAGCCTTAGGCGATCACGCAGAAAAATCTTGGAGGCCAGATCTGAGGCAGTGCCCTTCTTTCCCGGCCCAAGGTCCAAAAGCTTAGCCAGGGTGTGGAGTCTTTTCAGGCCAGCCCTGAGCCATCTGTTTATTCAGCCTGCAGAGGTGGTTTTTTTTTGGTTTTTTTTTGGTTTTTTTTTGTTTTTTTTTTTGGTGGTACTGGGGTTCCTGGAAGCCCTTCTACCTCCGGGCTACACTCCCAGACCTATTTTATATTTTTGAAACAGGGTCTCTTACGCCAGCACGGCTGGCTTCGAACCTGCGCGATCCTCCTGTCTCCGCCTCCCAAGCGCGGGGATTACAAGCGTGCGCCACCACGCCCGGCAGCAGAGGTGTTTAAAATGACCTTCCATTCTACATTCTTAGCCACACCAGAAAATTCAACGCCTCTGATAACAAAGTGTTTTTTTTTTTTTTTTCTTTTGCTGGTTGCACTAAAGTTATTACTCAAAGATATTTTTATCTCAATTAGTCTTAGCTAAAATGGTTACTTCAGGAAAGTTGTCCAATTAGACTCCTGTAAGAGGTGATTAAATAAAGTTTTTTCTTTGACAAAATAAATATTTTAAGACACTAGGAATATTTTTATGATGTCATGGATTTCCGTGGTAACTTATGATACATTTTTTAAGGTGTGTGGTCAAATAAAATATACAGTGTTTTTTTTTAATATTGCTCCTTTTGAAAAATTAAGAATTTAAGGTGCTAATGATATTTATCTGATGTCTTAATTTTCCATATAATCTATATAATTCAGTTAAGTTAAAAAATGCTAAATGCAATGCTTTAAAATGCTCTTAACTTCATAAGATTGAAAGTAACACTTAAGTCTTGTAAATGGATTTCTTTAACTGCTGATATATGAACAACGTTATTAAACGGTATGCTTTTTTGGGGTTTCCTTGTATGTAATAACAAAAGACAGATTTAGAAAGACTATAGATGTATTCTTTATATGTTGGTAAATGCAGAAAAAGGAAAGGTTATGAGATTAAAAAAAGCATGTTGTAAGGTTTATCCTGATTGTCCGAAATGGGAAACAAGGACCAGGATAGAAAAATCAGAAGGTTAAAATAAGTTGTAGAAATTAATTCCAAAAGCTTGTTAAGTCCACCAGGCAAGCAATCTAGAGACACAAGTCCAGGTGAAGATTGGCAGCTTGGTTTCACTCATGCCAAGGGAAGCTTTTAGATCTTTTCTGACTGGGACATAGTCCTAGATAATAATGTTACCCTATTGTCAGCTAACCAATAACTTTTAAGTAAACCTCAAACAGTGCCAGAGAAAAAGGGTAAATTTTGTTTTGTCCAAATGACCTGGTGCTCATCAAATAATCTAAAATCTTTATTCCAAAGCCTATTTCAGGTTTCTACAACACTAATTTCTGGATTCACGTGGTGTAAAATAAGCTTAATACATCCCACTTTTATGTGTTTCAGCTTAAGTCAACAAAAGTTTTAATTTTTCATTTAAATGTTATTAACCTATATCATAAATATTATCTCATAGGGGCAAAGCTTTCTGACAGACAGAACCTGGCAGACATCTACCGAGGCCTTTGACTCGTCATAGACACAGACAACATGGACCCATCTGATATCCCCATGCGAATTACATACATATGTACCCTAAGCCGGGGCCCCCATCATCGCCCCTGTTCAGCTTCGAAGTAGCTAGATGAGTCGTCACCCTGATTCCTTTGCTAGGGGTACATGTATGTATGTAATAATAATGGAATAACATTGATGGAAACTTAGCTCATGTTAAATGTTTATAAAATTATAAATGTCAAAACTATTTTCTGTACCTACCTTTGGCCTGACAGATGTCAGGGAGTTACTAGACAAAGGGGGGAATGTGCCAGTATGGGGAATGACCTAGGAAGACTTGGGAAAGCTCTGATTATTAATATATTTCAAAAGAAAATAATTGGTATATTTCAAAATAGTTGTGTCAAAATGGAGGCAGACATGGATAAAGAAAGGACTTGGTTTCAGCCTAACAACAGGCAGCTATTCCAGTGTAAATCAACCTAGCTCAAAGTACTTAACAAGTCAATAGAGGAGAGCTAGGGCTTCCTCTTTCTAAAGACAGATCTACATGATCTAGGGGGCATGGGGCAGGGTTTGACCTTGCCCTTTATGAAAGGAGACACCTTGGTAGGGGAGGTACCTTACAGGAACGTGTTCACATCAGAGTCACACAAACAAGATGGAGGTCATGGGTATAAAAAGGCCAAGTCCACGTGTAAGCCCTTTGGGGTACTCATTCGAGTCATCCCCTCATGCCATCTTGGCATGGGGCTGTATTTCTATTTTCTGTACTTCTATCTTTCTAATAAACTTCTTTAAATCTTCAAAAAAAAAAAAAAAAAAGAAATTTGGTGATCTAAGAAGCATCTAATAAATTTCAATATTCCCCAAATGTGTAGAAAAGAAAGCTTAGAAAGTTTGATATTCCCCTCCATATTTCTGTCTGTGGAGTTGTGGAATTACTAGAAAGAGTACAAATGATGGGAACAAGGATGCTTCTTTCTGAAAAAGATAAGCACATCATTAGAGTGTATCTCAAAAGTAAGTGCACACTAGATTCAGCTATAAAATCTTACCTCGAAAAATGTAAGACAGTGTCTCTAGAGGTAAACTCTGGGCATTAACATTTTTAAAAATTCATTTTTTATTGGTGCATTGTAATCATAGATCTTAATGGAGTACAAGATGACAGAGGCAAACATGTATACATCATGTGATTCTAATATATAGGTAGGATGAAAAACACTGATCCAGCAAGTTGATTATGAGGATAAACAAACCTCAGTGTTATTTCAGAACAAAATCATGTAAAATTTAATACAGTATAATTAACAAAGCCCCACAAGTACAATCAGATCCTGACTCTTCTATTTAAAATTAGCAAAATCTCCACTGAGCTTACTCCTACAGAGGCCTCCTCCACAAAAAATATCCCTTATTCCTAGTAAAATAACTAACCAAATAAATAAATAAATAAATAAATAAATAAATAAATGGCAAATACAAAATCTAAAGTCTTAAATTTAAGATCTCAACAACGAAAATATTTTTTTAAATCCTTCTACCTCAGGGCTACACTCCCAGACCTATTTTATATTTTTATCTGGAAACAGGGTCTCTTAAGCCAGCGCAGCCGGCTTCAAACCTGTGCGATCCTCCTGTTTCTGCCTCCCAAGTGTGGGGATTACAAGCGTGGGCCACCATGCCCGGCAAAGTAATTTTTTGGAAACATGAAACAATTTAAAGCTACTGAAAATTCATTTCTGAACACTCTCAATATATTTACTACCTTATTAATTTATTGACCTTGAATCATAAAGAAAGAAGTTCAGAATTTTACAAAAACAAAAAATAATAACTTGGAAAAATTCAGCTACCATCAAATTTTTCCATAGAAATAAGAGTGTGAGATAACAATGGAGAATGTCTATGAAATCTACAGGAAAGAGGATCACCAAAATATTGAACTCAAGCAATACCAGATATGTAAAGAGATAGAAAAGTTAGAAGTCAACAAGTATATGTTAGTTCTTTTTGAAAAAAAAATCATGGAAGAGAGGGAGGAAGGAAGGAAAGAAGGAAGGAAGGAAGGGAAAAAAAGGAAAGCTCCATTTCTACCAAATGTAAAAATTGACAACAGAGAAGAAATTGCCAACAACTAAGACATTAATTTGAAAGAAATTCAATGATTAAAATTTGTAAAACATTTGATAATAGATACATAAAACAGTTCAGTGAGTCTCTTAGGATATATTCTTTGCTTGTAGATACAATGTGAATTTTAAAAGCTTTTTAACTTCCAGTTCAGCTTTCTTTTCTTGTACTAATTTAAATAGAAGTTAATAATCTACATTCAAATTGCCTCATATATAATGTGATCTTATTTTTATATAATAATTTTGATTTACTTGACTCTCCAATTTTCTGTAAGAAAGTGAAGGTTGCTACTAAATTCACCTGAGTTTAATAATGTTGTGTGTTTTTTGGTAATAAATATAGAACAATTATTTTAATTTTTTCTTTTAATACATTAAACTTGCTAAAACAAATGAGCTCTTATATAAAATAATCTTATTTTGTGGTAAAAACAGCAAGACACCAGGCTTACTCTATAATAGGAATACAGGACTGAGAAATAATAAAAAAGAGAAAGAAAACAATCCATTTTCTATGACATAATTTTTAATGAATTACAAAATATTACTTGTTCTTTCTCTTCAAATATAGATACGTGTGACTAAGTCCTTTTTCTGGGAGGTTGCAAGAACATAACTTTAAATAAAATTGGGATATTTTATGAAGAATAACAGCATGATTTGTGTATGGCTCATAGAGCAATAACAGGGATCTCTAAGTATTCTGGAGAAAAAGTGAAAAATATATATTAGAATAGATTTTCCATTTTCAAAGTTCATGGTCTTGGATATTTTATTTGTTGATCAGATCTAGTACTAACACATTGATAAGAACTATAACCATAAACTGGTTTATTTATTTATTTATTATTTTTATTGAAAGTAAATGGTATACACTTAAACTGTACTTGGTGCCCTCTCCCCCCCCTCCATTTTCCCTTCCCCCTCCCAAAAATGAATACCCAGGGTAACTATGCTATATTCATACTTTTACACATATTTGGAAGTAGCACCTCATTAATCAAGTTCGGCCTTCTTTCCTTTCCTAGCTTTCCATTCAAACTTTGCTGAGATTTCCCTTGCATTATCTGGAGTCCCTCTGCTATCCCCAATGCTCCCTAGTTTGAGCATATTAGAGGAAACATAAGTCTCTTCTCTTTCTGTGTTTGGCTGATATCACTTAACATAATGCTCTCCAGGACTTTCTGGTTTTTTTTTTTTTTTTTTTTTTTTTTTTTGGTGACCCCAGAATCCATTAGCACGCCTCTCTCCTGGAAGACTGGCCACTAATGCCTGTGGTTTTTTTTTGTCTGTTTGTTTGTTTTAATTTATTTTTTATTGGTGCAATGTATTCATACATCATAGTGGTATAAAGAAAATACTTTTGTAGACATACATGCACATCTCGCCCAGTTAGCCCCTACCACGATCCCCACCCCATTCCCTCCCCATCCCTCCTTCCCACGCTTGGCTTACTGATTGACATCTAGTATTATAGCAATTTATACAATATTAACATTGATAATCTCACATAACAGTTTCATTTGTCTGGTACCAAACTTTTGATGACTTAAAGATAACATTTCAATATTACTTTTTGCTTTCTTTCTTACCAGAGAATATTTTTTTCTTTTTTTTTTTTAGGTGAAACTATCATACATTTATTTATTTATTTTTCAGAAAAATCTATCCTGATATGGAATATGGACTCTAGATACCCAAAACAGTCTCAAAGAAGAACAAAGCTAGAAGATGTATATTTTCTGGTTTTTTTACAAACATATTTTTGAAAATTTAAACTTAGAATAGAGGTTAGAATTGAATCGGCAAGTTATTAGTTGTAACTCTCTAAACCTTCTTTCTCTGGATTTACAAAAAACAGTTTTACAAATAAAACAAAAAGTGTACGTGATACATTTCAATGTAAAGATGTTTGTACACTAATTCAAATGTTATTCTGTGATATTTGCATTGTGATTTTTATTTTTGTATGAATATATGCTCATATAGATGACAAGTTATTATGGTAATAGGGGAGACTGATATACATTCGCAGTTGAGTTAATGGATGTTACAATATCTCCTACTAAAAAGAAAGTTGGTTTTTAAAAATTCAGTGCTAATATCTATGTCACAGATTTACCCAACAGGGAATTTCACTGTGGTTTCCTATGGGAGATAGTAAATGCAAATAATATTTTAAACTGTCCTGAATGAACAGATGGTCTAGCAGAGGGTTTTCCTCTAGAGATTTCTGCTTGATTCTGTGCTATGCAGGGTGGGCCAAGATAAGAACCATGGAAGCTGCAAATCTTCTTATGCACACTGGGACGATAAGGAAGGTACAGCCTCATCTAGATGGAGAGACTTTGGAAGATAGCAGCTGTATTTGGCATCTACCAAATGGCACTTAGGAAGATTAAAATGATGCACTCCACAGTAAATAAAAGTTAATTACTAAGGGCCACCAGGATAGTCAAGAAAATTACCACAGGTATTCATCATAATTGATTAGGTAAAAGGAACAAATTTTAGGGAATGAAATATGGCAATTTTAAGAAACTGGTCACAAAATCAAAGTCAGTGTTTAGAGATTACTGAATTTAGTTCATTGTTTTACTTAGAACATTTGTAAAGAAAACCTCAGGTGAAGATTTCCTAAATCTCAAATCACTCCAAGACATTGATCATACACATGTATACAATAATTACTTAAAATTAGAAATAATGCAAATGATCATCTTAAGTCATTGTCTAAAATGCCGGCTTGAACTTGTCTTTAGAAACCAAAGGGATTTCTCTACTATTTCACTTATTTTTATTATTTTGCTGTTCACTATGGCTCAGAGTCTAAAATGTTAATAATATTTTGTGGAAGAAGGTTAATTCACAAATAATCTTTTCTTGTAGATCTACTTATAATTTATTTTGGATAGAAAATATAATTCCAAATACATTGTATTTGGAATTATTTTGTCTCTGTATTTTATAATTTTGTCTCTGTATTTTATAATTCAATAACAACCTTTAATAATTTAACAATCTTTTATAATTTAAAAATCTTTTCTTGCTAAGCATAAACATTGACTTCTCTTGTTCTCTATTCACCATCTTGCTTTTTGCCTTCTTAATGACTTAAACATTTGAAATGGGCATCCTGTGGTGTTTGTATAAAAACAACATTTGTAACTTTTTGAAATGTTTTTCTTTCTTCACTTCTAGTGAATTTCAAAGCATAAAACTGTTTAATTATATATCCCTTATTGTAGACATCCTAATACTTGCCTAGCATTCAATAAATGTTTATTCAATAAATATGTCAGCCAGGTGTGGGGGAGCACACTTGTAATCTCAGTACTTGGGAAGCTGAGACAGAAGAATCAGGGTTCACGGCCAGCCTCAGGTACTTAGGCCCTCCACAACTTAGTGAAACTCTGTTTCAAAATAAAGAATAAAAAATTGGGCTGAGGGTGTAGCTCAGAGGTAGAATGCCACTGTTTTTAATCCCCAACACCACATTTTGACAAATATATTCATGAAAAGAATGTATTATATGATTATCTATATACAGATATGTGTGCATATATATGTGTGCATGTGTATAAAGACATATATAAAATGAACAAATATGTATATAACTATGAACTATTTGTTCATTAAGGCTTCTACCAACTAAGAAAAATGTAAAGCAAAAAACTTACAGAGTCAGATTATTCATATGCGCACAAAGAAGGAGAGTATAAATCAAGAGTCCTTGTATATTTGTTACTTCAGTAAAAGGTATATTCTAAAGAAGATTTAATACCAAGGGGAAAAGTTCTAGTAATTACACCAAAGGTCTCTTCTTTTGACCCTTATCTGACAAAATTTAAACACTTATAGAATGAGCTTTCAGAAATTTAACACAAAGCAATTGAAAATTCCATAATACAGTTTTGACCTGCTAAGAGAAGAGAGTATCATAATCTTACACTTTCTGTAGGTTCAATTTGATTCATTTAAACAGTGCATCATGGGCATAATGTGGCTTAATCCTGATTGATGTTGTCCTCAGAGTCCTGGAGAATAGGGAGGAGGAGTTGGCACAGAAAGAAATCTCTTCATGGTAAAGAATTCAGAAACACTCTATCCTGACTGAAGGTTAGTGTAAAGGAGACAACATTTTTTAAGAAAATGGTTTATCAGGTGATATGATATCTACATTAAAAAGAATATTCAAAGCAACTCCAAGTGGAACAAAAGAACTTTGCTATAGGGAATTCAGTAATTTCAATATCATACAACTGAAGTATGTTTTTTCCTAGTAAATATATTTTAATATGATCGTAGTTATATTTCTTAAATTTTATGTCTGGTAATATGGGCTATAACTTTCAAATTCTTCAAGTCTCAAAAAGTTGTTTGACTTCAATAAACAAAATATTTGCATGAACAGGTTACTGTTCTCTCTGGCAAAAATATATGCTTTAATTGGGCTGTTTTCATCTTGTAACTTCCAAAAATAATTTAGACCAAGAGAACTCACTGACTCAAAGTAAAGACCATCCTCTCTCCATGTTTCAAAAGGCAGTTGGTGCCTGCTGTGGTGGCGCATGCTTGTAATCCCAGCATTCAGGAGGCTGGGATCAGAGGATCGCAGTTTGCAGACAGCCTCAGCTACTTAGTGAGGATCTTCGCAACTTAGTGAGACCCTGTTTGAAAAAAAATAAAGAATAAAAAATTTGGGTGGGGGTGTAGCTCAGAGGTGGAATGTCCCTGGGTTCCAACCTCAGTACCACACACACACAAAAAAAGGTATTTGGTAGAGAATTCAAAATAAGTTTCATAAAACAAAGAGGACTCAACATTAACGTATACACATTTAAAGTGTCTTTGATGACTACGCAAAATTAAACCCTTATTTGTAGAAAACAATATATTCACTCCTTATCTAAAATTCTTGCTTCCATGAGTCAGAGAATATGCATTATTTCTACTGTTTTAAAATTTCTCAAATAATAGGATTTCTTGCTTAAGCTTATTAAAAATTTCAGAATTAGAGTTATGCTCACTTTGGGTTAATGTATTTTTTAATTTAAAATAGGTTTTGATTTTTGTTTAAATTTTTTTATGGGTGAATTGCTGTCATACATCTTAATGGAGTACAAGATGGTAGAGGCATTCATGTACACATCACTCAGTTAGCCCAACTCCCGCCCCGTTCCCTCCCCTCCCTTCTTCTCATGTTTGTTTTAGTGACTGACTTTGATATATTTGTGAATGAACATCATGTATATTAGAGAACTTACCTCTTCCCCTTCCATTCCCCTCAAGTTACCTTATTTGGTAATCTACAGTCTCTTCTTTGAGTTCCTCTTATGACCCTTTTTCTCCCTAGCTTGTGCTTTTAGGAAAAGCATCTGATGTTTTACTTTTTGTGACTGACTAATTTCACTTACTATAATGTTCTCCAGTTCCATCCATTTCCCTATAAATAATGTAATTTTGTTCTTCTTTATGGCTAAGTAAAATTCCGTTGTGTACATATCCCTTAGTTTGATAGTCTATTTTTTTTACAATTTTATTAGTTTTTTTCATATTTTTTATTTATAAGTTAAACATATTGAATATGGTGTACATTTAGATTGTGGTTCGTGCCCTCTCCCCCCTCCGTTTACTTTCCCCCCTCTCAAAAAAGAGTGTCCAGGTTAACCATGTTATATTTATACTATTACACATATTCTTATGTTGCTCCTCCATTGAACAACCTCAGCTTTCTTCCTCTCCTCTCCTTCCATTCTAGCTTTGCTGAGAATTCCCCTCCATCATCTGGAGTCCCTCTGGTATTACCACTACTCCCTAGCTTGGGCATATTAGAGAAAACATATGTCCCTTCTCTTTCTGTGCTTGACTAATCTCACTTAACAGAATGTTCTCCAGTTCCTTCCATCTTCTTGCAAATGCTATTATTTTATTCTTCTTTATAGCTGAATAGAATTCCATTGTGTGTATTTCCTATAATTTTTCAATCCATTCATCTGTTGATGGAGACCTAGGTTGGTTCCATATTTTGGCTATTACAAATTGTGCTGCTATGAACATGGGTGTACATATGTTAATGTAGTTCTCTGATTTCAACCCCTTTGGAAAGATACCCAGGAGTGGTATAGCCGGATCAAATGGTGGATCTATTCCCAGTTTTCTAAGAAATCTCCACACTGATCTCCATAGCGGCTGAACTACTTTGTGATACTCTATTTTTAAAGGGCTTATTTTCTGTTAAATATCTTCTTTTTAAGTTCTTAAGCTAAGTTACTTCAATTTGGTTCCTTCTCATTTGTTCCAAGTGAAATATATCTGCATAAATTTCTTACCTGCTTATAATTCCAGTTCAGGAAGAGCCTTTTTCAGAACTCTAAATTCAGCTGGGCGTGGTGACGCATCCTTGTAATCCCAGCATTCGGGAGGCTGAGACCAGAGGATCGCGGTTCGCGGACAGCCTCAGGTACTTAGTGAGGCCCTCTGCAACTCAGTGAGACCTGGTTTCAAAATAAAGAATAAAAAAAAAAATAGGGCAAAGGGTGTAGCTCAGTGGTAGAATGCCCCTGGGTTCCATCCCCAGACCTGAAAAAAAAAAAAACCCTCTAAATTCTTCAGGAAGAATAATTGATATACATATCCTTATTGATGTATATCTATATTTATTAAACTTCTCACAATTTGTCAAGTTGGTGTGAATACATACATTCAAATAGATTATATAAAATATAATAATCATACAAGTAATTTTGTGATAAAATTTAGGGAAATTAAAGAAATCATTTAAGTTTTTACAACTTGTACTAGAAAAGCTATTTTTCAAACAGATCTAATTGTCTTTGTTTCAGTGACTATAATAAACTTATTTTGTTTGCCTCAATGTCCTATATTTAATCCATCTTATATCTCTGAAAAGTATAAAAATTCTTAGATAACTTTTTCATCATATAGCCAGTATCTTTTATTTTTCTCATCAAATTGAAATGCATTCTGTTCCTTGATTGTGATTAGCCTCCTTTTTATTTATTTGCACCTTCTTAAGACATAACTGTTAGCATTATGTATCAAAACTCAAACATTAAAACATTTAGTATAGTCTTAACTTCCATTTTTTGTAGATTAGACATTGTTTTGACTCTTTCCCCCACTAAATACAATAAAAACTTTGAACATAATATATCTAAAAACACAAGATGACTCTAGAAGCTGGAGAGATGAGGAAAGCCAAGTTAGGCACATCGGGATCCAAGAGCATTACCGTAGTGAGTCTCCTGGGATTTCTTTTGGTCCCATACATTCCAGATGTAGAATGTTAGAAAGCTCAAACCTTGGAAATGACAATTACTGTAGTAAAATAATAGTCTTCAAACACTGTTCTCTCTTACCAAAAACAAAAATGAGGAGAGATTCTCAATACAGAAAGGCTTTCACAATAATTGCTCTATTTCATCTAAAATACACAGAATAAGACTGTAAAGACACCCTGCCCATGATAACAGTGGCTGAATAGGAAAAGACCTGAACTCTCTCTATGCTGTCACAAGGCAAACCACCCCTAAATAGGTTGGTATCAAAGAAGGTGGAATAAGTATCAAGGATGATCATCCCAGCAGAATGAACTCCCTCTGCTTTTGGTGTCTCTGGAGACCACCGAAAGCACTGATTTCAACCCAAACTTATATGTGTCCAGGTGCCCCTCATGTCAGTGGTGATGTCTTCAGTGAACTTGAGGAACAGGGGAAAGTAAAGTAGAATAACAACAACTAAACAACACAGACAAAACAGATTAAATAAAAGAGCCTCTATTACCTATCAGAACTAGTATTTGTATTATTTGAGCCTCATTAGGACAGGAGAAGTAAAGGCCCAGCTGATAAACTACTGAACATATAATGGCTGATAAATGTTCATATTTGACAAAATATAGAAACTTATATAGAATTAAAAAGCTGAGAAGCCTAAATATGATGAACCTGAAGTTCTCAACAAGACAAATAAAATATAACTTCCAATATAGGAAAACAAAACATAAAAATAAATGACACAATACTTTCTCTATAAAAATAATTCAAATTAGAACAAAGTTCTCATCAGAAATTATGAAGGCCAGAGGGAAGTATCACAATATATTTCAAGTGCCAAGAGAAAAGAGCTAGTGATCTAGAGTTTTTCATCCAAAATATACTTGAGAATGATGTGATATTGAAATTAAAAATTATCATATAAAAACTGATAATGTATTACTTATATGCCTTAATAGAATGG
Source organism: Muscardinus avellanarius (assembly GCF_963383645.1). NCBI lineage: Eukaryota > Metazoa > Chordata > Mammalia > Rodentia > Gliridae > Muscardinus > Muscardinus avellanarius. The sequence goes on from NC_137791.1 coordinate 85,450,886, forward strand.
ATAACAGACATGTGCTAAATAGAAAATTATAAAATAGTCTTAGAAAATAAAAAAATAACAAAATGATTAAACATGTATAAATCAATTTTCTCTATCCTTTTTAACGTTTCAGATTGTGTTTGATGGTTAAAGCAAAAATTATGACAACATCACATATGTTTCTAAATGTACATAGAGATAACATTTAAAAATAAGTATAAATGGAGATTACAAAAGAAGGTAAAAGCAGGTTGTTTTCTATATCTACTTCAAAAAGGTAAACTATTAACATCAATAGAATAGGAAGATTTATATACATATACATTGTAGTAACAAGAACATCTACTAAAAGCACTACACAGAAAGACTTAAAATGCTATAAGTAAATAAAAAAGAAATTCTAAAAGATGATCATATAATTTAATCTACACATGGACAACCCCAAAGAGAACAGAGATAAAAATAAAAAGCACAAACACCAAATCAAAAGTTAAAAGGCCTAACTCTCCTAAGTTATGAATAAATACTTTCAATGTAAATCATTTTGCCAGGCATGGTGGTACACACTTGTGCATTTGGGAAGGTGAGACAGGAGGATCACAGTTTGCAGACAGCCTTAGCTACTTAGCTAGGCCATTTACAACTCAGTGAGAAACTGTTTCAAGATAAAAATAAAAAATAAGACTGGGGTGTAGCTTGGAAGTAGAATGACCCTGGGTTCCATCCTAGTACCAAAAAAAAATCTTTTAAATACATAAAGACAGAGATTGGCAGAGTGAATTAAAAAAAACAAACCAACTATAGGCTATTTATTAGAAACTTACTTCAGATATTGAGATATAAATACACTGGAATTAAAGGGATGGAAAAATGTACCAGAAAAATATTAATGAAAGTAAAGTAGTTGCAGCTATCTTAGTATATCTAAACTTGCTACAGGTTAAGAAAAATTACCAAACATAAAGAAGAAACCTCTGTAATGTTAAAATGGCCAATTTACCCAGAAGATTTTATCAGTCCTAAATATTCTAACATACCCCTCTTGAAATAGACAAACAAAACTGAGCTGAAAAAATATAAGAAACATCAACTGATAGGACTGCAAGGAGAAACAGTGACAGTTGGAGATTTTAACACCCCTCTAGTGATTGATAGGAAAACTAGACAGAAGAGTAGCAAGGCTATATAGAAACTAAAAAGTACAGTCAAATAGCAACATCTAATAAACATTTTCAGAACATCTCATTCAACAACAGCAGAATGTGCATTTTCTTCAAGTGTCATTGGGACACATACAAAAAGTGATCATATACTGACCATATACCATTAAACAAATTTTAGTAAATTTAAAATAATAATAATCATAAAGAGTGTGTTCTCAAACCAAAATAGAATCAAACTATGCAACAGTAACAGAAAAGCAATAATAAAATATCTGAATATGAAAACTAATTTACATTTCTAAATAATTGAGGAATCAATAAGAAATCTCAAGAGAACCCCATTGAATAAAAACACATATCAAAGCTCATGGGAAACAGTTAAAGCAATACCAAAAGGAAAATATATAGCATTAAATTTACTTTTTCATTATACCATGGTGTAAGAAAAATATATACTTAAAATTATTTAATAAAATCCACAATATTAACAGGTAAAATAGAAAAAATATTAAAATAGATAAATATTTTGAATCAGTAATCTCATCTTCCACATCAAGAATGCATAAAAGAACAAAATAAATACAAGTATTTATGCAGATGAAAAGGTAAAAACAATAGCAGAAATCAGTGAAAAAAAAGCATAAAAACAACCAAAACTTGAATAATTCTTAAGATGAATAAATTTGGTTAACTATTGGAAAGACTGCTTAAGATCAGGAACATTTTCAGTGTTATGGCCACAGAAATCCCAGAGGAAATTGCACCAATTGCACCAAATGCTGTATTTTTCTATCATTCTAGAGCTCATTATGATAGTTATAATGTGTCAATAAAATTATTTAAAAATAAAAATTAAAAATTGTTAAATAGGAGCAAACAATTGCTAAATATCACAAATTAAACAGTGGATATCACTACAGACTCTAAAGTCATCTAATGTATACTGGAAAATACTATGAATACTTGTACACATAAATTAAACAACTGAAATAAAATACAATAATTTCTTGAAAATAAATTCTTCAATATAACATTGTTTTCTTTAATATTGCTATAAGAAAATTAAATTTGAGCTAAAATACTCCATTATCATAAAAAAAGAAAAATAAAAAATCTGTAGCCCCAAAAGGTTTTGCAAAATAGTTAATCAAAATAGGTAAGTAGTTTTATGCATGGAAATGCTAACAGATCATTTCCAGATATAGAGTAGCATTTTATTTTAAGAAACCACTGCTTGTGATAAATATGACAAATAAAATAAAAACAATAATCTTTATATTTATTCTAATTTTAATGTAACAATTCAGAATAAAATAGTAAAAATAGAATTTAGCAATATGTTGAATTAAATATATCTAGAGGAAATTAAGTTTATTTTAGGGATGTAAAACCAATTCAGTGTATAAAACTAAATCACTGTAACTCTTCATATTTATAGTAAAAAAGCATGTGATTGTATCAAGTAAGGCAGAAAAAGAATTTTACTTTTCTGCCTCAATTGATATAAATTTTCAAAACTAATATTAAAAATTTAAAATTTAATAACTGCTTCAATTAAGACTTTCAAAAATATAAATGTGAGAGGCTGTCTTGCCTTCACAAAGATCTACATGAATCATTTTACTTGATGGTGGAATAATGAATGTTATATTCCCTCTATGATTAGAAACAAGGCAGTGTTAGCCACTCTTAGCCACTCTTTCTTGATATGGTACTTTAAGTTCTATTGATCCACACAATGCAAGAAAAGGAAATAAATGACATACAGATCAGACAGGAAGAAATAAGTGGCCTTACTCTGCAAAATGACATGATGACCTGCTTCACATATAAAATTCCAAAGCATATAGAAAAATCCAATATACAATAATATTTAGTTATGCAAAAATATAATATTTTGATGAAAAATTGTCACTCAGAACCTATATGCTTAGATCTAAAAACAATGAGAAAAAATTGACAGAATATATCAATAAACTTATCATTTTAGCACGGTATGGTGACGCATACTTGTAATCCCAGCATTCAAGGCAGAGACAGGAGGATGGCAGTTCGTGGATCACCTCCGCCACTTAGCAAAGCCCTTCACAACTCAGTGAGACCTTGTTTCAGAAAAATAAAAAAGACTAAAAACACTAGGGCTGGAGGTGTGGTTTGGAGGTACAATGCCCCTGGATTCCATCCCCAGTACCGCAAAAATAAAATAAAATAAAATAAATCACATATTGTTTCTTAACAAGAAGATTGAACTTGGTAGTAATGTCATTTCTACAGTAAATTCCATTACGTGCATTTAACACTATCTTTATAAAAATCTGGCAAGATTACTATACAAAGATATGATTCTTCTCTCTTTTCCTTTTATGATACTGGAGATTGAACTCAGGATCCCTCTACCATTGAGCAACACCTTCATGTATTTTTTATTTTATTTATTTTATGATAGTCTTGCTAAGTGGCCCAGGATGGCCTCAAACTTACAATCTTTCATCAGGCTCTCAAGACACTGGGATTACAGGCAAGTGTCAGTGGGTAAAAAGAAATGAAATAATCCTAAAATTTATATGGAAAGGAAAGCAAACTAAAATACTGAAGTGAGAGAAATCAACCTAACAGAGTCCAAGATTCATTATATTGCCAGACTATGTGGTATGAGCAAAGAGGTAGATGCATATTGATAAAACAAAGTAGAAAATGAAATAACTAGAAGCACACAAATAAAGCCAAGTATATTTTCATAAAGGTGCTAAATCAATTCAGAAGAGAAATTAGTTTTTCTACAAATGGTATTAAAACAGATGGATGCCCAAAGGCAAAAAAAATGAACTTTGACACAAACTTCACATATAATATGAATCACACTTGATATGTTACATAAATTTAACAAAAAAGTATAAAACTTTGAAAATAAATTTGGTATTTTAGTTATATAAAGAGTTCTTTGAATTGATGACAAAACATTTAATATAGTGGACTTTACCAAAATTGATTTTGTTCTATAAAAGACTGTTTAATACATGAGAGGACAAATTTAGTTTGATAGCTTTAATATTTTTATATTTCTAATGCATTTTTACTACATGGTGTTCAAATCCAAAATTTATTGCCAATTTCCATCCCTTATTGACTTTGTTATGTATGTTTGAACAAAATTCTCCAATTGAAATTTCTCATTTGTGAAATCAATACAGCCATACTCAACACAAAATAATGTTATTTAAAAATATCTTTATTATCCAAGCATGGTGTCACATACCTGTAATCCCAGTTGCTGAGAAACTGAGACAGGAGGTTTAAGGCCAGCCTTAGAAATTTAGTGAGATCCCATTTCCAAATAAGAAAATAAGGTCTGGAAGTGTAGCTTGTAGCTCAGAGGTAGAACATCTCTGGTTTAATCCCCAGAACCAAATAGAAAAATTAAAATAAGAATCTTTGTGGTTTCTAAAATATTTGCTTACATTAGAGCAGCAATGAAGAAATTACTGAAAATTTTCATTGAGACTTAAGAGATAGAAGTATGTAGATTATAATTTAAGACCAGATGTAGAACAATTTATTCAGTCCAGAATAAATGAATCAAACAATTATTTGATTATGTTTTGAACAATGCAGAAAATTGTTTCCTGAAATCTGAAAGAAAAAGTTTACCAAAACTGTTTTTGTAAGTATTGAGAGAAAATAATTTAATCCATTTCAATTTTCAACATGTGAATTTTTCACACTATATTTCTCCCTAGTTTTCATTTTTTACCCATTGATTTGTAATCAAGAACATCAAGTTGAATGCTAACCTAAGTAAAATAGAGCCAGACAGTTATATTTGAATTTTTTATTGGATTATCAAGTTAGATAAATAAGATTTTTGAGCATTCATGATTTACTGATTTTCATAAAAAAAGTATATTTATTGAAAGCAGAGTTAAATTAATTTGAAAAAAGGTTCTTGTAAAAGTATGAGGACATGGGCAAAATAAAAACTCAGCATTTTTATTGTATAATATTAAGAAATTCCATAACCATGAGTACAAATGTTGCTCTTACTTAGATCAATATGGATAACAGACAATTCATTTTAAGTGTTTATGAGCATATTTTTAAATTTCCAAGTTGTTTTATTTTTTCAGGTTTCTTTTTTTTCTTTTTATTGGTGCATTGTTCTTATTTATTTACTTATTTATTTATTTGGTATTGGGGATTGAACTCAGAGACATTCTACCTCCAAGCTATACCCATAGCCCATATTTTTTCACCAAGCAACTCACCAAGTTGCTGAGTGTCTTATTAAGTTGATTGGATTTTTCTGCCTAAGCCTCCCAAGTACTAGGATGACAGGCATGTACAAGCACACTCAGTTATTTTATTTTTTAATCCACAGGAACATTTCTTGGTTTTCTCACAGAAATAAGGACAATATTTAATGTAAAAGATTTAAGTGATAGCCTGAAATGGTGGAACATGCCTGTAATCACAGTACTTGGGAGGCTGAGACAGGAAGGTCGCAGGTTCAAGAACAGCTTCAGAAACTTAGTGAGGCTCACATCAATTTAGTAAGACCCTGTTTCCAAATAAAAAGATAAAACAGGGCTGGGGGTTTACCCCAGCAGTAAAATGCCACTGTCATTTCCACCCTACGTACCTCAAAAAATAAAAAAAAGGTTTAAGCAATAAAATTTTAGAGAAAATGAAAATATTCTGTACAAACAAATATGGGTATTGGAAAAGACTTTTAGCAATAATCAAACTATGGCTATGGTGACTAACTCACTCATAATTTTAAAGGCACTATATTCAAATAATGTAATTACAAAATTTGACAATATTTTATTTTGGCTAAATGCAAATATCAAAACCTTTGTGTTTAATAAATGCTACCTACACACATATAGTACTTAAAATACTAATCCAACCGAGGGCAGTACACTTGCCAGACAAGTGGTTTGCCACTGATCTACATCCCATCCCAGGATTGTGAACTTCAGATCTGTGGTATCCATTTGGTAGTCACTATCTATATTCAAATATTAAAAATTACCTTGGTGAGTAAAAATTAAGTTTCTCAGTTTCATTAGACATATATCGAGTGCTTAGTTGTATTTTAGCCAGATATAGCACATTCTTATCAGTGCAGAAAGTTATATTGGAAAGCTCAAATGCAGAGCTTTTAAAGTAGTATTCACATCATAAAAATTGTATCTATAAATTAGCACGTGAGGGAAATATCTATCATTAAGTAGTACATTATTACATATGAATTAAATACTCTAGGTATTGATATATAATTCTTTATTTGACTATTGCATCTGTCTGGAGACCAAATTTGTATTCACTTTTCAATCCAGAGGCATTCTACCTAGGAACTCCATACACCCCCAGCTCTATTTTCTATTTTGTATTTTGGCAAAATAGAGACACATGGCTCTGTGTTGCTAAGGGTCTCACTGTGCCAATGAGGCTGACCTCAAACCTTCAATCTTCCCGTCTCAGCTTCCCAAGTCCTAGGATTATAGATGTTTGCCTTGCCTGGTTTTCTTTTCTTTTTTATTTGTTAATAAAAAGTATTCTTTTTATTATCTAGTCACCTCTAGCAAATCCCATAACATTCCAAATGCCATTGACCTTATTATCTTACAAAACAAAATATTTCTATTTAAGAGCTCATTTCTGTCAATCACCTTCGTGTCATCATGACAAAATATCATTATGACAATATACATTCAGTGATACAAGTTTTATTTTGTTAATGGTTGTCTGACTATATTGTCTTGTCCCGGTGGTGGTACTATACATACTATACATCATGGCAGGAATGTAAACTGGAAGGGGCCTCATCACCTTAGGGTAGATAAGAAGCAAAGGGAGAAGAAGAAACTGGATCCCAATATCTCCAAAGACAAACTTGCAGTGACCTATCTTCCGCTAGTTTGTACCTTCAAAAAGTTCCACCCACTCCCAATAGTGCCATAGACCAGTGAATAAATCGGGTTTTTTTTAAGAAGTTTTGGTTAGAAATTTTTTTTAATTTTTTTATTGGTGCATTGTAGTCATGCATCTTAATGGGATAAAAGACTTGTGGAGACATACATGCACACATCATCCAATACATAGGTCTTGGAAGAAAATATCCAAACTATAGGATCATCATCAGATAATTCAGTTTCTTATATGTAAAAACTAGGTGTGCAGCAAAAACATGGGTAGGAATGTACTAGCCAGCTCAGAAAGTTTCCAAACACTTGGTGAGTAAATGAGAAACATACAGAAATAAGAATCATCTTTGATCTCTGGTTACCCCCATCTCCTGGATGGGGGTAACCAGAGAAACAAGATTTAGGAGATATTAATTATTAAATTTATAACAAGTAATAGGCTTATGTGACTAAAGGACTCACTAGGCAACCTTTGAATCCATAGGAAGGCTAGTGGGAAGAGCAGGATAGAAGCCTTAGACAGAAACTGAAACTGCTATTCACTGGCACAATTCGTCCTTATTCAGGGGAGCGTTAGCTCTGTTCGTAAAGCCTTTGAAGAGTTTGAATCAGGGCCATCCAAACTGTCTACAGTAATCTCCCTTTCATAGAGTTAGTTGATTGTGGACTATAATCACATTTTCAAAATACTTTCATAGCAATTATTTGCTATGTTGAAAACTCTTAACCTAATCAAATTGTACATAAAATCAACCATTAGAGTAGGTAATGTAAATGCTACTGGATTCTTAGAGATGACTCCAGGGTGAGGAAGGGAGACCTTTTTAAGTAGATCAAATATTCTAGGCCCATCATTACCTATAATCTAAATGTTGACCTAACAAAATGTGTTTCTAAAGTGCCTGGAAATGGAACACTATTGAATAGGATTATTTTGATTTTGTTCAGAAAATCTATCTAAAACCATGTCTTCAACAAAAAGTTTAGAATTTAAAAGTTATACACTTTGTACTTATGGCTTTGTATAAATAGAAAACCATGAGCCTGATTTTTACATAGATTTCCTTTTATATCTCATTTCAAAATTCCCTTCTTTTCTAAAAGTAATAATTTTACAAAGATAAAGATATATTTCAAAATTCTTTGGCAGAAATTGAAAAATAACTCTGGGTGTCTTCCTCCTTACCCCTAGGAGAGTTTCAGTGTATTTTTTATATACTTTGGCAAGGAAATGCACAGAACAAAATCAAAGTTGCACATCAGGACCTGAGAAATATGGCAACATAACATATGACTATTGTATTCATTTATCTTGTTTCATTTGTAAAAATAAAATTTCCTTGATATAAGTATTCTGATAGCAACTATTCACACATGAAATACTTTCCAAAAGCTAAGAAATGCATGTGAAAAAATATAGCACCTGAAAGGCCTCAGTCACCAGAGCCACCTAAGATGCAGGTATCTGTATCCTGGACTCAGTTTTTTTAGAATGTTTCTGATAGATCTTGGTTCTTGCCCAACGTAGCCCAAGGATGGACTCAAATATCAGGTAGATACCCACAGACTGAGGCTACAGGCTCACTCTAATGTCATGTCAGTCTCCAGATAGTCCCAAGGACACAGGTTCAGTGGGGGATCACTGCAAACTATAGTTTCAGTCTTGTTCCAGTGTCAGGCTATTTTTAATAGCCCTAGGGTCCAGATGCCCCAGTATAACTAAATGCCAGGCCTTTATTCATAATGAGACTGTTCCCAGTAGACCCAGAATCTAAGTTCCTATCTGCATACCTGAGCACTATGCCCCCCCCACTACCCACAACAAAGTGTGGAGATTCCTTAAAATCCAGGAATGGATCTACCATGTGGTCCACCTATACCACTCCTGGGTATCTTTCCAAAGGAGTTGAAATCAGAGAACTACAGTAACATATGCATACACATGTTCATAGCAGCACAATTCATAATAGACAAACTATGGAACCAACCTAGGTCTCCATCAACAAATGAATGGATTACAAAATTATGGCAAATACACAGAATGGAAATCTACATAGCTATAAAGAACAAAATTATGTCATTCACAAGAAGATGGAAAGATCTGGAGAACACTATGTTAAGTGAGATCATCCAAGCACAGAAAGAGAAGGGACATATGTTTTCTCTAATATGCCCAAACCAGGGAGTATTAGGAATACCAGAAGGACTCCAGATAATGGAGGGGAAACTTCAGCTAAGCTGAAATGGAAGCGTAGGAGAGGAGGAAGGCTGAGGTTGATTAATGGAGGAGCTACATCCAAATATGTGTAAAAGTATGAATGTAGCATGGTTAACCTGGACACTCATTGTTGGGAGGGGGCAGAAGGGAAAGTCAGGGGAGGACACTAAGCACCGTGTGAATGTATGCCATTGTCAATGTGATTGATCCACATAAAAATAAAAATTTAAAAATTTAAAAAGAAAACTGTATAATGGGCTGTATAATGTGTTGTGGCACATGCTTGTAATCCCAGCATTCAGGAGGCTGAGACAGGAGGATTGCAGGTTGGGGCCAGCCTCAGCTACTTAGTGAGGTCCTTTGCAACTCAGTGAGATCCTGTTTCAAAATAAAGTATAAAAAAAATAGACTGAGGGTGTAGCTCAGAGGTAGAATGCCCCTGGGTTCCATCCCCAGTGCCACGAATGAATGAATGAATGAATGAATGAATGAATGAATGAGAAAAAATACACTGGATGGCTTATAAACAACTGAAATTTATCTCTAATAGTTCTGGAAGTCGAAAAGTCTAGTGTACTGGCAGATTGAATGTCTACTGAGGAAGCACTTTATAAATGCTACCTTCTCGCTTTGTCCTTATTGGGTAGAAGGAAGCTAGGAAGCTTCCTTGAGTTTCTTTTCTAATGTTACTAATTCCATTCATGAGATTTTTGCCCTTTATACATAATAATCCACCAAAGCTTCAATTTCAAACACAATCATCAGCAATTTTTCTGTCTCAGATATTTTTCTAGTCCCTCTCTACTTCAGCATTCACTAAATGTTGAAGTGTGCTTACCCTCACTATGCCGAGGAACTTCTTTTCTTGTTACTTTTGGATGGATTAACCTGTGGTTTTTGTCCCCTCTAACAGACACATTAAGCAGAAGATTTGTAAGTCTATCTTTACTTTTTTAAAGTTATTTTTTGCTTACATACCTTAACATATTCATTTAGATGTCTATAATAAATGTTTGCACTGAAAAACATGTAAATTTTTATACTTGTAATTGCATAAGGTACAGAATAAAATGTATGCTACATATTTAAAGCTTAACAAATCTGTTAAAAGTCCTTTTGATATCTATCATTACATAATCTATTTTCAGCAAGTATTTTCCATTTCAATACAAAGCAATCTCATTTACATAATTATTCACCTTAACAGCAATATTCTCTTTCTTTTCCCCACAGTCCCAATCAATTCTTTGGCATGTCTTGGTTACTCTATCCCAAACTATATCTAACATTTGGCTTCATAGTCTGGTTCTGGTTACACTATTGTGTGCTTATCTAATTCCCCATCAAGATTTAACTGATTTAATGTAACAATACCTTTATTTAGCCATATTTCTACTATTGTTTCTGGTAATAAAAGCAAGGCAAAAATTTTAAAAGACATACTGAAGTATAGTAGAGTATTTTATGCCTTTTTAATATCCTGAAAATATTTTCCATCCTATTTTTAGCAAAATTCTGACAGTTGCTTACTGCTCTTACCAAATTCTTCCTTTGATAAAGGAATCCAGACCAGAAGGGAGATAACTATTTTTCTGTAAAGCTGAAAATAAAATTCTTGGGACATATTTGGGACACAGATATTTCTCCTAAGAAATATATTTTTATTTATTTATATTATTTAATTCCAGTTACCTTTAATGTCCTCATTTTACAAACATTTCTTCAGTCTTCCTAATGGCTCAAGAAAAGAAAAAGCCTCAGTAGATTCTTTAATAAAAACATGAATAAACCTATTTCTTAATATGGTGTATATATATATACATATATATACATATATATGTATATATTATGTATATATTATGTATATATATACATATATATATGTATATATATACACATACATAATTATCCAACTCAGTGAAATAGGCTATATGTATATGTGTTTTGTGTCTATAAATTAGGCAGCTGGATGTATTAATATAAAGTATCATTTCTTAAAACAGCAATGTCCAAGCCAGATGTGGTGGCACAAGCTTGTAATTCCAGCATTTGGGAGGCTGAGACCTGAGGATCGCAGTTCTCAGACAGCCTCAGATAGTTAGTGAGGCCCTTTGCAACTCAGTGAGACCCTGTTTCAAAATAAAGAATAAAATATAGGGCTGGAGGTGTAGTTCAGACGTAGATTGCTCCTGGGTTCCATTCCCAGTACTGCAAAAAATAAAAAAGCAGCAATGTTCTAACTTTTCCTCCATTAACAGAAATTAGAACAGAAGAAGAGAAAAAGAGAAGTATGATAACCCTGACAGGGCTGATATGTATATTGAGAATTAGCAATGATGTGAATTGAGTTAAAAAAGAACATCCACTTCTCCTATCTTTCCATTCAAACTTTGCTGGTATTTCCCCTCCATTATCTGGAGTCCCACTGGTATCCTTTGTGTTTCCTAGTTTGGGCATATTAGAGGAAACATATGTACCTTCTCCTTCTGTGCTTGGCTGATCTCACTTAATATAATGTTCTCCAGGGCTTTCCATCTTTTTGCAAATGATATAATTTTGTTCTTCTTTATGGCTGAATAGAATTCCATTGTGTGTATTTCCCACAGTTTTGCTATCCATTCATCTGTTGATGGTGGTCTGGGTTGGTTCCATATTTTGGCTATTACAAATTGTGCTGCTATGAACATACGTATGCATATGTTGCTGTAGTTCTCTGAATTCAACCCCTTTGGAAAGATACCCAGGAGTGGTATAGCTGGATCATATGGTGGATTTATTCCCACTTTTCTTAGGAATCTCCACGCAGATCTTCATAGAAGGCTGATCTTGATTAATGAGGGTCTACATCTGAACATGTGTAAAATTATGAATAAGACATGGTTAACCTGGACAACCATTGGTGGCAGGGGGGAAGGGAAAACAGGGGCGGGGGGAGAGGGCACCAAATATAGTTTAAATGTATACTATTTATGTTCAATAAAAAAATTTTTTAAAAATAAAATTTTAAGAAATAAAAAAGATATATAATTACAGTGCACCAATAAAAGTATTTAAAATTGTGTGCAAAAAAAAAAAAGAACATCCATTCTTACCTCTCCAGCTCCTTATCTCCTCTAGTTTTAAGCAGCCAAAAGAAACTGGTAAAATTGCACCTGTGATTTAATGTAGTCAAATCTGTTTCATCATTTCCATCTTTCTCCCCTTTGTACCTTGGAGAGAAATAAATTAGTTATAAGCGTGAGCATCCTCTTAATTGGGTAGATCTAACATGCCTGGCAGGAGCAATGCCAGAATGCATAGTTCTTGAGTGGCTCCTTCTTTATAATAAAGCTGTCAGGACTGACATCCCCAGGATTCATGGTCTCCTCCTTCCTCTTCTTGAGGAGGGTGAGGGGATTATGCAGATGAGCCACAACACTGTGTCTGCCTAGGAAAGCTTGTCTTGTGTGCTTGGCATACGCTGAATTCATTTCTATACAACTGAATGCCCAGCTCAGAACTGTGTCTAGGGGCTAAACACCTTAACAAAGCTGTTTAGCAGCTCCACTAAATGGTTCTGGCAGGCACAACCTTTGAGTGGATGGCAGAAAGCTTCCTTTCCCACTTTATTCTTCTATGTATCCTCCTTCAAGTCTCTCTCCCTCCACCTCTGTCACTCTCTTACTTTCTCTTTATCTCTGCTCCTTCCGTAAATCTGTTTGTTTTTCTATTTCTCACCACTAAATACTTGAAGTTTCCTATCTTATTATGCACAAACATTAAGAAAATGTCCTAGTTTCTTAAAGGGGGAAATAATTTTTTCTACCCTCACTAGTTCAGAAGCAACAAAGAAAACTGGGAACAATGATAATTGGTGAGAGCCACCCAGTAGCCAGAGTCTGCTCCATACAAAAGGCCTTTGGGGCTGTGGCTCAGATTTAAGGTTTATTATTAACATGAAGAAAAAAATCTCTGGGGTATTTGGGCAGAAATAGTTAAAGATTTCATTTTTGTTTAAGAAACTCAACCTATAGTGTATACAGTAGTCTAAGTGGAAAGAACATGAGACTAGAGGCAAGGGATAAACTACAATTCTAGTGTAGATATCCAGCATAGACTGGATTGAAGCTTGAACCAAGGTACTCAGTTGATATTCTCACTGCTATAATTCCAAACATTTGACCACCACAATTTATGAGGAAGGAAGACTGATTTTCTCACAGTTCGGGAGATTTCAGTTTAAATCCTTGTTAGGCAAGCTGAAGTCTGGGTAGCTCAGGGGATGGAAGCAGGAAAGAGAGAGAGAAGAGAGCAAGGGCCCTTCTCTCACATCACCAAGGCAGCGCAAGATAGAGAGAATGGGTCCAGAGACATGTAGCATGCCTAAAACCATATTTTCAGTACCCTACTTCCTTAGCAACCAAGCCCTGTCTCCAACATGGCTGCCTTGTCTACATGTGATGTCACAGTGACAGTATAACCATAAGAGGTATTTTTTTTTTTTTTACCGGTCTTTTCCTTCTTTATTATCAAATAGTTAAGTGTTCATGAATCAACCTTTTTTTTTCTTTCTTCCTTTTGTCTTGAGAAGCAAAGTCATCATGATGGGTATTAAATTTACCGGTATCTACTTTCCAATTGATTCATAGTAGATGCTATAGAGTTTCAGGTCTTTTTTCATAGGGTTGTATATTTTAGAACTCAGTGGAGTACTTATATTAGCAATGACTTCCTTATCATTTCATAGAGATCATAAAAAGTTATACAAACTAAATCTTTCCCTGAAGAAAAGAACTTCATCTTTTTAAAGGAAATTCTCAAGTATCTCCCAAAGAAATATCAGATGTTACATTCATATTACTTAGTCTAAATTTGTATTTAATTCCTATTTTACCTTAGAGTTAACCACTCTAAATTCCTCTAATAGCAACAGTCTACAGATAATGCAGTGAGACCTTAAGGGATTTATTGGTAGTATTTTTTCACAGATGAGTCATTCAGTTGTATTGTCCAATTTTTTTTGTTAACTAGGAAATAAATGTCTATGAAACCATAACTTTATCTTTGGGTTCCCATGCATGTTATTTTTTAACTATTCTACTATTCTGGAAATAACATATCAAGTACACATTTATACATGATCATAACTTTGTTCTTTTGTTCTAAGTCTTTCAGTACAAAATAGATACATTTAACATTAAGAGAAATCATGAGGCAATAAATGTTTGAGTTGTTAGTAGATATATAGCTGGGCATGGTGACACATTCTTGTAATGCCAGTACTTAAGAGGCTAAGACAGAGAAAACACATTTCTAAAGCCAGAAACTTAGTGAGACCATGTTTTGAAATATAAACTATAGCCCTTTTTTACCAACATGGTGCCAAAAGCAAAAAGGAAGCTCCTATCTCTGCCAAAACCAAGACAAAGGCTTTGAAGGCAAAAAAGGCAGTTTTGAAAGATGTCCACAGCCACAAAAAGAAGTTCCGCACATCACCCATCTTCCAGCAGTTCAAGACACTGTGGCTCCACAGGCAGCCAAAATACCTGAGGAATGGCACCCGAGGAATGACATATTGGATGTTATCAACAAAATTGTGATCATCTAAACATAGTATTGCAGCCTAATTCTTTCTTTTATTTATTTATTTTTTGGTGCGTTCTAGTCATACAGGATAGAAGATGTTAGAGGCATAAATGCACACATCATCCAATTAGCCCTTACTCGATTCCCACCCCATTCCCTCCCCCTTCACCTTTCTTATGTTTGGCTTAGTGATTGACATTGATATGTTTGTTAATGTGCAGTAGAGAAATTCCTTCTTCCCCCTTCCATCCCCTCATTTATTTTATCCCTATGTAATGCATACATACATACATACATACATACATACATACATACACACATAAATACATACACACTATAAAGGGTTGGGAATGTAGCTATGAGGTAGAATGCCCCTAGGTTCAATTCCTTATACCAAAAAAATTGAGTTTTAACATTTAATTTTCTTAAAATTTTAATTTTATTTATGATCAAGATTTTATTTAGCTATTAAGTGTGCTCTAAAATAAATCTAGTCATATAGAATTTTCACTTTAATATCAACAAATCAAATCATGATCTTAAACATTTTATATCTTATTGAACATAAAAAATTACTATATTTTTAAACAAATATGCTTTGATTAAAAAAATGTGTCCTGAAAATAGAAAAGGAACTATTGTGTAAAGAGGAAGATTGACACAAACATTAATTTGTATAATTAATATAAATTAATATTAAACAATTAAAAACAGCTTTGTTATCGGCAATTTCATTTTATTGAAACTACATTTGTGTTTAAAGGTTATAAACTCATTCAAATATGTTTATAAAAATCATAGTAATAGGCCCAATTTAATATTTTATTTTTGATGATTAAAATAACTAATAAATAATACTTCAGGTTAAATATGTATAATAAATCCTACTATGAATGTTTCTTAAACCTTAGAACTAGTAGGATTCAATCTTCTTTTTCTTCTGTTTCAAATTAAACTACTACTTCATAGTGTTTATCCACTACTAACCTCATTCATCTTCCCAAGCACTGCACCACATTTTTATTTCTATACCACATCCTTCTAGACTAAATCTTGATTTTTTACAGATATATTTAATATATGTAAAATATCTTTTTTCACTTCTTACTACATTTTATACCATTTTTCTTTTCGTCTTTGTATGGTAACTTCATTATTTTGAAAAGTAAGAAATCTTGATATTGACTTTAGGAACATTCTTTTGGACTTTTACCTATATTAAATCAACCAGATATGCTGATTTTCCCTCCATTGCTGCCTCTTTCTGCCACTTCTAATATTATCACCTCAGTTTGGGCTGCATAATATCTCTTCAGATTATTGAAAAAGATTCCTAATTCTTTTCCTCTGAGATTGAGTTTTTTCTTATGCTGATAAATTGGCAAAAGGAATATCTTCATATATGATAAAGAAAAAGTATGTATTATAAAACTATGATTAAAACATCCTACTGACTCTTTTTAAAATAAATTCTTTTAGGATATCCTCAAATCTTTTCTATTCATTATAATCCTATTTTGCTGTTAGACTTAAAATTCCCTCATTATTTTAATGTGTTAAGTTCATTGTTCTTTGTTATCTTTTATTGTCCAATGTGTTATTTCATATTTCTTGTTTCCTATGAATAATGGCTTTATTTTTGACAATTATTCATAATTTTCTACTATTCTTTAGATAAAATAAAACTTTACCTCCATCAAATCTTTTCTAGCTTTCTCAAAGAGCCATATTTTATTTTTGTATATGTGTGTTGCCAAAGCAAACTTTGATACATTATGAGCAGTGTTATAATGTATGCTTCCAATTTTGACTAAACTCCAACACAAGGTATTAACTCTTCAAAACACATTTTGTGCGTATAAACGTTCTAAGTATTAGTCTTTTAGAAATACTATTGAAGGCTGGGCATGGTGGCGCACACTTGTAATCCCCGCGCTTGGGAGGTGGAGACAGGAGGATCGCACAGGTTCAAAGCCAGCCGTGCTGGCTTAAGAGACCCTGTTTCCAAATAAAAATATAAAATAGGTCTGGGAATGTAGCCCAGAGGTAGAAGGGTTTCCAGGAACCCCAGTACCACCAAAAAAAAAAAAAAAAAAAAAAAAAAAAGACGAAGAAAAGAAAAAGAAATACTGTTTAAGGTAGACATCTTAATTCCTTTACGATTCAAAATCTACTCCCAATATAAGAATAAAATTTATCATTGAGAAACAATTTATCATTGAGAAATGATTGTAGATAAGGTAGGGTCTGTTATTAACAGGTCTATGATCTGTTTTGTACCTAATAAGTTGAATAAGAATTTACTCTAATTCATGCTTTTATCTCCAGATTTATCAATATGATAATAAAAAATTGTTTTATATGAAATCATTACTTATGATGCCCTATCTCCTCATAAGAAGAGTAAAAATCTGATGATTAGAAAAGGCCAGCTGGGCTGCTTATAATCTCAGTACTTGGGAGGCTGTGACAGGAGGATCAGAGTTTCACGGACAGCCTCAGGTACTCAGCTACTTAGTGAGGCCCTTTGTAACTAAGTGGAACCCTGCTTCAAAATAAAAAATTAAAAAATAAGGCTGGGAGTATAGCTCAGAGGTAGAATGCCCCTGGGCACCACTCCCAGTACTGCAAAAAATAAAAATAAAAAAAAGGAAAGTTCAACTTTTTTAAATTGGGTAGCAATATATGCACTTAAAATGTTTTCTTTCTGAAATGCATTTCTTCTTAATGTGTATTATTTTCTGAAAGAAAGAAATAGAGAGTATAACTCTGTAATAAAAAGTTTTAATGTTAAAAAGTGAGCTTACAAGTTGTTTACTTACAATTCATTTTACTTGATTTTTGTTTAGTATAAAAAGGACTTAACTGATTACAATGAACCCTTTCTATGCAGCTATGCAGACTAAAAATCCCTGTTGATTTGATTGTGGGGTGAGTGTCCAGCCTTTTTTTATTGTTATTCTTTTATAAAATCTTCTTACATGTAGAACAATACAATATAATGGCATTTTAGCTAAGAAAATACATACACCCAAACTCTATTTGCATTCTTAAAATCATTGCTTTTTTATTCTTTCTACTCATAGTATTTAAAGGATGCATAGTTAGATATGACAAAAGATAAGAAATCCAAATTAAAGACTCTACTTGAATAAGAATATATAATTATTTTTAAAACAAAGAAAATTATTGGAGCAGCAGTATTTATTCTAAAACTTACAATAAAATTAATAAAATAAAATTGTAATATGCATACATTTTTCTTCTAAAATGGAGCATATCAAAATTATGTAATTATCACCTTTCTTTAAACATATCATATGCATTTTTTCACCACGAAAACTACAGCCTACTCAACGAAAATTAAATATTCACTAAAAGGGATTCATTTTAGGCACTTTGCATGAGCATTTATTGAACTTCATTCCATTTAATATAATCACATATTCGTGTTGGTAGGAAATATGCAAGAGATCTAGCGAATCCAACAAACACAATGCAGGATTACTGTTCTTAAATTGTCCCTTTCAAAAGCCAAGGAAGTTTTATCACTAAAGAAACATCAAAATCCCAGCTATTGTTTACTTAATCATTTAAATATTTTGTGAACTATAGAAAATTTAAAAATTATAATGTACTATGTTTCCTCTAATATGCCCAAACTAGGGAACACAGAGGATACCAGTGGGACTCCAGATAATGGAGGGGAAATACCAGCAGAGCTTGAATGGAAAGATAGGAGAGGAGAAAGACTGAACTTGATTAATGAGGGTCAACATCCGATTATGTGTAAAATTATGAATAGGATATGGTTACTCTGGACAACCATTGGTGGAGGGGGGAAGGATAGATGGGGTGGGGGAAGAGGGCACCAAGTAAAGTTTAAATGTATACCATTTATGTTCAATAAAAATGTGTTTAAAAATAAAAATAAGAAAATTAAAAATAAAAATAAACAATCATCATGTAAAATTTTGTATAAATGGTTATTGTGCCAGATGTGAACAAGTGAAAATGTATTTCATGGAAATCTTTAGGGAAAACATGAGATAGGATTTCTGAGATGGTAGACAGGAATGAGCTCCAGTCTCCAGGCAACAATATCAACATCATATTTGCTTATAGAATGGTAAGAAGTGGGAAAGTAGGATGCGTTTGAAAGGAAGTTTCTGTTCAAATGGCATATATATATATATATATATATATATTTTTTTTTGGGGGGGGGGTAAGGCCCATATCTGCGGGGGGTCATATACTTAGTTGCCTTTTTAAACTAAATTAGAAATTTTCCTTTCATATTCTTTGAAGTGACAATTATTGAAATTGTCTGATTTTAAAAGTTTGGGTCATTTCTCCTGTGAAATAAACTGGGCTTGGTGGTTTAAGAAACAACTTCTTGATAACCTTTCCTATACATTATAAAGCAAATTAATAAGTATAATATTTTTCTACAATGATCAATTTTAGAAAATTTTATTTTTCAGGTAAATATTTAACCTAAGTTTTTATATATGTGCCCATAAAAATCTATATAGTAGCAACTATTAGAAATTTTGGTGTATTTCTTTCTTCAAATAAACCTGAACCAAATGTTTATATGTGCTTTGCTAATGTTTGAGTGATGTATGTTTATTTATTTAAGGTGAATAACTTGATTTTATGTATGAGTATATTATATATATAATAAAATGATTGCAACAATCAAACTAATTAATGCATTTATTACCTTACATAGCTACCTTTTTCACTTTGGGTGAGCATACTTAGAGAAAGAGACGGAAGGAAGGAAGGAAGGAAGGGATTGGAAAGCAAAGAAAACCAGGAAAAACAGGAAAGAATAAAAGGAAGTAGAAAGAAGAAAGGGAGAAAAATCTATATTTCTCTCTTTCTCTCAGTGTTATTGGGCTTGAACTCAAGGGTATTCTATCTCAAAGTTACACTCTCAGTTCTTTTTTAATTTTTTGTTTTGTTTTGTTTTTAAACAGGATCTCCTTAGTTGCTGATAGTCTTGCTAAGTTGATGAAGCAGTTCTTAGACCTGGGATCCTCCTGTCTCAAACTCTCAAGTTCTATGATTACAGGTGTGTGCCATCACACCCAGATCATATTTCTCATTTTTGCAAAACAGTTTGAAAACCTTTATTGTCAACCAGGTGATGGAGCAATATCATCAAGAATAAAAACATCTGTAGTAATAATAATAATAATAATACCTCAATTGAATCTCTAAAATATATGAGATAGTTATAAATTAATTTGTCCTAACATGTTATGCTACTTTACTTCTTACATCAATATACTCAATAAAAATGATTAATCTTGGAAGATAATTTAATTCCATAATGTATTTAATAGGCACATCAATTCATATATGTAAAGCCAATTTTATCATTTGCTTATAAATGACATTATAAAGATGGACTTTATCTCTAGGTTAAGAATATTTTATCTACTAGATTATATTTTACATAAAAGTATAAAACTGATGTTTTTATACTATTAGAGCATATAAATTGCACATTCTTTGACTTGGCTAAACAATGTATCTTAAAAGTAATTATTTTTATTAAAATATTAAATTAAAAAATGCCTTTATTTTTTACCTAGGTGATACTTTTAATATCTGAGATAGAAAGATATTTTAAGCCTAATATCTTCAAAAGCTCCAGTTTTATTTCAGTATATCAAACTTTTGTATTATTTACTTATTATTTATTTTTATTTATATATCATTTATTATTTATATATTTTATATAAAATAAAAACTCCACATTTTTCATATATATTTTTAAAATTTAAATGTATTTTTATTCAATGAGTTAAACTAGATGATGGTTTAAACTGTTTTATTACCACATACTGAAATTTCTTTTTTTGGAAAAGCAGTTCTTACAGCTTTGTTTTCAACCAAAGTGTTTTATATATTACTCTAAACTGTTGTCCGCCATATTCTATTGTCCTCATTATACTGTTTTCTGATTTGTATTTATGTCTTAAGATAGAAACTTTTGAATGAAAATGAACAGCAAATCAAAAAATTTTCCAAACCAAAGCTTCTCTTTGATATGAATAGCAAGCGTTTATGTACTTATTTTTTAAAGCTTTTATTGGTGCATTGTATTTATACATCTTAGTGAATTACAAAATGGTAGAGGTATACATGCACACATCACTCATTTTGCTCTTCCCCAATTCCCACCCCATACTTTCTTCTCCCTCCTTCTGATGTTTGGCTTACTGATTGTAGACATGTTTATGAATGTCAAATTAGGAAAGTTCCCTCTTCCCCCTTCTATCTCCCTCAGTTATATCACCTTATTTGCTCATCTATGATTTATCCTTTGTCTAGAGTTTCTCCTATGACCCCTTTTCTCCCTAGCTTCCACATATTAGTGAGAGCAACAAATTTTTTACTTTTTGTGACTGACTAATCTCACTCAGCGTAATGTTCTCCAATTCCATACATTTCCTTGTAAATGATGTAATTTTGTTCTTCTTATACTTCTTAAGTACAAGGCTTGAGTTAATTCAACAAAACACTACATCTACCTGTAGAGCTTTAAAATGCTATGCTTTAACAAGTACCTAAGATAATTCAATTTAAACAGAGAAAAAAGTATAATTTAACACAAAGTTTTGGAGGGCCCGGTGTGGTGGTGCCCATTTGTAATTCTCGCGCTTGAGAGGCGGAGACAGAAGGATCGTGCAAGTTAGAAGCCTGCCTCGCTGGCTTAAGAGAGCCTGTTTCCAAATAAAAAAGTATAAAAATAGGTCTGGGAGTGTAGCCTGGAGGTAGAAGGGCTTCCAGGAACTCCAGTACCACCAAAAAAAAAAAAAAAAAAAAAAAAAAAAGTGGTGATATTGGACATTCTTGTCTTGTTCCTGTTTTTAGAGGAAATTCTTGCAGTTTATTTCCCCATTTAATATGTTGACTGTATGCCTATTATATATCGCTTTTATTATATTGAGGTTCATTCTTTTCTGAATCTCTAAAGTGCTTTTAGGATAAATGGGTAATAAATTTTGTCAAAAGCTTTTTCACTATATATTTAAATTATTATGCAATTTTTGTCTTTGGTTCTGTTTATGTGATAAATTACATGAATTGTTTTTCATATGTTGAACCAGCCTTGCATCCCTGGGAAAAATGTTCAATATAACTAGCAATCAGAGAGATGTAAATGATAACCACCCTGAGATTTTACCTAACTTCAATTCAAATGGCAATCATTCAAAACACAAACAACAACAAATGCTGGCAAGAATGTGGAGAAGTGGGTATTCTAAAATTTTGTGGATGGGATTAAAAATTGTAACCACTGTGGAAAACAGTATAGTGAATCCTCAGAAGAATAGGAACAAACCTATCATGTGATCCAGCATTACCACTTCCGGGTATCTATGCAAAAGAATCAAAACCCGAATTCCAAACTAATGCATAAGTGTCTATGTTCTTAGCTGCACAATTCACAATGTATGGATCTATCAAAAATGTGCGCCAACATATGAATGGATTAAAAAGCTATAGGATATCTACACAGTGGAATTTTACTCAGCAATAAAGCAGAAAAACATTTTGTCATTTGCAAGGAAATGGATGAAATTTGAAAACAGTATGCCAAGTGACGTTAGTCAGTCACAAAAAGTAAAAAAAAAAAAAAAAATGTATGTTTTCCCTAATATGCAGAAGCTACAGAGAGAATAGGGCATAGTAGGAACTGCAGACAAAGTAGGAGAAACCTTAGATGATTAAAGATGGTGACCTAACTTAGGTAGATGGGAGAGGAAGAGAGGAAAACACCCTAATGCACATGACGTACATTCACAAATTTATAAAAGTCAATCACTATGCTGACTAGGAAAAGACAGAAGGATAGGATAAGATGGGAATCTGGTAAAAGCTAAATAACTGATGTGTTTATGCCTCCATCATCCTGTACTATATCAAAATGTATGACTACAATGCACCAATAAATTAAAAAAAACAAATAAAATAGAATTTGAATTTAAAAAAATTGAAAATTAATCATGGTTTTCTCATTAAATTTATATTTTACAAATTTATTTAAGGTGTGTTTCCCATGACTCATTCTAATCATAACCAAATTGACCATGAGAGACAAAACATCTCAAATGAGAAATTCTATAACTAAAAATGTGGAGGTGTTATTCTTCATTAAAAAGCCTTAGATAGTAAATCTTAGAACCAATAGAAGAAAGACAAAAACAAAAACACTTGATTTCCTTATCTATGGTACTCAGATAATAGTATATATCCATATGTAAATAGCTTTTTTTTTTGGGTGGTACTTGGGTTCTTGGAAGCCCTTCTACCTCTGGGATACTCTCCCAGATCCATTTCATACTTTTTTTATTTTGGGAAACAGGGTCTCTTAAGCCAGCGAGGCTGGCTTTGAACCTGTGCGGTCCTCCTGTCTCCACCTCCCAAGCGCGCGAATTACAAGGGTGCGCCCCACACCTGGCTGTAAGTAGCTTTTGATGCATAATAAATCAGCAGCAGCATGAAAGAGTAGGTCATTATTTTTCAATCTCTTGCATAGCACCCAAGCAGAACCTGTTTTTTTATTTTTTAATTTATTTTGGTTCTACTTCAGGTTTTTTGATGAGTCTGGTTCTTGAATCTGGTTCTACTAAATAGATCTCATTCTGCAACAAGGATGAAGAATAATATCCACCTGAGATTCACTGTTTTTGCAGTGAACATTATAAATCTCAGCCAAATGAGAAAAACACACAATACATCATAAGGCATAGATTGGGAATTGAAATTCTATCACTTCAAATCACATAGTTTTATAAAAACAGCCACATAATTGAGGTCAACATTGGTGGAGCTTCAAGATGGGATTGTGAAGGAAGCAGGAACGATACATGGTTACAAAAGAGATCAAGATAGAGATCAAAGCTGCCCAATGAGTACACTTATACATTTCTTATACTAAAGCAGAACTAATAATTTAGTAATTTAATTTAAGGATGAGATTTCAATATACATGGAAAAAGCATTTTTATCATTTTATTTCCATTATATAGTACTTGATGGACCCAACTTCATTCCAAAGCTGTCTTCATAAGGTTGATCAAAATCTATATGTTTATAGCAGTGAATCACAGTATATTCCCATGAGGTTTTAAAGAGCAGTGACTAAATGAAATGGAATTTGCCAGACAAGACTGCTCCCCAAACAGACTCAAATGCCAGGAAGAAAAAAATTGAAAGTGTTTCATATTATCTGAAGCTCAAATTTGTGTATTCATGCTCAACTTAAGCTTCTATAGAATTAATACTGAATTTTTCAAAAGAAAGTATAGCAGATAAAAATTAATATGAATAATATTTCAGCATGAGTTTGGGACATAGGTTATTATTTCCTTGCTATGTACATCCTCTTCTAGTTTGCTTCAGAATTCAGTATGGTTATGGCCCTCGAGTTTAGTTATAGCAATAGCTAAGAAGAGTCCTGGACAAGTTTCCTTCAAGAAAAACAGCTGCCAAAGGAATAGCTCATTCATATCCTCCACCCACCAACCCCTTGGAGCAACTAGAGTAGCCACAGTGAGACCACACTTCCTCTTGGCTGTTCCAGGCAATGACTAACCATGTGGGGTTGACTAGCATTGTAATAAGCTCACTCAGGCCAGATTCAGGATTGCTACAATGGGCAATATTTGTCCAGGGACCTCAGTCCCCAACCCATCTATCTGATCACATGTTTCTTCATCCTGGATTGCATTTAAAGTTCTTTCCTATTCAATCTTTCTTTTTCTTTATCCTTTCACAGAACTTGTTTGTATTGTCGGCTAAAGACTGTCACTGTTTGTTCCTATATCTTTCTGCTTCATCCTTAATAGCCTGCATTTGCATGTCCAATTTTATATTGAATCTGATTCTATGCAAATCCAATCTGACACAGCTATCAAAATTTAAAGAAATAGAAATTAAATATTGGCTAGAGGACAAGCAAAGGGGAAATGGGAATTTTTTTTCATTTAATCTGAACCAAGTTACAGTTAAACAAGATGAATAGTTTATAGGCTTGATAAACAACATATGGTTTGTGGTTAACAATATGACATTATGCACTTAAAATTTAAGAGTATATATCTTTCTAATATCTTTACCACTCTCTCCAACGTATACACACTCAAAAGGGATGCAGAGAAACTTTGGAGGTGATGTGAGTAAATTTATTTTCTTGAATGTGTTGAGAGTATTATAGGAGTATGCATATATTCTAACTTATTAAATTTTATACACTAATTTGCATAAATTTGTATATCACTTTTGTATATCATGATAAAAGTCAAAGAAAAGTGGAATTCATGTTAGTAATAAGTGATTACATCGATATAAGAAGTAATGCAGAGTTCTGTTTTGTCTTAAACTAGATTTAAAACCCTCACAAAGCTTTGCTTCCTCAGAGAGTAGGGGAAGAAAAGAACCAGGAGCAGGAGTAAGGAAATACAGAACTTCTGGGAAGATGGTGACCCAGAAAAGCAGCGTTTAAGAATGCT
This sequence comes from Muscardinus avellanarius, assembly GCF_963383645.1. Taxonomy (NCBI): domain Eukaryota; kingdom Metazoa; phylum Chordata; class Mammalia; order Rodentia; family Gliridae; genus Muscardinus; species Muscardinus avellanarius. Next base: position 85,476,273 of record NC_137791.1, read on the forward strand.
GCTAACACTCGATCTTTATTGCCACAAAATCATCACTTTACATAGCCAGAAAACACTATCAGTAGAGAAATAAAAACTATAACGACAAGGGACAGAGAAAAAGAAGACCAGAAGAACAACCAGAGAGCAGAAAATAAACTTGATTCCTTTGCGGCAGTGGATGACATGCTGGCCACATCTTGCCTCACAGCACCAGGTTCTAGAGAGGAAAAGGGAAACAAGAAGCTGAAGCAAGCAGCTATGGATCAGTCCATTGTAATTCAGCAGTTCTTTCAGCACAAAGATCATCTAAAACTTCCAGTGGCCAAGCTCATCATACCCTCCAGGGATTCAGAGCAGAGTTCAAAACTAGAAAAGAAATACTCCTGCCTCGTGGCTGAGGGATGGCGGCCGCACCATATTACCAGCAGCTGAGGGGAGTTCACCATGACTGTGAGAGCTCCAGACCAGCGCAGAATGGAAACATAAGTGAAATTGCGGCGCCTACAGGAGAAATTCAAGCGCTGCACCCCCAGGGACTCGCACGGCTTTGACAAACTCCCTGGGTCTGAGATCTTGCAGTTCAACCCAGTGAAGGAGTAGTAGGGGCAGAGATACCACACCCTAGTTGCAGCTCCCCAAGAGAAAATGTCCAGCCTGCTGACCCCCAGGGTCTTGTGCAGCCTCGACTAACTCCCTGGATCTGAGACATTGTAATATAAACCAGTAAAGGAATAGTGGCACTGAGATTACCACAAACTCTAGAGATCCAGAGCACCATAAGTGAAGTCGTGGTGACCCGGAGAAGAACCCAGAGAAGGCACAAACTTCTGAAATCATGGGAAGGAGGATAAACAGTGGAGCAATGAGCTCCCACAACCCCACAATATCAGAACCTGATAACACAGAAATGCAGAGATCTCTAGAAGATCAAATCAGGAGTTTAACTGTAGAAATAATACACTACTTTCAAAAGAATTTAGAGAGTCTGGAAGATATAAAGAATGCAATCAGTGAAGTAAAGGCATCAATTCAAACTATTAACAATCAATTACACCACATGGAAAATAGAATCTTGCTTCTAGAAGATAATCACTTCAAAAACAAATGCATAGTTTATAACTTAGAAAAAAATTTTGACAGCAGGAATTAAACATTGAAGAAATATGGGACCATTTTAAGAGAGCTAACCTAAAAATAATCAGAATAGAGAAGAGAAAAGACGGTGAAAGCAAAAGGATCAATAATCTCTTCAAAGAAGTAATAGCAGAAAATTATCCAAACATAGAACAAGAGATTGATGTACAGGTTCAGGACACTTATAGAACTCCTTTTAGACAAGATCAGAGAAAAAGTTCCAAAGTTCCCCATACCACTAATAGTCAAAATGATCAAAACAAAAGGCCAAGTGACATTAAGAGGCAAACCAATTAGAAAACCCAGAATAGCCAAAGAATTTCTCAGGAACAAATACATGCAGAAGGCATCACAATAACTAATGGAACAGAACAGAAGATTCAGAAAAAAAATCTGTACACTTATGGGAAATTGATTTTGGGAAAAGGTGTCAAAAAAAGACACTGGAGTAAAGATAAACTCTTCCACAAATGGTGTTGGCAAAACTGGTTAACCATATGCAGAAAAAAATGGAAATAAAATCCACTTTTATCATGCTGCACAAGAGTCAATTTAAGATGAATCAAAAAGACTTGGAAATCAGACCAGAGACCTTTGCATCTTCTTGAAGTGGACATAGATCCAACACTTAAACACAGAGGCACCTGTAAAAACTTTCTCAACAAGACCCCAAAGGCACAAAAAACTAAAATATGAATCAATACCTGGGATTGCATTAAACTAAAGAGCTTTTTACAGCAAAGGAAACTATCAAGAACCTCAACAGAGAGCTGACAGAATAAGAGGAAATTTTTGCCAACTATTCCTCTGACAGAGAACTAATTAATAGAATTTACAGAAGGCTCAAAAAAATCAGTGCTAAGAAAAATAACAGAATAAAAATGTGCAAGTGAACTAAATTGACACTTCACAAAAGAAGAAATTCAAGTTGCCAACAAAAGTATAAAAAATGCTTAACATCATTAGCAATCAGAGAGATGCAAATCAAAACTACCCTGAGATTTCACCTAACTCCAACTAGAATGGCAATCATTCAAAAGACAAACAACAACAAATGCTGGCAAGGATGTGGAGAAGTGGGAACTCTACTCCATTGTTGTTGGGATTGCAAATTTGTATAACCACTTTGGAAAAGAGGATGAAGGATCTTCAGAAAAATTGGAAGAAACCTACCATATGATCCAGCCATAACACTTCTGGGTATCTACCAAAAAGAATGGAAACCAAACTGCCAAACTAATGCATGCATATCTATGTTCATAGCTTCACAATTATCAGTTTCCAAACTAAGGAACCAGCCAAGATGTCCATTAACAGATGAATAGATTACAATGGGTCATATACACAATGAAATTTTACTTATACATAAAGAACAAAATTATGCCAACTATTCTAGGATTATTGATTCAAACCTTTTTTTATCTATTCATATTTTGCCTATGATACTATTTACAAGCCTGTTTACATAAATAGGATTTTCTTTCTCAGGTTTTCACCAAGGAAAGGTCAAACAAATACAAACTAAAAAGCCAATATACTACTCTAGACTATAATGAACTCTCATTATTGTATTCTATTTAATCTCTGAGCTATGTGTACATTTTGGAAGTAGAATCACCAAACATCCCAAATTCACCATGAAAGTAATAAAAAGTCAATTTTTTTAGCATGTATGTACAAGTTGTTTGTCAAAAAACAACTTAATAGTACCATAGTTGTTTTTCATTCAACACCTTTTGACATTACTATATATATATATATATATATATATATATATATATATATATATATATGTGTTTTTCACTTTTTCCTTTTATTCCCCAAAAGAGAGCAACTGAGGAAGCCAACCCCTGTTAGCAATCATCCTTGTCTCCTGAATGCATTCTAGGCTTTCCCCAACATACCTCCATCATTATTTTACAATAGGAACTTTGATTACCTTATGAAATAGAAAGCCAAACATAATCTTATGGATTCTAATATTAAACTTAGCCAGTAAACTTATATAAGCTTGCTGTCCAAAGCAATATCCCAGAAGTTTTGCCACAACCAAATTATTCTTTGTTTTATGGTTTAGATTTATGCCTTTATTATCAAAGGAAGACCTCTTTCTCTAGTGTTCCTTTAGAATATTTCTAATATTAAAACACTTAAACAGTGACATATGTCTTAGAAATATGACATAGTTATTTTAGATTTCCTTTAACATTTTAGATTTCCTTTAACATTTAGAAAGAAGTACCTAAAAAATGTATACTTCGCTATTCAGTGTAAATAGCTTCTACTTAAGACAGGTATGAGTCTCAATATGTAGGAAAGAGTACCTAAGAAGTGTTTACTTCTCTATTCAGCATCAGATGCTGCTTGAGATAGGAATGAGTAAAGAATAAAGGATGAGGGAGAATGATAAGGCTTTGCCCTCCACAAAAACTGCCTAAGAGACTTTTTGTAAAATAATGAACTAAAATATTCAATAGAATATAGTAATTGCTGCAAGGAAAGTTGGTTAAGATTGCTACAAAGAATATGAGGGATAATTAACAAGACTAGAGATGTTCTTAAGAAGGCAAGGAGAAGTCAGGAAATTCCCTTGGAGGAAGTAATGATAGCGTGAGGTTAGTAAAGGAAAACATTCCAGATGCAAAAGAACAAATATTAATATTTTTATGTAATCTGGATATTTTTCTTCTCATACTCTTTCATATGCACTGAATTATTTCAAAGACCCATAGGTTTCCTCCTTCTTCCTCTCTCCAGCCCTCACAAATAAACATGAAGCCAATTATGATTACAAAAAACTATATTTTGCCACAGCACATTTTAAATTAAAATAGATTAAATACAATGAGAAATAAAAAGATGGGTGTGGTGGTTCACTCTTTTAATCTCAGCATTTGAGAGGCTGAGACAGAAGGATCACAGTTTGCAGACAGACTCAGCTACTTAGTGAGGCCCTTTGTGACTCAATGAGACCCTGTTTCAAAATAAAAAATAAATAAAAAATAGGGCTGGGAGTATAGCTCAGAGGTCGAATGCCCCTGGGTTCCATCACCAGCACAGCAAAAAAAGAAAAAAAAAAGATAAGAAATGAGAGAGAGAGAGAGAGAGAGAGAGAGAGAGAGAGAGAGAGAGAGAGAGAGAGATTACTGAAGAGAATCTTGAGGAAAAGGGAAACTTGTTTATAATATATGGAAATTAAGTGGAAGCTGTTTCAAAAGTTGGATCTCATACTTGGTATCACTCTCTTGCTCCTATTCTAATTATTTTTATAACTTCCTAAAAATGTTAAAATCAATATTTAAAAATGCAGTATAATAGTGCAGCAGCTTTACCTATGTACACACTATCTTACAATTTTACTCTACATTGAGGACCACATAAAAACTTGAAGTGTTCAGAAGATATTAAAAAGATTTAAGAAAATATGCCAGGTGATGGAAATATTTCTGAAATTAATTTATATAAGCTCCAATCTTCTTTTTCTATTTTATGAAAAATGTCATTGGAAATTTGAAAAAGGTTATTGGGGTAAAATAAATATATTAAAATATTAACTCTTTTAATCAACAAATATGGAATATCTTTACATTCATTTGTGTCTTAATTATCTTTCATGAATATTTGTTTGTTTTCTTGTTTGTTTTATAACCGGGTCTAAGTTTTCCAGGCTTCCTGAAACTTGCAATCCTCCCATTTTTTATATATAGGTATTTCACTTTCCTTATTGATTTGATTCTTCAGTGTCTTATACTTTTGGATGATATCATAAGTGAGATTGTTTTCTTGATTTTATTTTAGATATATTGTTATTGATGTAAGAAAAAGCAGCTTATTTTTGTATTTTATTATGAGACCGTCTACTTTATTGATGTCATATATTACTTTTTCCATATTTCTTGTGCAATTTTTAGGATTTTCTATATATGGATCATGTCATCTGCGATCAGGAATTGTACTTCTTTGCTTATTTAGATGGCTTTTAATTTGTTTCTTGGTTTATTGCTCTTAGTAATACTTTCAGTACTGTGCTGAATAGAACTTGAGTAGGTAAATTATACTGTACCAAATATTGGATGAGAACATTCAGTTTTTTCCCATTGGTTATGATGTAGCAGTATTTTTTTCTTGACAGTTTTTATCATAAAAGTATGTTTAATTATGTCAAATGCATTTTATATGTCTATTTAAATCATCATATGCTTATATTTCATAAAATTACTATATTATATCAAATTGATTGATTTGCATATATTAAAAAAATTGGCATGCTAAGAATAAATTCCATTAATTCATGAACCCAAAAGACAACAAGTAGACAAAAAACCATGAGGAAGAAAAAAAAGTCAGAATGATTAAGCCTCATGATTTTAAATTATTTTATAATACCAATAAAATCAAAATGGCATAGAACATAAAGACAGTCACATGCACCAATAGAGTAAGACACAAAACCTGCTAGTATAAATGGGTAGACAATTTTTGACAAGGCCTTCAAGAAAACACAATAGAAAAAAGTAATTCTTTCAATCAATAGTGCCTAGAAAATTGTATATTCGAATACAAAACAATGAAAATAGATTCTTTATCTTATACCATAAATATAAATATACTCAATTAATGGGAACCCTGAACATAGCCTTAAAATTATAAAGTGCCTAGAAGAAAACATATGGGAACAACTCCTTGATTTGGGCCTTAACAATGACATTTTGGATTTCACAGGAAAAACTCTGGCAAAAAAAGCAAAAGAAGCAACTGAGATAATTATAACATCAAATTCAGACCCTTTTGTACCATAAAGAGAAAAATATCTACAAAATGATTAGCTAGATTTTATATTAGAATAAAATATTTATATGCCATATTATTTTAAAAACATAATTGATAAGGTATATATGTATTCATACAGCTCAATAGCAAGATAACAAATAACCAACCCAATTAAAAATGGGTAAATGACTTAACAAGAAGTTTCTCAGAAGATGACATATAAATGCCTAAAGGTAAATGAAAATGTATACATCATTAATCATCAAAAAATGTAAATTAAAACCACAATGGGTTATAATCTTGTACCTATGAGGATGATTATAATATAAAAGATAACAAATAAGTACTAGAGAGGAAGTGGAGATAAGGTAATATTTGTAAATTGATGCAGCTATTAGAGAAAACAGTATGGAAATTCCCCCAAAATTAAAAAAATCACTATGTATTACTCTCATCAATCCTTTTGCTGGGTATATACCTAAACAACATGAAGTCAGCTTCTTGTAGACCTATCTGTACTTCTGAGACCATTGTAGCATTATTCACAATAGCAAGATATAGAAAGCCTAATTTCCCATTGATGGATAAATCGACAAGGATATTGTGGTATATCGATTCACTGCAATATTATTCAGTGTTAAAAAGGGTATACTATAATTTCCTACAGTATAGATAAACTTGAAGTACATTATGATAAGTGAAATAAGGTATATACAGAATGAAAGATTCTTCACTCCTTTAATTATATGCAGAATCTATTAAAAGGTCAAATTCAAAGAGTAGATTACCTTGTGTCTACCTGGGATGGGGCTCAGGGAGGATAGTGGAGAAGCCAAAGTGTTCACCTTGTAAGTTATGTAAGATGTATAAGCCTAGAAATCTAAGGTACAACATGAAGAATGTAATTAATAATATTTCATTATATATTAACATTTTGAAAAAGACTAGATGTTAGATGTTCTTTACACACACACACACACACACACACACACACACACACATACACATACACACACGGGAAGTATGGATAGTCATACGGAGAGCTAACTGAATGGTCTATAGTAATCATTTCATAATGTATATTCATATCAAAATACTCTTTGCAAACCTTAACTCTCTACAATAAAAAGTCAACCTACACACCGACATTGGGTACATACTTCTGTATTAATTCAAAGTATGTGGTATATGCAGAGATGGTGTTAAAAGACAAGAAAGAAGTGTACTTAAGATTATACTCGGCGCGGGGCACGCCAGCTGGGGCCCGGGTCGCAGGACTCTGGGCCCCAGCCGAACTGCGCTTAGCACGCCAGACCCCTGGAGAAACCGGGCCCAGTAAGATGCTGGGTTCTGGGCGGGGGTCACGCGTGGGGCACGCCAGCTGGGGCCCGGGTCACGGGACTCTGGGCCCCGGGCCAAACTGCGAGCAGCACGCCAGACCCCTGGAGAAACCGGGCCCAGAACAGAAAAAGATAAAGAAAAATATCGGAGAGGAGGTAAGAAAGCCGTTATGGATGCCAGGACACTGGAGATGCAGACAAAACTTACCTAAATGCACTGGAACTTATGGAAAAATTCGCCGTGAAAGAGGACTGCTATTTCTCTATATTGTTAAGAATCTCAGACATCACATGTAAGGAGAGAGTTTAGCGGAGACCAAGGAGAAATGCGGTGTTGAAAGAGTTCTCCGCGATGGTGGTGGAGACTTGTATTCAGGAGAAGCAGAAACCGGATCTTACCAACTTTATTTTTTTGGAGAAATTACACCAAATGTCGAATGCTACCATCACGCATGCTTAGGAACACTGGACAACATTCAGAGTGGAAAAAGAGCCTGGGAAGGATTTGAAACGGTGGAGATAGTGGCAATGCCAGTGGCCAATACTCAGGGGAGGCAGAGATCTGATACATTACACCTGGAACCTTTGAAATAATAACCACAGAGACAGTGATCGGAACCTGTGTGCTGGGGCCTCCAAGGCCGGGATCGGAGCCTGCCAAGAGGTTAGGCCGGTGCTGGGGCCAGTGAGGCCGGCATCGGAGCCTGCCTTGAGGCAAGGCCGGTACTGGGGCCTCGAGGCCAGGATAAGAGCCTGCCGAGGGGTTAGGCCGGTGCTGGGGCCAGCGAAGCCAGCATCGGAGCCTGCCGTGAAGCAAGGCTGATACTGGGGCCTCCTAGGCCAGGATAAGAGCCTGCTGAGGGGTTAGGCCGGTGCTGGAGCCAGTGAGGCCGGCATCGCAGCCTGCCGTGAGGCATGGCCGGTGCTGGGACCTCCGAGGCCAGTATTGGAGCTGGCCGAGGGGTTAGGCCGGTGCTGGGGCCAACGAGGCTGGCACCGGAGCCTGCCATGAGGCAAGGCCGGTACTGGGGCCTCCGAGCCCGGGATTGGAGCCTGCCGAGGGGTGAGGCCGATGCTGGGGCCAGTGAGGCTGGCATTGGAGCCTGCCGTGAGGCAAGGCCGGTGCCGAGGCCTCCAAGGCCGGGATTGGAGCCTGCCTTGAGGCAAGGCCAGTACTGGGACCTCCGAAGTCAGGATAAGAGCCTGCTGAGGGGTTAGGCTGGTGCTGGGGCCAGTGAGGCCGGCATTGGAGCCTGCCGTGAGGCAAGGCTGGTACTGGGACCTCCGAGGCCGGGATAAGAGCCTGTTGAGGGGTTAGGCCGGTGCTGGGGCCAGCGAGGCCGGCATCGGAGACTGCCGTGAGGCATGGCCAGTGCTGTGGCCTCCTAACCCGGGAACGGAACCTGCCGAGGGGTTAGGCCGGTGCTGGGGCCAACGAGGCCGGCATTGGAGCCTGCCGTGAGGCTAGGCCGGTGCTGGGGCCTCCGAGGCTGGGATTGGAATCCTGCCAAGGGGTTAGGCCGGTGCAGGGGCCAATGGCCAGCATCGGAGCCTGGCGTGAGACAAGTTCACTCCTGCGGCCTCCAAGGCTGGGACCAAAGCCAGCTTAGGGGTTAGACCGGTGCAGGGGCCAGCGAGACCAGAACTGGGGCCTCCCATGAGGCAAGGCCGCTGCTTGAGCCAGTGAGGTCTGGATCAGTCCACTGAGTAGCCAGGCCACTACTGGGACCATCAAGAGTGGGATCGGTACTTGCAACACAGCATGCACAGAGAAATATCGCAGAAAATATAAATGAGACACTTCTCTTAATCAGCAATAACTAGGAGGAAAAGGGCAACAGGAAGAGGTTGAGCTATAGAAAGGGCCCTATAGTGAAGCAACTAATGTGACCAATCAGAGGGTATGTAATACTGGAGGACGGAGCCTCTTTAAAACGCAGGAGGTACATAAAGAAATGTATCAAAGTAAATCACCAAAGAAGCGTGGGATGGAGGGAGGGGGAGGGAATGGGATGGGGGCTGGAGGAGGGCTAATTAGATGATGTGTGCTTGTATATCCTCTCAAATCTTGTACTCCAATGTGATTGATATATGACTACAATGCACCAATTTAAAAAATAAATTAATTTAAAAAATTTTTAAAAAAAGATTATACTCACAAATAATTAAGGGAGAGAAATCAGGATCCCTTTGGGAAACTTTTCAGACTCTACTATTGATCTGACAACTGTGAAAGAAAATAAGCTAAGAAGTATATTGCCCTGAGAGGCCTGTGGTTGATCAAAAAAACAAAGCTCAAGCCTCAGCACTCCTACTGATGATTTTTTCTTTTATGTGTTTCGAAGGGTTACCATAGGCCAGAATTTGTGTCATAGGGACCCACCTCTTCATAACAGTTGGAGAGAAACTGCTAAAGGTTTCTAATGTCCTCACTTTCTAAGGAGAAACAAAGAAGAGGGGAATTATAAGAATGAAATTCAGTACCCTAGTCTGGGCCTTTATTACCACTTGTCATCTTTTTGCTTCTAAGTTCCCTCACCTTCAGCTACTGTTTTTACTGATCTCAATGGCTAACTTTGTGTAGTAAATATCTTATTTCCTGAAAGCATGATATTCTCTCAAGTAAAATTTTATGCCTGTGGAGGAGGAACTTCATAAGCTCTCTTCAAGTGGTGCCAATGAGGAGAGCTGGGCATAAAATCTAATGCTATGCTCAGAACAGGTAACTTTAGTTTTGAAAAGAAACTCCTTGTCCTTCTGCAACAGAAGCAACTGTGTAAACTTGAAACCAAGTAGAGAGCTGCTTGCTTTGAGGAATAGTATGATATCGAAACTCATCGTTTTCTGTTGCTGTCACAGTAGACTTTCAAGGTGGCAATGACTAAATAAACCCTAATAAGAAAGAATCCATATTGTTGAGCTCACACACAGGCTCTATCTCTGCAACTGCACACACTCTATTATGGCTCACCACACCTTTTGAATAAGAATTGTTCCTATCCTTTCTTCTGGATGGAAATTAAACACACACACACACACACACACACACACACACACACATACACACACACACACACACACACATGCATGCATGCACACACAATTTGCTAAACCAAAAGTCAAATATAATATTCTTAAACTGTATTGGTTTGGACTAGTAAAGGTCTCAAATATAGCATGGAAGTTGAAATTGGTGCTACCATTGGTGAGCATTCAGTAGATCAGAATCCTATTGGTTACTGCAGTGACTAAACTGATGGATTAAATGAAAATATATAAGAAACTATTGCCTCACATTCTTGAGATTTACTCAGGTGGGACACCAAAGTGCACCATATACCTTGTCTCTCCTTGAAGAAAAGAATGGTGTACTGTTTTTATCATTTATGGATAAAAACAAAAAATTATTTTTTACTACTTTGGGCAAATAGTAAATTTCTCAGAAACTTGAATCTGGCTTTCCCCACTGTAATAGTTTTAACAATATAGGCTGAGAACATAATGTGAAGGCTGTTCCAACTGGTAGTGTGCCTGGTATTTTAAAGCAGGACCCTAAACTTAGCACAATTGACCTTCATGGACTGTAGATTAAATGGTTTTTGATTCTCAAGGGTTTATTATTTGAGCCTCAGTTTAGAGTTAATATTCCCCTGCTCTCTCCTCCAACAGTAATAAATGGCCTCTTTGTAAACTACCAAAGAAGCCTTTGACCTTCATTTATTTTCCAATATTTTGTTAACAGTTCTAATTGACATTTTTTAGAGTGTTGATTTAACTTAGTATTTTTAGCTAATTGTCCATTGCCCTTCTATGCATTGCCTCCCCTTTTCATAATTTTCAAATTTTTGTATTATTGTAATGACCAGGAGAATTATTTCCACTGAAGCATTCTTCTTCTAAGAATTTAAGTTAAAAAAATTATACATTGGAAAGTTCATTTTAACATTCCAATGCCAAGTCATAAACTTTCCAGCTGCTAAAGTACTAACCAAATTATGCATATTACAACTAATAGCTACATCAAATATTATTTGTAATAGAGATCAAATATTAAATAAATTATATTTTTATAATTTATTTTATATTTTTATATTATATTTTTAAATTATATTTTCATATTAACACAGCAACTAAACAATGAGTTGAAAAAGAAATGTATAATGAATTCCTGTTCACTATGTGAATTACAGTTACAAATTCACAATGAAAACAAAAATAATTATTCAAGAGGAAAGCATATAACCAGGCATGGTGGTGCATACTTGTAATCCCAGTAATTGGAAGGCAGATACAGGAGGATCACAGGTTTGCAGCCAGCCTCAGAAACTTAGTGAGGCCCCCTGCAACTTAGTGAAACCCTGTTTTATATATATATATTTTTTAAATTCACATTTTATTAAGACTGAAATAAACTATACAAACCCTGTTTCAAAATAAACAATAAAATAGTTCTGGGACTATAAATGTCACTGGGTTCCAACTTTAGTACCACATACAACACACACACACACACACACACACACACACACACACACACATGCACGCACATACACACAAAGAAGGGGTAAAAATGACTGATAAGTGATTAAAGTTTGTAAAGTATTTTTTAAGTGTAGCTTATCTTTTTAGAGATATATTCTTGAATTCTTGGTATATTTATGGCAAGTTATGTTTATCAAAATAGGGCTAGTATACAAATTTTTATCTGAAAATACATTTATGGTATTACGTGAATTTTAATGTATATTTTAATACTATTGCAAAAGAGAGGTGCACTGTTTTGGAATCTTGGAGTTTTCTCTGTATCCTTTAGTAACTGCTGAAAGGGGGAAAGAATAGAAAGAAAAAAAAATGGAGGAAGAGAGGGGGAGAAAAAAGTAAACAAAACAAAAAGTACAAGGAAAACATGTTATAGTGACAGGAAAAATAACTATATCTCTAATATAAGAATTAGGGATGGTAGAAAAATATAAATATAACATTAATAAAATCAGTGATTTGAACTAATGAAAATAAATTCTATTGGAGATACTGGGAAATCCCTTTTATAACTACTTAAAAATAAAATATACAATCTTGTCTAGAAAAAATAATTGTTTTCCAAGATTAGCTACCAAAACCTGGGTTTTGGCAGTTGATGGAGTTGGAAAATGTATGTGAAACTGGCCTGGCGTGGTGGCTCACGCTTGTAATCTCCGCGCTTGGGAGGCAGAGACAGGAGGATCGTGCAGGTTCAAAACCAGCCATGCTGGCTTAAGAGGCCCTGTTTCCAAATAAAAATAATATAAAATAGGTCTGGGCATGTAGCCTGAAGGTGGAAGGGTTTCCAGAAACCCCTGTCCCATCAAAAAAAAAAAAAAATGTATGTGAAATTAACGCATAAATATCTGTTAGCTTAGCTACCCACAGTCACACTTGAGTCAGAAATAATTTTATCCAACAAATGTAAATATGTACATATGTGTGTACACACACATGTATATACACACATTCATACAAGATGAAAAAAGTGTGGATGCTTGTGATTGTTTTTTAAAGCAAAATCAGGTTTTTACATATAATTGGTGAATTTAGTATTTTATACATATGCTTATATAGTTATTTTATTGATCTTAATGTTGTATTTGGCTTTTGTTTTGAACAATGTTTTAAAATAATATATACTGCTGGATATATCTAGAGTATTATGCTGAAATCAGCCAGTCATGAAAAATGAAGGATCATATGTTTTCCTTCATAATGTGGAAGCAAGGGAGAAACAAGGATACAAAAAAAAAAAAAAAAAAAATTCCAGACAAAGGAAGAAAAACCCCAGTGGAGTGATATTATAATCTCTAAAACCTTACAAAATCTAATGTTCACAATATTAAATATATTTATTCCATTATTTTACTCTCCCCCAAGGAGCGGTACTGGCAGCAATGGATGATATTCTCCACTCTATTACTAATGCATAGAGATGTGCTCAGAATACATGCCAGCGTGGCCAAACAATGGCCAGATTTAGTAGGTATTACCAGATATTCACAATGATCTTCTATCCAATAATTGAATTGAAAAATTATTTCTTAATTATTTCTCACATGAATTTAACAATTCTTTGACAGAAGTTAATTCAAGCTACAATGAGCTACTTTCTCCAAATTTATATGAATTTTCACATTTCTATCTGCCTAGAGTCCTATCCTTCTATAAAATTATATGTTTTTCTTTTTATTATAGTTTATCCTGAATAATTTTTACTCTATTATAGTTCCAAATGTATTTTTGAAAAGATTGAAAACTGAGGATCTAGATAATTAGCAGTAAAATTATCTTTGTCTTAATGACATCACAGTATAAGAGTAGTGCAAAAAACATAAACTCCAAATTGTGATTCAAGTGTATGATTTCTGTAAAAATGTTCTTAAAAGGAAAACCTAAAAAGCAAGGGGAAGTAAAGGGAATTATGAGATACTCGATTATAGAGATTAAATAAGGACTTTTAATTATATAATAAGGTATATAAGATAAATGATGAAAGAAAAATGTTATATTGGTATCAAAAGGCTCATTAATCTACTTATGGTAAAAATGAGGTATATTAATATTATGGAATTAGAAGCTAGAATAATACTAGATTGTACCAGTAATAAATATGTTTAAATTAAAAAACTCAGAGGTAGAGTAATTCTAAGAGACTGCCAAGTCCAGCTCATCACCCCAGGTGTAAATGGCTGACTTAAGCCTAAGTCATGCGTGGGAGGAGAATGTGCAAGCACACTGCTTCTTGCTCTATCCATCAGCACTCATGCATGTTGGGTGGAAGTATTCCTTCTAAAATTTAAAAAAAAAATCAAGCTCATTCCAATTTTGATCTGATATTTTAAATGAATAGTTTATATCTGCTCTACCCTGAGATTAGGACTATCTGGAAATTGACATGCATTCCATTTCAACAATACACACAGATGTTAAGTTGTTGTTTACCTTTGACCCTTATTTATATCACAAAATCACCAACGTTTTCATTGTTTAAAGCTTTTATACATAATATTTAAGGATTTACTTATTAAGAATTGATTGTGCTGAGCACTGTTCTAGGTAGTGCTTATGCAGTAGTAAACAGCACAAAGCTTAGAGGGCAAGGGGTGCCCCTACGTATTAATAGATCTACTTTTAATAATATATTAATCTCCAAGTCATGTGGAGAACACTGTAGGTAACAATTCCAATGATATTTATTAGTTCCTTCCTAATATATAAAGTTTAGTTAAGATACTAAGTAGTCAATAAGACTATGCTTTCAGGTATTTCCTATGACCTAAATTTTTGCACAAAGAAAAAAACTGTGTTTTTCTTACAAATGCTAATTTTAGTTATGGGCTTTCATTAGTAAAGTTCTTGGTGTTTCATCTTTTAACACATGCAGAAAAATTGTTTATTTTAGAGAATTGCATTGTATTCTATAACTTTCCTGCTTCTTTATCTTTAATATATCTAAAAATAAATATCAAATATTTTTTCTGAGACCATAAACACAATTTGTCCAAAACAGCTTTTTAAACTTTTTAAACTTTTTTTCTTCCAACAAGACTTTTCTACCAATTCATCTGCCTTTAAAGAATAGTCTGTCTATGCTTTAAATTATCCTTGAAGTAAATATTTTACTACATCTGTAATTATTCAATCACTGAGACCCATCATTTTCTTTAAAATGATATGATACTTCTTTTTCAAATTTATTTATTTCTCATATCATACTAACTCATATACTTAACCCTTATTTTATATTTATTAAAATAATCTGCAGACAGTCTATATCAAATTTATATGTTACTCTAAGTTCCAGATCCTATAAATTTTTTTAAGTGGCAGCTATATTTTGAGGCCTGAACATAATCATCTGAATATTGTCTCCTATTAATATCTGGGTCAATTATCATATTCTATAAGTTTCTTACATATGTACCTCTCCTCTTTTTCTAGTTGAGTCCCCAAAGTACTATAACTGAGAACAGGTTGGAGCACTTAAACCTAAAGCTGCCAATGATTTGGGGATAGTAAAACAAAAATAAACACCAAAAGAAAAAGAAAGTAGATCTTTTGACTCAAATATCTAAAATACTTGTCTTTAACATAGAGTGCCTAAGGGGATGATTTTCTGCAGGGTCCAAGCTGCTCTTATTTTTTCTCTCATATTTACAACATAATAGAAACTTGAATATATCTGCATGCCACAAAATCAAGGCCCAAGAGATTAAGATGCAGAAAGAGTTAGTATTCCCTCTTGACAATTGAGATATCATTTACTGAAACACAAATTTGTCATTTTTATTAACTGTCTAGAATCTGAACACTTCTGTATTTGAGAATGTTTAAACTTAGGAGTTATACTTTCTCAACACACTGTCTTGCAGTGCAAGATATGTGGCCTAGGATTTGCCAAATAAACACAGCTCCTGAAATCATAAAATAATGCTTTAAAGAAGAAGTACCTGTAGTGGTTTTAAAGAAGAACTTCTGGAAGCAGAAATAATATTAGAGCTGTCAAAAGCTCCCAGTGTCCTGCATATTTGCATAGTATAGGATATATTTGAAGATTGATATGGTGCTCTGGTTTGACTTAAAATAGTGTTTCCCAGCCAGGCCTGGTGGCTGCACGATTGTAATCCCCGCACTTGGGAGACGGAGAAAGGAGTATCGTGCAGGTTCAAAGCCAGCCTCTCTGGCTTAAGAGACTCTGTTTCCAAATATATTTGTCCGATATATATATATATATATATATATATATATATATATATATATATATATATATATATATCGGTCTGGGAGTGTAGCCCAGAGGTAGAAGGGTTTCCAGGAACCCCCATACCACCAAAAATAAATAAATAAAATAAAATAAAATAAAATAGTGTTTCTGTGTGGTTCCTGTAGCAATAGCAAGAGTGTTATTAGGGAATCAGGAAAGCAAATTCTCAGGCCCCACACAAGGCCTACAAAGTCAGAAGGAATTTTGAAAATGCAACCATTTTTCAAGGTGCAGAGTCATTAAAGTTTGAGAATTATTTATTTAAAAAAAAAACTATTTGATGCTGACTTTGACACTCGTTTGGTTCTTCATTTTCCAAAGGTTAGTTCTTAGTTTTCTTAGTTCTAAATCATTATCTTATGATTTCATGCATTTAGGCCTTCATTTTCTTCAGCATTGAGTTTCTTGAGTTCTCTGTATATTCTAGATATTAGCCTTCTTTGGAGGAATAGGTGGCAAAAATTTTCTTCCATTCTGTAGGCTCTCTGTTGAGGTTTCCTTTCCTTGACAGAAGCTCACCAGTTTAATGCAATCCTAAGTACGGACTAGTCTTTTAGTTTGTTGAGTCTTTGGGGTCTTTTTGAGAAAGTTTTTTACCTGTGCTATGTGTTGAAGTGTTGCACGTATGCCCTCTTCAAGTAGCTTCAAGGTCTAGAGTATTTAAACCATTCGCTAATGTGTACAGTGTTGCGTAATAGAATTAGAAAACCTATGTGGTCAGAGTTTATGCTTTAGACCTTTATATTCTGCTTGTTAAACAGCCCAGTGGAGCTCAATCTTATGTATAATTTATTCATTGTACCGATAACTTTGGTTTTACCTCCTGTTTGATTAAGCAAAACATTTTCTTTATAATTTATTTTGTTTTCAATATGAATAAATTATAGAACCAAGTAACTGTTGAAAAATGAACTATGCAATTAGGTATCAAATTCAGTTCTTATATTGACTGTTTTCCATTGTTTCTTTAAGTTTTTTTTTTATCAGTAACCCTTTATAAATCTGCATGTTGATATAAAATCTTAAATTCCATCTCTGTGTCTCAGAGCTCATTGCAAAATTGATAAGGTTGTTTTATGTACCTGTGATGAATAAAGTATGGTTATAGATTCTATGGAACTTTTTTTGGTAACAAATAGAGGTGCTTTACTATCCTGTGATAGTAAAGCACAGGATGGTTGCTTTGACCAACATATAGTGGTAGAAGTGGAGTTGTGTGAGATCTCAAGTCCAAGCCATGTGGCATTCTTAACCCTCTCCATTCCACTTCATGGAAAAATTCTGTCATCTTATAAAAACGTCTTATATGATCTCATGGAGGATGAAGGTTTTTGAAGGAGAAGCAGGGTACCTCAGACTAAGAGCCAGCCACACATATGAGTCTATCACTAATTACCCTCGTCAGTGACATACTAGCTGATGAGATTCATAGTAATAACCTAGGTAAAAGCAACAGAAGAACCACCCAGCCAAACAACAGAAACTAAAGACATTACAATTTGTAGTTTTAATCTAATATGTTTGTGATAGTTGATGTCACATCAAAAATAAGTTTAAAGTACAAATTAACATTTTGAATTAATTTGCCTTAATTTTACATATTTTCTTTACTTATATCTATAATGATTCACATTTTGAATTATTTTGCTTTAATTTTACATATTTTCTTTACTTATAATGTCGATAATGATTTATCAGACAACTTGAAAGGAGGCTTTGGAATTTGCTTTCATTAGAATTTATTTTAAAATAATTCTAGGATAGGCATTAAGTAAATTGTTATTAGTAAACTCGGAAAATCTGGTTTCAATACCAACTGTGTAGTTCCAAAGAAAGATTCTATCATTTTAAATACTATTCCCCTGTTTTCTTCTTTGACAAGGTCATAGTTGATGGGATTCTCACTGTGCATTTGAAATATGATGACAATTAAGGAGAAATCCCTTTTCAAGCATATGTAGCATTATAAAAATGACTTTCAAATAACAAACTGCTGATAAATAGTTGGAAGTTCTAAGTGTTTCAATTATTTGTTTCATCAAGAGTATGGTTTAATTATTTTTTAAAGTCAATGAAAATATAAATAAGATAGGCATATTTTCATTGATAACTTCTCTTAAGCATCAAAACTTTATAATATATGTATAAATATATATATGTATAAATATATATGTATAAATATATATGTATATATGTATAAATATATGTATAAATATATAAAATATATGTATAAATATATATGTATAAATATATAAAATAGCCAGTAAATGTAATAGGTCAAAATATAGGTATAGAGCTGAAAAGTATTATATCCAATGTTATTTTATGACATACAGAAACATTATCTTTATAATTTAATTTTTAAACTTTTAAACAGTTTTTTAAACTTTCATAATTTTATTAAAGTTATTCAGTCTGATTTTTATTTTATTTTATTTTATTTTATTTTATTTTATTTTATTTGTGGTACTGGGGATGGAACCCAGGGACATTCTACCTCCAAGTTACAACCATGGCCCTATTTTCTTTTATTCTTTATTTTAAAACAGGGTGGCACTGAGTTTAAAAGGGCCTCACTAAGTAGCTGAGGCTGTGTGTGAACTGCAGTCCTCCTGTTTCAGTCTCCCCAATGCTGGGGAGACTAAATTATAAGCATGTGCCACCATGCAATGTCGTGCGCAGTGACGACTCTTACACGATCTTCCTCAAGCAGTTTTATTACCCCAGGTTCTTGTACAGTTACCATTCCTCTTTAATGCTCTCTCAACGCCCTCTCAGGTAAAAACAACATCAGTCTTCTATCCTCTCCCTCATCACTCCACCAACCCTCCTTCTGGCACTCTATGTCTCTGCTGCAGCACACACCGGTCACAGTGGTGGCTTTGTGAACATGTCCGTCGCAGCTCGGAGCCCAGAGCAGTCCGCCAAGAAACTGCTCTTCCTGTCCACCAACCCTCTTCTCCTTCTCCTTCCTCCCCGCTAGGGCATGCGCGCTTTTTTAACCTTCTCCTGGGCGGGCAGGTGGTAGCACGAGGCGTTGCGTCACTAATTATCCGTAAGGCGCCTGATAGGGCTCACTGCGCAGGCTCAGGG
This sequence comes from Muscardinus avellanarius, assembly GCF_963383645.1. Lineage (NCBI taxonomy): Eukaryota > Metazoa > Chordata > Mammalia > Rodentia > Gliridae > Muscardinus > Muscardinus avellanarius. The sequence continues at coordinate 85,495,383 of NC_137791.1, forward strand.
CACCGCCAGCCTCGTGAGCCTCGTGACTTGGCTGCAAGCCCAGGCGCCATCTTGAGTCCACGCTGGCAACAAGCCTGGGTGCCACCTCGGTCCTGCCGAGTGGGCCCCAACAATGCAAGGCCTTAGTCTAATTTTTAAATTCTTACCATATGCTATATAACTGTTATTAGCACACAGGCATATAGAAATAAATAAAATGAAAAAGTATTATCTATTGTAGCTTGCATTCTAGAATAAAAGAAGAAAGACAATACATACTATAAAAAGTAAACTTTACTAAATGTATATAATTATTCTGTGTGGAATGGTGAGACAAGTAGAATAGAAAGTAGACATAAATACTAAAAGTAATGTGAAGGAGGATGCAGTAATGACATATCATTAGATTTGTCTTAGAAAGCATAGTGAAAAAATGACACTTAAGCCGGGCGTGGTGGCGCACTCTTGTAATCTCTGCGCTTGGGAGGCAGAGACAGGAGGATAGCGCTGGTTGGAAGCCAGCCTTGCTGGTTTAAGAGACCCTGTTTCCAAATAAGAAATATAAAAATAGGTCTGGAAGTGTAGCCTGGATGTAGAAAAGTTTCCAGGAACCCAATACCACACACACAAAAAAAAAGACACTTAAGCAAAAATTTAATCAAGGCTATAAATGTTGTATTTGAATACTTGGGGAGGTGTCTAATTTGTAATCCCAGCTTTCAGGAGGCAGAGACCAGAGGATCACAGTTCACAAACAGCCTCAGCTACTTAGTAATGCCCTTCACAACTCAGCGAGACCCTGTTTCAAAAAATAAAAGACTAAAATATAAGGTTGGGAGTGTAGCTCAGAGGTAGAATGCCCTCGGGTTCCATCCCCAGTACTGCAAAATAAATTAAATAAATAAATAAATAAATAAATAATAAATTAAATAAATAAAAAGAAGAACAACTATACTTACCTGAAAAATGAGTATGTCCGTTCTATACAAGGAACATGTGAGAGATCAGTGTAAGTGATGGCAAAGGTTCTAGATCTACATAATCTATTGATAGAATGAGTGAATGATGAGAGGCAGAGAAGGTGAGAATTACTCCAAACTTTTTATTTGAAACATGGATATTTTTGCATTGTGTGCCATTTATACAATTCTTTATTATGTACTACTAGGTTGAAGAATTTGCCCACAATTATTTTTAACAGTCCTATATGGTTGACTATAACATTTTAATAAACATATTTACTGAGACTAATACGAGAAACCATATTAGGCCCAAAATGGATGCAAAATATTCCCTAGAGTCTAGTGTAAAAGAACAAACATATATAAAAATATTTTCAATTTAGTGTAGGGAATGTTAAGATACAAATACAAACATGAAGATACATAAGCAGAAATAAATTCTAATGAGGTAATCTTGATACAAGAAGAACATAGCAGGCCGGGCGTGGTGGCGCACGCTTGTATTCCCCGCACTTGGGAGGCGGACACAGGAGGATCGCGCAGGTTCCAAGCCAGCCTAGCTGGCTTAAGAGACCCTGTTTCCAAATAAAAAAATATAAAAATGGGTCTGGGAGTGTACCCGGAGGTACAAGGGTTTCGAGGAACCCCAGTACCACCAAAAAAAAAAAAAAAAAAGAAAAAAGAAAGAAAGAAAGAAAGAAAGAGAAAAACATAGCAGTAAGTTTTAACATACACAAGAATTTTCCATAGAAAATTAAATAAACTGAGTGAAGGAAATAGAGAAGACCAGAATAAATAAGATATGTCATATTCATAGGCCGAAATTTTATTTATTTATTTATTTATTTATTTATTTTGGTGGTACTGGGGTTCCTGGAAGCCCTTCTACCTCCGGGCTACACTCCCAGACCTATTTTATATATTTTTATTTCGAAACTGGGTCTCTTAAGCCAGCGCGGCTGGCTCCAAACCAGCGCGATCCTCCTGTCTCCGCCTCCCAAGCGTGGGGATTACAAGTGTGCCCCAACACGCCCGGCCTGAAAAATGTAATATTGTAAAAATGGTAAATTTCCTAAGCTTAATATTAAATTAAATGCAATTCTACTTAACATATCTACAATATTGTGGTGTGAAACTATTCTAAATACTTAGTTTTTTTCACATAGCTAAAACAATCCTGTATATACATGTTACAGTACTGAGAATACAGTCTCTGCAAAATAATTCTTTTCAATATTCTTTGTAGTGAATAAATTATAAAGCATATACATATAAAATGTAAAATGCACAAAATGTGATTTATCAATATTGAAAATAATAAAATATAAGCAGTATACTATGCTTACAGAAATGACAGCATGAAAATGTTAAACACATCTAGATTAAAGAGACATATGATTTGACCAAATTATAGCACCGAGAAGCACTCAAAGGTGAAGAATACCCAAAGAAGTGTAGTTGATTCTTTTTATTAATGGTGGCTATGGTTTGTAAAGTTGCTCAAGACACCAAATTACTGAACAATGAATAATTGCCCATAGGAGAAATTCATATATTTCTGCTTGCCTCTGGATACAACATTTTCATGAACAAATCAATAAATAATATTCTTTTATGTATGTTTTTGTTTAAAGGCCCCTTATTAATATATGTCATTGCTTCATTAACATTGAACTCATGGCCAGTATCACTATAACTCATGTATAAATGAGCTTGTCTAACACATGCATTTCCCTATAAGGCACATCGCAGTCTCTCTATACTTAGAAACCACAGAAAGCACGTCAGCACTAGGCTTTGGGTATGAGGGGATTTAAACAATAAACTGAACACTATAACTACACTGTGAAAAAGACACTTGTTTATCATGAGAACCAGATGCAGAACTTTTTTTTTTTTATAACCTCATCTGGGATTGTGTTCCACTGAAAATTTTCACCACTCTGAGCCTATCCTTAAATGAGAACCTAATCCTGTATTTATTTTGGGATTACAAATAACTTTTAACTATAGAGAAATTTATAAATACATTATCCATGACTAATGAGGATCAACTGCATTTGCTAACATAAAGATATTATTGTGTCGTGTAAGAGAGGTGTCTTGTGACTTTCTTATCTGATAGGCTTTCATTTCTTCTACCAAGGGTGGCAACACCCATAAGTTTTATTGTCAAAATTTAGACCAGAGCAGGTGACAAAGCACCTAGAAAATTAATGGAGATGTTTTGTGAGAGTCATAGAAATATTGTAATATCCAACTTCCACACAGCTATGGCTTACTGCTAAGGTGTGTCTGCAACATAGAAACTCTAGAGAGTTGGGTCAAAATTTAAAGCCACTAAAAATTTTAAAATATGATGTGTCTCAACCCACATATGACTCAGGGAGGAGAGAGTGCTTGACTATGAAATTCAAACATTGTTTGATGAGAAAAAGGAAAGGGGGGGGAGGGAGAGAGGAAGGAAGGAAGGAAGGAAGGAAGGAAGGAAGGAAGGAAGGAAGGAAGGAAGGAAGGAAGCCACTGAGGAGCCAGGGACAAAAGTAAGATTAAGCACAGAGAAAAGAAAATCTTTAAAGCAACAAGATGAAAATGATGGATCAGAGAAATGTAATGATATAATTAAAACTATCTTCTTATAAAAATACTAATTTCAGAAGACTAATTTCCATAATGACATATTAAAAGTGCCAACAATAAAAATCAGCTTCTAGCAAATTACCTTCCAAATTCAAGCAAAATAAAGATATGTTCACATAAACAAAAACAGAAAGAATCCATTGATAATAGACCTGTGCTATAAGAAATGCAAAATAGGACTCCTTTAGATTGAGGAAAATGTTACCAGATAGTAACTTATTAATCTATAAAGTGTAGATCAATGTAAATGGTAAGCATTTATATAAACAAAACATGTGTGTACATATGCATATGTTCAATTATATGCATATGGTATAAATGAAAATATTTTCTCATAATCTTCATAGGAGAAGCAGGATTGCTTCAAAGGACAATAATAGCCCTCAAATCTTGAGTTAACTTTATGTATAAATGTAATGCATATGACAGTAGTACAAATGAAGGGGAAAATACATTAATACAAGGATAAATTGACTTGGATAATGTCAGTATTAATTTGAAGTCAATTGAGTTAAAAATGCATAATACAATTTTAGACTACTATAAACTAAAAAACTAAAAATACAAAAGAGGTGGGAAAAATACTTGAAAAGACACATGTAATAAATAACTATATAAAATACACAAAGAGTTCTTTAACAATAAAAAGTAAAAACACAATTAAGAATGGACAAATAGCCTGAACAAACATTTCACCCAAAAACAATAAACAGATTTTGATTAAGCATATAGTGAGATGTTTCACATAATTTTTCATTAAGGAAATATGAAAGCAATATAATATGCTACATATCTATTACAATGGCCAAAATCCAGAAGACCTGAAACACCAAATACAAATACAAGTGAGAATGTGGAGCAACAGCAACTCTTATTTATTGCTCAACAAAATATAAAATGGTATGGCTACACTGGAAGATAGTTTGGCAGAAATAAATACACTCTCATACCATACAATCAAGACATTATACTCCTAAATTTTCAATTTCCTAAAATAATCGAAAAGTTCTTCTCATAAACAAACCTGCACACAAATCTTTATGTCAGCTTTATTTGTAAATGCCACAGCATGAAAACAGCTAAAGATGTTCTTTTGTAGGTGAATTGACAAACTCTGGTATATCCAGAAAACAGAATATTACTCAGGGCTAAAACGGTATTAGTTTTAATCCATTAAAAAAAAGTAGAGAGGATCTGGGTGTGGTGGCAGACACTTGCAATCCCAGCATTGGGGAGGCTGAGACCAGAGGATTGTTGTTCATGGACAACCTCAGCTACTTAGTGAGGCCCTCCACAACTTTGTGAGACGCTATTTCAAAAGAAAGAATAAAAAAAATAGGGCAGGGGGTGTAGCTCAGAGGTCAAATGTCTCTGGGTTCCATTCCCAGACCCACACAAAAAAGTAGACAGGGACCATAAATGCATACTCTGTAATAAAATATATCAATATGAGAAGGCACTTATCATATGATTGAACAATACCATTTCTGGGTATCTACACAAAAGAAAGGAAACCAAACTACCAAACTAATGCATATGTATCTATGTTCATAGCCGCACAATTCACCAGTGACAAACTATGGAACCAGCCAAGATGTCCATCAATAGACGACTGGATTACAAAACTATGGGATATGTACACAATGGAAATTTCTCAGCCATATAGAAAAAATTATGTCACTTACAGGGAAATGAATGGAACTGGAGAACATTATGTTAAGTGAGATCAGTCAGTCACATACACAAAAAAAATTGGATGCTCTCCCTAACATGTGAAAGCTATGGAGAAAATAGGTCATAGAAGAAACTCTAGAAGAATAAGGAGATTCTGTAGATGAGCAAATAAGGTAACCTAACTGAGGGGATGGGAGGGGGGAGAGGAAAATTCTCTAATGCACATAATGTACTTTAACAATCATATCAATGTCAATCACCAAGCCAAACATGAGAAGGAGGGGGAGGAAATGGGTGGAAATTGGGTAAGGGCTAATAGAGTGATGTGTGCATGTATGTCTCCACCATCTTGTATCTCATTAAGATGACTGCAATTCATCAACAAAAAAATTTTTTAAATGCTTATCTTAATCACTCTTTTAAATGATATGTTCATTTTGTCATTTGGCTCTTTGTATATTGATTTATCATCCTAATATAATTATTTTCAAAAAAGTAAATAAAAATGAAAAGCCTGCATACTGTATAATTTTTTTCTCTTTCCTTAGTAACATAATGAAAACTGCAGCAAATTAGAGAAACCCTGCTTCAAAACTTCAAAACTGAAAAATGGCTGGAGGTACAGTTCAGAGGTAGAATGCCCTTCAGTTCAATCCTTAGTATCAAAAGAAAAGCAATCTTTTCATTATGTATGTTATATATGTATAAATATATATGTATATATATATGTCATTTATGCTTATTTGTTTAGTTTATTTTATATTTAAATCATTATTTTAATAATTCAGCCATATTTCATTCTTGTAATACAGATAAATATTTATAAATATTTAAAAGGGAGCAATTTATCAGCAATGACAAATAACATTTTTATAAGCAAGATGTTATAGTTATTATTGTATTTCAAATGTTAGAGAATTTATAGTCAAGGAGACTTGGATACGAATCTCAGATTTGATTAATTGTACAACTTGAGAAGATTATGTCATATTTATGAATATAAAATAGAGCTGTTACAAAAACTGAAATCACATATGTAAACAACACCTCCTTTAGTGCTAAAACAGTATTTTCTCGGTAGATAGTCTGATTTAACTGGATACACAGTTTTGAATATTCCTTACTAAATTTAAGATTGCTTTAATCTGTACTGGACATCTTCTATGCTTTATTTTTCTATGTAGCATCTAGTGGTATTGAAAATAATTTAACATATATACATATAACTATAATTTGTTTCCTTATTTTTCAGACCATTTTATCTACCTGGGTGTACATACACAAAATTATAATTTTTAATTTTTTATACAAATAAAATCACCACATACATTCTTTTATAAACTATTTTTTATTTATAGTATTTTAGAGGGTTTTTAAAATATCTTATTTTAAATGATTCTATGGTTTTTCAAAGGTTATGTTTTTTTCTGTGATTTAACTTTTTATTGATGGAGCTTATACTTGTATGTGATCCTTAGAAAGGAATTTTAGGGTTGTATTTCTATGTGGTAGATTTCTGATGTTGTATATGTGCATCTATAAAAATATTTATTTTAGGACTGAGCATAGGTGTTCATGTGCTCTTCTTCAATGCCTGTGTCAACTTATTTAACATTAAGAGTATAAAAATACTTTCTTCCTTATACACGTTTTTGTTGTTTATTTGTTTGTTTTTGGTGGAACTGGAGATTTAAGCCTGGGCACTCTCTCTGAGCTATACCTGCTGCCCTGCCCTGTTGGCTTTCTTAAATTGCTGAGGCTGGCCTTGAATCTTCAATCTTTTGTCTCAGCCTCCCAAATACTAGAATTACAGGCATTTGCCTCCAAGGCCTGGTTCTTTATATTGGTTTGCATTATTACTAAAGTCAGTTAAAACTTTGCCACTGCCGGCGTGGTGGCGCTCCCTTGTAATCCCCGCGCTTGGGAGGCAGAGACAGGAGGATCGCGCAGGTTCGAAGCCAGACTCTCTGGCTTCAGAGAGACCCTGTTTCCAAATAAAAATATAAAATAGGTCTGGGAGTGTAGCCCGGAGGTAGAAGGGCTTCCAGGAACCCTGGGCTATCATATGTGTACTGGGGTACAACCAAAATATAAAATAAAACTTGGCCACTCTTTTGTGGCAAAGGAAATAGTAACATTTATTTTTCATTTCTCTGCTTCTGTCTAGTGGTAAAATTTACACAATACTTTTGAGTTTTTTAATGAATAGTTTCAAAACTTTACTCTTAAATTGTCTCTTTTTTGTTATTAGATTCTTTTATATTCTATTATAAAAACATTTTGTTCTACATTATATCTTTCATAAAGATTGCCTTTCTTCTTAACTTTATGTATCATTTTGCATAGAGATATTTAAAAATTTAGGTAGATAAATCTGAAAATATCTTACTTTAAAATTTTGAAATTTATGTTGAACGTCTTATACTCCAAAGTTATTCTTCAAACTATATTGACTGTCATGTCTTTATAGTTGGATTGCATAGGCATGGGGTTTTAGTCATTCTGGAATGTATTTTGACATATGTATGATGTCCAAACTTAATTCCATTATTTACCAATGAATAGCTAAATAGATGTTAATGATCTATAAAAATAGATATTTGATAAAAATAAATATACATTAAAATTTATTGGGGAAGGGCTAAATAAGTGATGTGTGCATGTATGCCTCTACTATCTTATACTCCATTAAAAAGTATGACTACAATGCACCAGTAAAAATTTTTAAAAATAAATTATCTATTTTCTCTTGAAATTTTAATTTGTTATATATAATTTTTCTGTGTTTCATATTGTTCAACAGAAGTTATCATAAATGTCATTCTTCATGTAAATTTTTTTTTCAAAAACATTTGCTTGTGAGATAAAATTTGTTCCTATTTCTGGTAAATAATATTGTCAGTGCTAATTTGGTTTATATGTGTTTTAGACACAGCTACCTTTCAAGTCTCCATGAAAACTTTCTATGCCTACCTGATCATTACCCAATTGTTTCATATTCAGTCTTGCCAAGGAGGCCATTCCTCCAGAGTAGATGTAGGATAATTGGTAGAAATTTATTTTTTAATACCTGTAGTTTCCATAATTTGTATCCTACATGAAATATATATGTCAATGATAGCTGCATATGGTTGATAAGCATTTTACTTGTTTTTACTTTGAATGTTCTCTCTCTGTCTCTCTGTCTCTGTCTCTGTCTCTCTCTCTCTCTCTCACACACACACACACACACACACACACACACACATACACACACTTGCATGCACACACTCATATCCTAGCACAAGGTTTGGGTCTCTCTATCGATGTTCTGTTTTAGTTATGGTATGGATAGAGGACCTCTGTGAATCTTGCTGAATAATGATATTAAGATGACACATCACTCTGATAAACACATTAAAATAAAGAATAACTGCTCAATACTAATGCAATCAGCGCAGCACATTCGATTACTCAGAAAATAGCTTTTCCCTCCTCTTTTACACCCATGTCTAGAGGATTACTGGAGCTGTATTTCAAACAGTTACTCAAATTTTGCACAGCCTTCCAACAACATGTTATGGTTACCAAAGACAAGAGGCAATAATAGATTAATTCAGCAAGGGCTGAATATTCCATTAATAGCCATGCAATAGGCTTATCTGGGCTGACAAAGTGGCCCCCTTTCATGTCTGTTCAATTAGAGATAATAGTTGAGGGCATTAATCACACATATTTTCAACAAAACTTTTCTCAGTCAAAGACACCCTGCAAATGATGTGGTCCAGTGCACATCCGCCTATTAGGGTTGCTATGACTATGGCAAGTCTGATCTGAAAGACAGGATACAATCAGGCCTGAGACAATGACTGGATTTTCATATTTAATGGCCTTGGTTTTCAGCTTGGCACAGCAAACTGAATAGCAGTGACCCAAAGATGACCTTCTATTTTTCTTCTTTTGATTTGTCCCTAGGAATGGACAAGGCTCTGGGATCCTGGGAGTAATCAGAAAACAAGAAATGCCCCTTGCATAAGTGAAAACAAGAAAGGGCCTACTCCAGAAAAGTTGTTTTGATACTGAGATTGAAGAGTCTTCTTGTTATTTAATTATTTTTGTTTTAAAAGCATTTCTAAAAATCTGAGGGAAAAGCATAACTAGAAGTCTTGTTCTTAAAAGTAGCATGTTCTTAGTCAAGGGTCTTTTTTTCACAAGTTTTGAGGTTTGTCTACCTATAGGAGCACTTGAAAAAGATTATCATAAATAAATCCAGTTATAAAACAAAAATTTTCTTATTTCATAAACTGAGTATGGGATAGAAATAAGAGCCATATGGTTCTCTTTCCTCTGAAACAGAAAAGAGATATATAAAAAATGTTTAACCAGAGATGTGGCTCAAGGTGTGAAGGGCATGCTTATGTTGTTATTTCTCCCCTTTAAAATCCTAACAACATTGCAAATGTTGCTATTCTTCTTTTGAAATTCTCTAGAAAGTTTTCTCAAGAAAAATTCATATATTCACTGAGCCTAGTGGCGCAAGTTTGTAATCACAGTATTTGGGAGGCTAAAACAGGAAGAATCTCATGTTTGCAGTCAGCCTCAGCAGAGTAGTGAGACTCTCAGCAGCCTCACAAGACCCTGTTTTAAAACAAAAACAAATATATAAAAGGCTGAGGGTGTAACTCAGAGGTAGAATGTCCCTGGGTTCAATTCTCAGTAGCAAAAGAAAAGAAGAAGAAGGAAGAGGAGGAGGAGGAGGAGGAGGAGGAGGAGGAGGAGGAGGAGGAAAGAAGAGGAGGAAGAGGAAGAGGAAGAGGAGGAGGAGGAGGAGCACAAGGTGCAATGCCCAGACATGATAGGCAATCCACAGCTACACAGCTGATCAAAAGTATTTGGACAAATGAGTACCCAGCAAGGTGAAGACTATAATTGTCAATGCCTGAGACCAAAATTCCACAGCTGCTTCTACCAAAAAGCCTTGCCTTCTTATCATTCCAACAGGGATAATGAAGCTGAATGCTGACCCTGCCAGCTCTGCTGGTAGCCCTTGAGCAATTGCTCACCTTTGGTTCTGGGTTCTGGTTGAGAAATGGGTAAGATCAGGACTGAAGACCTGAACCTGACTCACAAGTGACCCAGACACAGCCAGCTTCTCTCAGTCTCTCTCTCTCTTCCCCAAAATATCATGACTTGTACGAAGTCTACATAGAGTGTTAATGAATAAAAACGTTTCTTGGTTACTATTAAAATAAAATGTCCTTGAAATGGCAAAAAAAGAAGAGGAAGAGAAAGTATCTTTCTTTATGAATTGAATTTCGTACATAGACATTTTTCTTACTCACATAATGTTAAGCCTAATATTAGTTAGAGTTACTATCATCTGAACACTAGCTTTAGATGACACTGAATACTGTGTGGAAGAACCAAAGAATTTGGTAAAAAGCACAGCCAATGATTTTTAAATATGTGTGTATATACAGATAATTATACATGATTCTATTTTGAAATTATACACATAATATAATATGCAAATTATAATTACATTAAATTCATAAGGTAATGTTTAGTTTTATGAAATATAATTGATATCTAAACAATATACAATATGCTTCAAGATTATATTTTATAATTATATAGTTTATTTTTTAAATTTATTTTTATGTGTAACATTGAAAATGGCATACATTTAGACTGTGATTGGTGTCCTCTCCTCGACCCAATTCCCCTCCTCCTCTCCCAATAGTGAGTGTCCAGGTTAACCATGCTATATTTATACTTTTACACATATTCGAATATAGCTCCTTCATTAATCAACTTCATCCTTCTTCCTCTCCTATCCTTCCATTCTAGCTTTGCTGAGGTCTCCCCTCCATTATCTGGAGTCCCTCTGGTATCCCTAATACTCCCTAATTTGGGCATATTAGAAAACACATATGTCCTTTCTCTTTAATTTAAAAGAGAATTATGTAATTAAGTTTATATTATACACATATACAGATAGATGATTCAATATGTGAAAAATATTAAACCATAAAAAAATTTACTAATGATACAGAGATTTACCAAAAGAGAATTACCATGAAAGTTAATTAGGAGGTGCTGTAAAAAATCAGAAGAAATATTTGCATGAAATAAGAAATTTGCCTTTTTATCTAGATAAATCCTTATAATTTCAGATGTTTAATTTAAACCAATCCATCCAGTTAGCACTTTTCAGACACCCAACTTGCAATTGTTTCCCTTTTTTTGTGTTCTCACTTTTCTTTCACACTAGTCATGATATTTAGTCTTTAATTTTTTTTATTGGTGCATTGTAGTAATACATCTTAATGGAATAAAAGATGGTGGAGACATACACAAACATACACATTACCCAATAAGCCCTTACCTATTCCCGCTGATTTCATTTCCATCCCTCCTTCCCATGCTTTGATTAGTGACTGATACTGATATGTTTTTAAGTAGATCATGTGCTTTAGTTTACTTCTTTCCCCCTTCCATCTCCTCAGGTAGGTCGCCTTATTTGCTCATCTATAGAATCTCCTTCATCTAGAGTACCTCCTGTTACCCAATTCTCCCTAGCTTTTGCATATTAGGGGAAAAATCCAATTTCTTACTTTTTTGTGACCAATCTCATTTAGCATAATGTCCTCCAGTTCCATCCATTTCCCTGAAAATGATATAATTTTGTTTTTTTATGGCTGAGTAAAATTTCATTATGTACATATCCCACAGTTTTCTAATCCATTCATCTGCTGATGGACATCTCGGCTGGTCCCATAGACTGGCAATGTTGAATTGTGCAGCTATGAACATGAAGACACATGCATTAGTTTGTAGTTTAATTTCCTTTCTTTTGGGTAGATACCCAGAAGTTGTATTGCTGGATCAAATGGTTAATTTGTTCCCATTTTCTGAGGATCCTCCATACTGTTTTCCAAAGTGGTTGCACTAATTTTCAATCCTACCAAGAGTGTTTTAGAGTTCCCAATTCTCCACATCCTCACCAGCATTTGTTGTTGTTTGTGTTTTGAATGATTTCTATTTTAGTAGGACTTAGGTGAAATCTCAGGGTAGTTTTGATTTGTATCTCTCTGACTGGCAATGATGTTGAGCATTTTTCATGCATTTATTGGCCATTTGAATTTCTTCTTTTGTGAACTGTCTATTTCCCTTACCCATATTTTGATTGGGTTATTTGTTTTCTTATTGCTGAGCTTATTGAGTTCTCTCTATGTTCTAGATATTAGTTCTCTATCAGAGGAGTAGTTGGCAAAAATTTTCTCCCATTCTGTTGCCTCTCAGTTAAGGTTTTTGTTATTTTCCTTTGCTGTACAGAGCTCTTTAGTATCATGCAATCCATATTTTTATTTGCCTTTTAGTTTCTTTTGCCTTTGGAATCTTGTTGAGAAAGTTTTTATCTCTGCTATGTGTTTCTTTTTTTTTTTTTTTTTTTTTTTTTTTTGCTTGTAATGGGGTTCCTGGAAACCCTTCTACCTTCAGGCTACACTTCCAGACCTATTTTTATACTTTTTAAAATTTGGAAACAGGGTCTTTTAAGCCAACACGGCTGGCTTAGAACCTGCGCAATCCTCCTGTCTCTACCTTCCAAGCATGAGCATTACAAGCATGTGCCACCACGCCCAGCTGTGCCTATGTGTTTCAGTGTTGGACCTATACCCTCTTCAAGGTCTCTGGTCTAATTTACAAGTCTTTGATTCATCTTGAGTTGAATCATACAGGGTGAGAAAGCAGAATTTATTTCCATTTTTCTGCATATGTTTAACCAGTTTTGCCAACACCATTTGTTGAACAGGTTATCTTTTTTTCCTAGTGTCTGTGTTTGGCCCCTTTGTCAAAAATCAATTGGCTGTATGTGTGTGGATTTGTTTCTGAGACTTCTATTCTGCTCCATTATCCTATATATCTTTTGTGTGTGTGTGTGTGTGTGTGTGTGTGTGTGTGTGCGTGTGTGTTAGTACCATTTTGTTTATATTACAATGGCTTTATAGTATATAGTAAAGTTAGAGTATTGTGATTCCTCCTTCATGGTTTTTGTTGCTGAGAAGCTTTTCTGTACACCAACCATAAATCCACTGGGGAAAAAAATCCATAAAACAGTTTTACTCAGGATTTCCCACACAAAAAATGAATACTTAGGAATAAACTTTACCAAGGAAGTAAAAGACCTCTACAAAGAAAATTATAAAAAATTTTGAAAAAAGAAATCAAAGAACATCTTAGAAGATGGAAAGATCTGCCATGTTCATGGATAGGCAGAATAAATATTATTAAAATGGCCATACTTCCAAAAGTGATCTACAGATTCAATGCAATACCCATTAAATTACCATGATCATTCCTCACAGATGTAGAAAAATCAGTCCTTAAATTCACTTGGAACAACAAAAAAACAACAACATAGCCATAGTAGTTCTCAGAAACTTTAATCTTTTTGATAAAAGCCATTTTTAGGGGGGTGAGGTGATATCTTTTGGTGGCTTATTTGCATTTTCTGATTGTTGACTGTTTATTTTATTGTGCAGAATGTTTAGTGTGATTGTAATCTCATTTGTCTTTTTTTGCTTTCTCTTCCTATGCTTTTGAAGTATTTTTGCCCAAATCCTTGCCATTTCCAGTCTCTTCAACTCTTTTCTCTATGTTTTCTTCCATCAGTTTCAAGTTTTAACATCCATTTTGAGTTGATTTGTGTGTGCATGTGTGTGTGTGTGTGTATACATGTGTCCTCTGAGCTAAATCCCTACCCTTACTTTATTTTTTCCTAGACAAGGCTTCTCTAAGTTTACTAAATTGATGAGTATGGTTATGAACCTGTGATCCTCCTGTCTTGGTCTCAGAAATACCACGATTACAGGCATGCCGCACCACTCTTACTGTTAGTTGATTTTTGTAAGAAGTAAAGTATTAGAATCTAGTTTTATTCTTCTGCATGTGGATATTCAATTTTATTAGCACCATTTATTACATTGATTGTCTTTTCTCCAATGCATAATCTTAGAATGCTTGTCTAAAATCAATTTGTTCAACATGTGTAGGTTAACTTCTAGTTTTCTATTAACCACATTGGTCTGTTTATCTGTATGACAATAGCATGTGGTTTTCATTTAATATACACAAATCATTAATCATGATTTATATCACATCCAGAGAATGAAAAGCAAAAATTATATTATCTCGATTGACACAGAAAAAACATTTGTAGAATTATAGAACATTTCATGATAAAAATATTGAACAAATAAGTACAGAAAGAATATATCTGAACATAACAAAGGTCATTTATAATGAGAAAACAGCTAACACACTGAATGGGGAAAGCTGAATGTATTCTAAGATTTAGAATATAATTTTAAATTTAGAATACAGGATTAAAACAGATGTAGAACATAGGATTAACCATTTTTATTCAGTGTGCTGCTGGACCTCCTATCCAGAACAATCAGGCAAGAAAGAAAAAAAAAGAAAAGAACAAATGGGAAAGAAGTCATATTGTCAGTTTGTATGTGATAAGATCTTATACAGAGAAAAATCCCTATTTTCTGCCAAAAACCTATTTCTTCTGAGAATCCGCTATACTGTTTTCCAAAGTTGTTGTACTAATTTTTAATCCTACCAACAGTGTTTTAGAGTTCCTCCTTCTCCATATCCTCACCAGCATTTGTTGTTGTTTGTGTTTCGAATAATTGCCATTCTAGTTGGAGTTAAGTGAAATCTCAGGGTAGTTTTCAGTCACAAAATGTAAAAATATCAGATGTTCTTCCTAATATGTGAGAGCTAGGAAGAAAGAGGGTCATAGGACCATAAGGCGATTTAACTGAGAGAGATGGGAGGGGAAAAGAGGGAAATTTCATAATGTACATGATGTACACTAAAGAATATATCAATCACTAAGCCAAAAATAAAAAGTAGATAGGGAAAGAAAATGGGGTGGGAATTGGGGAAGAGCTAAATGAGTGATGTGCACATATATGCTCTACCATCTTGTACACTTTTGAGATGTATGACCACAGTGCACCAATAAATAATATAATAAAATAAATGAATCTAACAAAAATAATAAGGGTATGTAAAATAAACCATATTCAAGTATGCCTCTAAGAACAAACTTTTAAGAACTTAAGATGAATAGTAATGGCTGTCATAAAAGAATGTAAAAACAATAAAGTATAGTCACATTTTATTGTTTAAAAAATCATTAATAACACTATATATGCCGTAGAAATCCTAATTGTGTCTTTTATACAACTTGAATAAATCTGTGCAGATTATTTCTCTTTTTTTAAATTGGAATCTGGATGGAACACAGGGCCTCGTATATTCTAGGCAAGTACTTTGCCACTGACCTACACACTCAGCCCCAGAAGGCTATTTTATAAATCTGTATTAATTAAATAATATTACACAACAAGTAATCTAAATTACTAGTGATGTTACTTATATCTGTACTATGTATTTTCTTTTGAAATTAAATAACTTACTTAAATAATTCAGAAATCATAAACTCACTGCAATTTAATCTCTAAAACAATTAGAGGAATTTATGTATTAGCCAAATTATTTGTCATCAAAAAGATAATAATAATCCAGTCTTTAGGGCATGTAGAAACTAAAAATATTTCTCTTAAAATCTATCTGAACTGAGATTATGCTAGATTAGGGCTTCTCACTAGGACATTACTGACATTTGAGGTTGGGTAAATCTTTAATGTGGCAGACTCTCCTGTGCATTGTAGAATGTTTACCAGGATCTCAGGCCTCTCCCACTAAATGTTAATAGCATCCTCCTAGTCATAAAAAGCGAAATATGACTTCAGACATTGCCAAGTATTCCCTTAGGAGCAAAATGCCCCCAGATGAGAACAACTGCACCAGATGATCTATAATCATTTACTATAATTCTGAGGATAATTATGATTTTTAGTTTCAGGGATGGCTGCCTTAATTGACGGTGTGTTAATTCTTCAGAAACATAACACATCCTCATTAAAATACTATATAAGTTATAAAACAGCCCTAAACAAGTATACATAAAAATATTCCCTACTTTGAGAATATGTATAGCTAGGATATAAGGAGAAAAATGAATATACAATTCTTAACATATATGCAGAGAACATTCTGCATAAAAAAGGGAGAATTGAAAGTTATATTTACAGGAATTCTTGGAACTTTCCTATTCTTATGCAAATATCAATTATGACAGGCTAGTACAAAATTTGACCTTTATTTGGAAGAAATCTGTCAGAGTCTGTCATTGATTACATGAGAAATTATAAACATTCTGTACTAAACGGAAACATTATCAGCATTTGCAAAGGCTGCACATCTGCTTGTGAGATTCCAGTTATACATAACATCATCTTAATGTCTGAGCCAGAAACAAACTTACTTTGAGCCTTAAATAAAAAAGAAAGAATGTGAATTATAAAAATAAATTTTCTGAATCATATATTTTTCATTGTTTCACTTGACTTTATTTTAAATATAATCTAAGTTAATAGCATGCATTTGTATATTTTTATATTTCCATTTCTAAATGGTATTGACTAATTATTAGAAGGCAGACTGAGATGGGTTAATATAGACTAATAAAATGTAAATGTCTAATACATAATGGGAAACACGCAAGTAAAAAGTTGTGCTATATAATAAACTACTGAACAGTATAAATGAAGTATTTTTCCCCAAACTAATTCTATCCAATTTTTTATGATTTGTTTTTTGCAAAATAAGTTGTATTGAGAATTGCAAAATAAAGGGCTTTGATAACAGGTGGAACATGTCATCATCTTCAAGCTTGACAGGTTCTACTTGGGCATAAGTGAGATATTTGTGGAAATAAGAAGAGATAGTGAAGGAAATCTAAGTTTAAAGATAATTTTTGGTAATGACTGACCTGTGATAAAAAGCTACACTCTCATAATGGTCATCTTGCTATCTATCCAGCATATCTATGAGTAAGAGAATCAGGATTAAACACAGAAAAAATAAGAACTGCAAAACACCTACAACAAAGGACTTAGATGATGGCAAATCACTCCTCTCAAATTGTGATAAGAAGATTTGGCCTTTGTACCTCTGTATGGAATGCTATTTGTGGTAAACTGGCCCTGAAATGTTAGCATAAACTATTTCCTTTGACCTTAGGAAATCCTTTAAGAGTCCAACCTGTGATCTGTCTGCCAAAATCAGTCCTTACAAGTGGAGAGTATTAATTTGATTTCAAAGGTTGATCTGGAATAAATTGAGAGCACCTGCTATATTCAGCTCTGACTCATTAGAATTCACTTGCTTTGTGCTATGAGTTCACATCATTTGAGAACATGCTCCCCAAGATTCTAGTGCATATGATTTCTGGATGCTTTCTCAGACAGTTAATGAGATAAAAATGTACACATAACCACAGATGATCTCATGACTACAACTATTATATTCTTCATCATTTGATTCCTCTACTACATATTCTACATTTCTTTCAGAGCTAGCAGAATTCTTACTAATCTAAATGGCTTACTGAGGTGAACAAGATTTATACACCTGAAATATCTGGGCATTTGCCTATTTACACCTTTATTAGGTCCCTTATGTTGCACTTGCTTACTTGCCAAGGAAACTGGGTTGGAGGAGAATCAAAGAGATAAACCAGGTTATTAAAATGGTGGCAAGTACTTGATTCCCTGATGCTTTTGCTTATGGAGATTCTCTGTAGTAATGATGTCAAGATCAACTATTTGTGCCAGCATTATTTACTTTAATTGATTTCAGGTATATGTCACAAAGAGCTCCGAAGGACCATGTGGCATTTATAAGTTTATTAAGACTCCAACAAGCATTTAAACCTAAGAAAATTACATCTATAATTTTAGCTTCAGAGTCAGGTTTTACAAATAGTTCAGATGACCCACTGAGAATAAAGTTAATACAATCAGTTCTTATGACTGCCACTTGGTTCCAAATGCAAATCTACCTATTGGAGATACAAAGCCATATTAAAGACACAGATCTCTCAGAACACCTTCTACTTGCCTGTCAACCAGGCCTCCTTCTTCCTAGAATTATAATCTTCTCCCAGGTCCTGACTATTCAGCAAAGCTATTAATTAATCTTATAATGATTATATAAGTTAATCTTATACTTATTTCATTCTCCACTTCTCAAAGTCTGAGAGAATGTGGTATCTGTTGTTATAACTTTCAGAATAACCCATCTACCCTGTTCAGCATGTTAATGGTCTCGATACTCCATCTTCCACCAGTGGTGAGGTCCTCAATTCCATCCTGCCTGCATGTGATCCACCTTCAAGATATTCTGGTGATGTCTATTTCCCAGAATTCATTTAGAGTTGCTACTAACTTCCACCTATCAGGGCCCCTGAAATGCAGGCTCTAATATCCAGATACAAATAACATATTCAGGAATGTCCTTAAAAATTGCATCAGGAACAACATAGAAGGGTAGTGAGGCTAGAGAAAGAGAGAAGTTGAACTATAATGCAGTTACAATAAAAGTTTTAGGCAATCTCATGAAAGGCCCTCCAGAAATGTTACTAATTTAAGCATTAACCAGTCATTACATGTTAGTTATCTCATTGTTCAGTTATAGAAAGTCAATGGCCATAGAGATCACTTATCACCATGTGTATCAGGTTCCTAGTGCTGCCATAACAAATTGTCACAAATTTAGTGCCTTTAAAATAATACCAAATTATTGTCTTCCAATTTGTTCCATCACTCCCTCCTAGCTTTTGAATATTCTCATTATTCCTTAGTTTAGGAATTTTAAAACCAAATCTCTGCCTCTATTGTCACATAGCTTTCTTTTCTTTGTGTATGTATTTTACTTCTATATTACTTATTTTAAAAAGGCACTGGTCATTGGATTTAGAGTCCAATTTAATTCAAGATATCTATAAATCCTTGCCTTAATAATATCTGCAAAGACTTTTTCCTCGAATATTGTCACATTCTGAGGCACTGTTGAAACAAACTTCTTCAGGCTTGTAACAGTTCAACCCACCAGACCTTTTAAGTATGTATTTTTTATTTTATAACACAGATAATTCATTAATTTACTCATTACAAATGCATAAACCAATATACAGAGATTTTGTTCCTAGATATCTGAATACTAAATTTAGGTGAGTTTTCAAAAACAATATATAAAAACTTATACTAGAAAAATAGGAAGTTTTATAAGTGCCAGGCAGTCATTTTTGTTGTCTCTTGTATTAGACTTTAGGGCTACCCTCTATCCAGACAGCTGTTTTGGTATGCCACTGGTGGATGATAACACAACTTTTCCTGTTCCTCTACCACAGCACACAGAAAGACTGGATTTGCTACTGTAGGATTTGATGTATTAACAAAAAAGGCATAGAAAATAATAATGCTTCCTGCAACAAACATGCTATCTTTACATTATTAGAAAGCCTATCGTGGAATCATGTGTTAGTGCCAATGGAATGGTTGGTGGTGGTGGCAAGTGTAGCCCCATAGGCAGATTTAGCTTACTTCCAATTTTCTAAATATTCGTGTAATAGTAACAAAGACTGATCTCTTGGATTGAGTCAGTGACATTTAAGGCATCAAAATTATTACTCCAAATAAAGTAGATAACTTTATATTGCATATTTTACTGATTAAATGGGATATAGTACATTAATTTAGATACTCAGCAGAGAAATTTTATTCCAGCTTAGAGACAGAATTTAATAATTTTGTGGCACAATTTATTTTTTATTGATATACATTCTGCTTTATTCTTTTGTTCAACAGAAACCTGATCAATATTTCTATCCACAAATTATAGATTCTGATAAAATTAAATTAGTCATGACAACTTTTTTTTATTTCTTTCACAATGTTTGCACCTAAAAATGACATGTGACTTAGTTCTGATTTGAGCCCTATTAAATGAAGGGAGAAATCTGCTGAGACATCAACTACTGAAACTTTTTTTAGTTGATGATTAAAGAGGAGCTGTTTCTACAACAGGATATCACTCTGCTTTCTCTGCCTCAAATACAAATGTAACTTCTAGAACAACAGTGAATTTAATGTAGCCATGATGTGACCTTTTATAAAAATAGGCTAAGAGATTTCAGAGATGATGACTCAAGTATCAATAAAACTGCTGAATTTCTACCAGTAATGATCTGCCAGTGGCCTCTTAGATTTCTATCAGTTATAAGACAACACAATACAAGCTCATAAAATAGTATATCTGAAAATACCCTAAAACATATAAAGTAAGGATTGATAGGCTTAATAATTAAACAATACTTAAATGTAGACCTATTGAATTTCCCATCTCTTCCTGTAATTCTTATCATTCTTTAATAGATATAGGGATGTTAAAAAGAGAAAGAAAAAAAGAAATTTATCAGAAGATAAACCAGAGTCAATTATAGTCTCTAGTTCTTTTGACAATCAATTTAAGTTTTATTACATAGTCACTCTAATAGAAATTGCTGATCTACATTTTGTATCTATCAACTTTTCTCTAGGTCACATTTAGGCTTAAACTTTTCTTCAGTTATTTAATTTATTTTTATGTGAAATAGTTTAAATTGTGAATAGCCTAATGTAATATATCAGACTCGTCATTGGCATATCGTAAAGACACTGTTAAAAATATATTTGTAAGGACAACAAACATTGTCAGCTAATGATCAAAATACTTTGTTTTGGTTTCAGATATATTTTTGTTTGTGTGCTTTATTGCAGATTTGGAGATTGAACCCAGGCTCTTAGGCTTGGCAGGTATTCTACCATTGCACTACATCCCCAACCCAATATCTTTTTCATTATAGTATTGTGTTTTCTTACTCTCATCTTTACAGTTAATAATTCAGTGTCATTCATTGCTTTGTGAAGCTTATGAAATACAACCTAGATCAAGGTCCTTGGATATAAAATGATATTAGGTGCCTTTCAGAAGCATAGTATTAAAAAACTAGCATTTCAATTTAAAGAACTAGGTATAAAAGGGGAAAAGCAGAGTTCTAAAATTTAAAAATCCTGATTTGAAGTAAGAAAAGCAAAATTCCTGAGAAATTTAGTATATAGTTAATGCACAGAATGAAGATATATTCATGAACATATAAAATATTTTAAAAAATTATTTTAAAGTCCATGCAGACAAGAAATGTGAACCTTTTTGGAACTTTAAAGTGAGACTTAAGCAAAAAAAAAAAAAAAGAAAAAAGAAAATATTACTTATTAATAGCGACTCCTTCGAGTTCTCCTATCTTCTCAGATTTTAACCCCTAAGTGATTCAGAAACAACAAAATATATAGAAGATTCCAAAGTACAGGGTGAATGTAACTCACTTGCCAGGTTATAGCAAAAATAACCAATAATTTCTTATTTTTTAGGATATCATAGGGGTCGAGGAGGAGTGAGATGCTTACACATATAGGATTCAGGACAGTTTTACACAGGCTTGATGCCCAAGAAATATGAAAGACATTTTGAAAGATCTAGGAAATATAGTTTTAATGCAATACACCAAAATAATCCCAGCCCTGATCAGGGAGTAGGGGAACACAAAATGGGAATCTGGTTGTCATCTATGGATTTAGGTAGAGTCAGAGTCTAACAACCAAATATTAGATAGAGAAAACTCCACACCACAGTAAAAAACATAAGGCCAATGTCAAGCAGAAAATTCTAGAACTGTTTTCCATAAATACCAGGCTTATAAATAACCTCTCGGATGGCTCTGGCTTCATCGTGACAAAAAGTCATGTATAAGATGTTTTTGGGTTTAACTATTAACCAAAGAGTACTATGATTTAAAAGAGAAGTGGTAAAGGACTTTTTTTTAAAGATGATTTGCATTTTTATTTTCTTATAATTTTATTGCTGCATTGTAGTTTCACATCACAATGTAGTGATATTGACACAGCAAATGCACACAGCACACAGCACCTCACCCGTTGGGCCCACTCGTCCATTCCTCATATGGAATAACAAGAGTGACATTGCTAATTTCATATATGTACCTAATGTCCATGGAAGTGATTCCTTCATTGATTCTCCCTCTTCTTTCTCCCCTAGACCAAGTCCCACACTTAACCTACTGTTCTCCAAGTCCATGCATTTTTCTGCAAATGATATACTTTTCCACCCTCTTTATTGCTTAGTAAAATTTCTTTGGTGTATTTTTCATAAATTTGCAATACAGTTTTCTGTTGATGGACACATAGGTGGTTCCATAATTTGGCTACTATAAATTGTGCTGCTATAAAGATGGATATGTATATATTTGTATAATATCTTGATTTCAGTCTCTTTGGAAAAATATCCAGAAGTAGTATACCTGGATCATATCTGGTTGTACTAATTTACAATCCCACCAACAGTGTAGAAGAGTTCCTATTTCCCCTCATCCTCAGCAGCAGTTATTGTTGTTTGAATTCTTTATAATTTCCATTCTAATTGGAGTTACCTGGAATCCCAGTGTAATTTCGATTAGCATCTACCTGATTGCTAATGATGCTGAATATTTTTATATATCCATTGGCCATTTGCACTTCTTTTGTAATGTGTCTATTCACTTCAGCTGACCATTTCTTTATTTGGTTATTTGCTTTTTCTTAGCATAAACTTCTTTAAATTCTTCGTATATTTTGGATATTATTTCTCTATCAGAGGACTAGCTAGCAACGATCTTTTCCCATTTTGTAGGCTCTCCTTTAGACTCTTAATGTAATTTGAAAGTCTCTAGTCTAATTTTTAAGTATTTGATTTACCTCAGGTTGACTCTTTGCAGGGTGAGGGGTAGAGATTTAATTTCATTTTTCTACAAATACATAACCAGTTTTCCCAACACCATTTGTTTAAAAGGCTATCATTTCCCCAAAATATGTGTTTGGCAACTTTGTTAAAAATAAATTGGCTATGAGCGTGTGATTCTATATTTTATATTGTGTTTCATTGGTCTTTGTGTTTGATTTTATGCCAATACCGTGCTGTTTTCAATACTATAGCTCTGCATTCTAATTTGAAGTCAGGAATTGCAATTCATCCTGCAAGGTTCTCATTGCTGAGAATTGCTTTCATTATTCTTTCTTTTGTTTCTTCATATGAAATTTAGGATTGGTTTTTCTGGATCTGTGAATAATGCAATTGGTCTTTGTATAGGAATTGCATTGACTCCATTGATCACTTTTGGTAGAATGGCCCTTTTGATATTTATTCTGCCTATCCAAAAGCATGTGAGATTTTTCCATATTCTAAGATTGTCTTTCATTTCTTTTTTAAGTTTTATATTTTAATTGTAAAAGTCTTTGTTTCCTGTATTGGACTCATTCCCAGATATTTTATTGTAGTTGAGGTTATTGTGAATGAAATTGTTTTCAGGACTTCTTTCTATTGGATTCATGGATGGTATATTAAAAAAAAACTACTAATATTTTGTTTTTATTTTTATTTTTATTTTTATTTTATTTTTTAATTTGGTGGTACTGGGGTTCCTGGAAGCCCTTCTACCTCCGGGCTACACTCCCAGACCTATTTTTATATTTTTATTTGGAAACAGGGTCTCTTAAGCCAGCCCAGCTGGCTTCGAACCTGCACAATGCTCCTGTCTTGCCTCCCAAGCATGGGGAGTACAAGTGTGTGCCACCACGCCCAGCTATCTTTGTGAGATTTTATAAATTTTGATTTTAGGCAAATGAGGTTATGGTAATGAAATAATAGGTCAGTAAAATGATCTTGACTTAAGTTCTTCTTTTGGTCCTTCCTAACCATATTTCCCTGCATGGTGTATGAAAATTATGGGCTGAATAATTATGTCCCCACACAAGGAACATGTTGCAAGCCTACCCCACAAACATGGAATTGGTTAGCATATTAGAGAAGTAACTGATAATAAGATAGGGCCCTTGTCAGTGGGAATTATGTCATTATGAAAAGAAACAGGATCTTGTTTTATTTCTTATCTTTGCCATGTGAAGATAATAGGAGAGACCATCTGCAAACCAAGCAGAGTGCCCTCAGAACCAAGAACTACTATTGATGTCATAATCTTGGACTTGCTAGCCTCCTGAACTGTGAATCAATAAATCTTTGTTGTTAAAGCCAGTCAGTTCATGGTATTTTGTACCAGAAACCCAAACTCACTAAGACAGGGAGATATTTTCCCTGCACTTCTATTACTTTACAAGCAAATGAAGTGATATAGGATGTTTCCTACCTTTTAACATCAATGTGTGTGTGTGTTTGTGTGTGTGTGTGTGCTTGTGTGCTTGTGTGTGTGTATACAAATGTTGAATGGCATGTATTGGGAAACAACTTTGCAAATGTTAAATCATTTAATCACCAAATATTATACAACTTACACTTTATACAATTTAGTAGGTATTTTTCTGTTTTTATTGGTGCATTTTAGTCATATATCTTAATAGAGTACAAGATGATAGTGGCATACATATTTTTAAATAATGAAGCTATTCTTACTACTGTCCTTTCATCCTATACCCTAACAATTTTATTTATTTTAAATTTTTAAGATACTTATCTCTAGTGAATATATATATATGCACATATATACATATGCTTATAAATGTATATATGTGTATATATATACACATATATACATATATATTTTTTTTTTCCTCTGAAAGAAATATTTTGAAAATTGCTTGTCTCATATCTGACTATTGGCCAAGACTGTATATTTTTTTATCTGCAAAAAACCCCAGCTACCGCAGGGCGTGGTGGTACAAGCTTGTAATCCCCTCGCTTGGGAGGCAGAGACAGGAGGATTCTGCAGGATCAAAGCAGCCTCACTGGCTTAAGAGACCCTGTTTCCAAATTAAAAAATAATATATATATATATATATATATATATATATATATATATATATATATATAGTCTGGGAGTGTAGCCCGGAGGTAGAAGAGTTTCCAGGAATCCCTGTACCACCAAAAAAAAAAAAAAAAAAAATTCTAAAACAAGTGAACAAAGAGCTGACCCTTCAAAACTTAAGCACAGAGATTTTTCACCTACCTTATTTCAAAGGTATGAATATATCTAAATGTTGATAAAAATTTTCCAATAAAATTTATTTTAATATATATTCAATTTGTCTTTTATTAAAACTATGTTTCTGTGGTCAGCATATATACCATTTTATTTATATTCATAAAAAGATCCTACAATTGTATATTATATTCACTATATATTTGGGCCTATATTCATGGTAAATTAAAATTATATTTGGGCCTATATTCATGGTAAATTAAAACCTATAAATAAATACCACTGCCAGGTAGGTATTTAAAATATATAGGAAGATATAAATGACATTTGATGCTGATAAAATCAACATGTAAAGGTAGTTTAGATAGATTTCTTTTTGGTAGTCCTGGGATTCCTGGAAACCCTTTTACCTCCGTACTACACTCCCAGCCAGACTAATATATATATATATATATATATATATATATATATATATATATATATATATATATTTTTTTTTTTTTTTTTTTAAACAGGGTCTCTTAAGCCAGTGAGGCTGGCTTTGAACCTGTGCGATCCTCCTGTCTCCACCTCCCAAGAGCGGGGATTACACCATGCCCGGCTGATAGCTTAATATTTTAGTATTTCAGGTTAACTTTTATATTTGGCATAATCAAGGTCCTGTTTCTTAGAGAAACCAAGAAATAATAACAAATTATTTCCATATGCTAATCTGTTATTCAACCTATGTTTCACTGAGTTTAAATTATGTGCATATGATATACCATGCTATGTGCTGGAGAACACACAATAATGCTTCCTTTCCAATATATAGTATCGAATGATAGATACAGGCAACTAAATACAGAAAGTACATATATTCTTCTTTATAGTTTAAAATATCCTCCATATTACTCACAATTCCTAACATGGTGTAAATGCTTATAAGATGGTTTCTTACTATATCACATAGGAAATAATGACAAGGGGAAAAATTATATAATTGGTTGAATCCAATTTTATAAATTTTGACATGTGGGTATAATGATTATGAATTCCTAGATACAATAGATTCCATAAGGGTTAATAAGTGAGAGTTTAAATATATATATTTCTACTTCTGGCAAATTTATGCCTCAAGTGGTGTGTGTGTGTGTGTGTGTGTGTGTGTGTGTGTGTGTGTGTGTGTTTTAAAGCTTATACTTTTTTTCATCAAGTTTTGTTAGATGAGGTGAAAAGTCAAGAACAATAGGGTTCTTCATCAAAATAGAATATGGGAATATAACATGTCAGAACATAGTGTAAAATGCTGTAAAATTTAATTGCTCTTACAAGAGTTTTTGCACTTTTACCCTTTTCTGCTAATAGAGAGTATCCTTTGACAATATTATCAAAATGTTATATAGCACGACTTTTTTTAGATTTTTAAGTGCTTAATCATTTAACTTATAAAATTTTTATGAAAACCATACAGATAAATTGCTTTTTAAAATGTGCTTAAAAGTAGAAAATTTTAAAAAGTTGATTATATGAGAATATTCATATTACAAAATGCAGTAAAATCTATTAAAACTTAAATCAATCCAATGTTCTCCTTATAAAATACAATAA
This sequence comes from Muscardinus avellanarius, assembly GCF_963383645.1. Taxonomy (NCBI): domain Eukaryota; kingdom Metazoa; phylum Chordata; class Mammalia; order Rodentia; family Gliridae; genus Muscardinus; species Muscardinus avellanarius. The sequence continues at coordinate 85,522,218 of NC_137791.1, forward strand.
AAATACCCAAATTAAATCCATCTAATAAGCCATATTTTTGGCCAACCACAATTAACTGATTTTTTAAAAATTCTTTTATTGTATGACATTTTACATATGTGAGAGTACTGCATGTATGCATGTATGTAATTTGATATTTTAAGTTTCAGTTATTATGAGGTTATAAATATTTAGTAGTTTTTTTTAACACATTTTAAAATGCTTCTCTGATTCTTTTAATAAATAAATCACAAAAATTACCTCATCGCTAATTTTCCAGTTTTGAATTTTAATCATTTTTATTCCACTTTTCTAACTTGTTTGGCTAATGTAACAATATTCCAATTAATATTTTGGTGTTAAAAGACAACGTAAAAAAACATAAAATATTATATAATTGAAAAATACATAAAAACAGAAAGTTTTACTTTGTTCTAAGTATATAGCATAGGCTTGGCACCTTACATTTTCTTTTTTATTTTCCCCCTCACGGGTCTGGGGATGGAACCCAGGGGCATTAGACCTCAGAGCTATACCCCCTGCCCTATTTTTTATTCTTTATTTTGAAACAGGGTCTCACTAAATTGAGAAGGGCCTCACTAAGTAGCTGAGTCTGTCTGCGAACCGCAATCCTTCAGTCTCAGCCTCCCCAATACTGGGATTACAAGCGAGCACCATGCCCACCTTACATATTCATTTTATATCAATGTCTCATGAATTAAAAAAAAAAAAGAGAGAGAGCCGGGCGTGGTGGTGCACGCTTGTAATCCCAGCATTAGGGAGGCTGAGACCCAAGGATCGCAGTTTGTGGACAGCCTCAGCTACTTAGTGAGGCCCTGTTTCAAAATAAAGAATAAAAAATAGAGCAGGGGTCGTAGCTCAGAGGTCGAATGTCCCTGGGTTCCAACCCCATAGTCACACACACACACACACACACACACAAAAATAGAGACCCTTAAAAAATACAAACCATATTCAAGAAAAGAACCTCTGCAATGCAATTTTAATTTAATGAAGAAGAGGTAAAGAAAGATCTTGTATTTATTTGGGTGATGAAAATACAGCTGTATACTTTTGCTTAAATTCAAAAAAGGGTTTTGAGGAAACATTTTACATGGATCCTGATGCTCCAAGACCAAGGTACAGGCAAGAAAAACTAGCACTACTCTAAAAACAATACATTCTATAAAAACTATTGACCTAAAGATAGATTTCTTGTACAGGTTAGTGCATTCCTTAAAGAACACCAGATTCGTCTCACAGAGTGTTCATCCTCACCCATCACTGTGGAAATGTAAAAGGCATAATTCTTCAGAGTCAAGTGTTGCAGGCTTGTTTCATGGATGAACTACGAGCTACATTTATTTGCCACTTGACTAAGTGGGAATGGTAGTTTTCCTTTTCTTCCCACTAACACAGCACTCTGATAGCTTAAAGTGTCAGGCATTGATTTGTTCAGAGATACTAGGGTAAATGCTATAAAAGGTAAAAACACAATTTTACAACTTATTTCTGATTATCTTTTCATTCTCAAACAGAGATTAATGGGGAAGAGTTCTCAGCATTCTCAGGGACCCAGAAATCTCCACATTCTTGGCACATTTATCCTAAATATCGGATGAAGGCTGGTAAGGGACCAATAATTATATCACATAAGAAGGCAGGATTGAATCTAAGATCTGTGACTCAACCCCCTATTTTATTAAAATGATCTGATAAAAAAGTCCCATCATTTATTTCATTTAATCTTTCTTTTTTATTTGACTATGTGGAAAACTTTAAACATCGAGAGGCAATTAGAATAAAACACTTGAGCAAGGTGTGGTGGTGCATGTTTGTAATTCCAGTACATAGGAGGCTGAGACAGGAAGATCACAGGTTCGTGGCCAGCCTCAGCTATTTAGTGAGTCCCTCTACTACTTGGTGAGAACCTGTTTCAAAATAAATAATAAAAAATAGGGTTAGGGGTGTAGCTCGGAAGTAGAATGCTCCTGGGTTCAATCACCATTACCACAAAGAAAAAACAAACAAACAAAAAATACATTTGGACAGTTTTGGAAACATGGCCATCGTATAGAAGAAGATGCCTAATATTTTCATTTACTAATGATATCTAAAAATAATAATTAATTGATGTGCCTGCCCGATTTATTATAAAATAATTTAAAATTATATATGTTTGTATGAATCTAAATTATTTTTTAAATTATGCACAAAGAACAGGCATAAGAGTTCTCCTAGAGGTGAATAATTAATTTAATCGATTACATGACAGGAGTGAAGAGGGCTTTAAATTCTGTACTTTTTATAATTATTTAGTTTATGTACTGCTATTTATTGAAGTAAAATTAAATAACATTTATTTTCAGTAATTTATTTTGAAGGTAAAGGATATAGGTTTAAGAGTTCGATCATTTGTTTTATAAGGAGAATAACACTGAATATATTTGATCTTCCTGAGTCTTTTTCCATCGCAGTAAAACAAGTAAAACAATCCTGGTAAATTTATATCTCTCCCAAGAAAATAAATAGTTTCTTTAGTATGTTGTTTTCAATTAAAATCCATCTTTATTTAACTAAACAAGAATACACCAAGCAGCGGTTTATATTGTAAAGAAGATATCTTTTTATTAAGAAACCCAAAGCTTTTATAATGGTCAATAAACCTACCTGAACTTTTCCCCATGGAAACCTTATCATTATTTTACTGAGCATAAAAAATACTGTACTGTGAATGGAAAGAAGATGCTATATCATTCTTCTCAGGCTTTTTGTTATACAATTATTCTTGAAAAGATAGTCTGCAATAAAGCCATTGTTTCTGTTCCCCTAATGGGTAGAAGTGAAAAATACATCCCGCAGTTATGCATGTAGGTAAACTATTGGATTTTGAGTCAGAATGAAATTTGTGTTTCAAGCCTAACAACGGGTTGAAATTTTTAAGTTGCTACTACTTAGAAAGTCAGAAAAAATGATCTGATACTTTTACAGAAATAAAATATTTTATTGCTGACTATCAATTTTCCTCCATAAGAAACTGGCAATCTCAATTATAAAAAAAAATTTTTGAAAAGTTCCATTTACTGTTGTGGTAACATGAAAAGCTTCAATTTTTTATTTAAGTCATGGGTAGGAAATAAAATATCATATTATGATTTTGTTCCATTTAATTAACTATAATTTATTAAAAATAAATACATCATTTAAAAAAATAAAAGAACATAACTTCCAAGTCTCTAGTCCACCTGAATATAGTGCACTTTTCCCCAAAGAAATTTTGTTCATTGTAAAAATCTAATAAAAATATATTTTCTTATATTTACTTTTATTTTAACTGAAAAATCTAAGGATATTGAAACTACATTTAAGAGTTAATTTTTGATATGGTGCAAACATCTTTACAATAACACCTTGATAGTTTTGGCAGTATGCTAAGAAATGAAGCTGGGTGTGGTGGGTGCAGTTGTACATTCATGTAATCACAGTACTTGAGAGACTGAGGAGTATTGCAGACTTTAGACCAGCTTCATCAATTCATAGAGACCTGGCTTCACAGTAAAAGGTATGGGGTGTAATTCAGATATAGAATGTCCCTGGGTTCAATCCCCAATAAATAAAATAAAAAGACTAATAGATAACAACTTTAGAGGCATACAATTTAGCCATTTACAAGATTGTGAGAACAAACACTTGCATAATTTAAAAATAAGAATTATAAAAGTTTAAAACAGTAGACTGTAAGGATCAGAAAGTAAACTGTAACACTACAAAGTTATATTAATATTCTTAAATGAAAAACTAACCCTTATGATCAAAACAGTGATTCAGTCACACCCAACACAGAATGCCTCATTGAAAATATATATGTACAATAATATAATATGCAAGGTTATACATACATGGGTAAAACTTCTCCTTGCATAAAATTATATTGAAACATTTTTCTTTTGCTAATATCCATGTATAGTCATCTGCCAATTTGGCAACACTAGCGGTGTGAGCAAAAGCAGACATCCCCATAAACAGAATATTTTAAATTTCCAATTCCTCTAAGAAATATGTTGCTGTTTATTATTTTCTTTTAGACATGATCTTTTTTTTATCCATGTATGCATTTTTCTTTGATTCATTCTCCTTTTGTCTCATGTTCCAAACAGTGATATGTTAAGAGGATATAAGCTAATGTATTAAAGCTTCAAGGAGGTCAAAATACAGCAAATATCCAAAGAAGATCCCTCAGTCGATAGATTAGAAAGCCATGGCTGATCTTGCACAAAGCAATTTTAGTGACCACAACACAGTAGCCTGCGTGGAAATCAAAAGGAAATAAGGGAATGACAATGGTGATTATAGATTTTCCTTTGAAATAACTCTGAAAAAGAAAGAAAGAATGAAGCAGTAGTTCAAAATTGTTTTTATTAAGAAGGCATGTGTGTAGCCTGTAGAGGAAAAGTCAATAGAAGCCATTAATTTGAACATACCAGTTAAGAGATAAAATAACGATAAATAACTTCCTCAGACAGATAGAAGGAGGTTATATTATTAAGCATCCTGGGAGACATTAAAGTGTGTCGACATGGAGTTGACTTTTGAGGGAAGGCTCCAAGATTCAAGATCTTAAATAGGTTGATATAAAAGCAAGTGTGTATACAAAGAGGAGGGAACCGAAAGGTGAAGAGGTTGGAGCAAGAATGTCATATTTCGAAGTTTATGATTTCAACATGGAATCATTCTAGGCAATAAGGAAAAATATGTGCATAGTAATGAGTTGGCAGAGGTATAACAAAGGTTACTAGAATTGAGATTATCACATACTACTCAGGCAATATTTATATTCATTAAGCAAATATCCTAGGGTTCATATTTTTGCCAAGCGACTATGCTCTAGCCGCTAGAACTTCCTTTGATAACACCTGTGATAGCTGATGTTACGATAAAAGCAATCCTGAAAGTCATATACCAAGTTTCTTAATAATTTATGTGATTTTAAAAAGACAAGAGATAAGCAATTTCAAAAGACAACTTCTGTATGAAGGTTGGCAGCAATTCCTTAGACAATGAATGAATTGGAATGAACATTTTATAAGTATGGAAAAAGACAAGAATATATATATTTTAATAAATGCTATTCAACATTTATTGGAAGTTTTAGCCAGACCAATTAGATAAGAAAAAGATATAAAAATATCCAAATTGGAAAAGAAGGAATAAAAATATTTTCATTCACTGATGTCATGAGTCTATGTATAGAAAACCCCAAATATTCACAAGACTAAAAACTAAAATTAAGAAAATAAAAACTAAAATTAAGAAAATAAATTAGAAATTTGTAAAGTACAATGTTGACACTACCTTTTAAAAAGAATAAATTTAGCCGGGCGTGTTGGCACACACTTGTAATCCCAGCATTCGGGGGCTGAGACCGGAGGATCGAGGTTTGCGGACAGCCTCAGCTACTTAGTGAGGCCCTCTGAAACTTAGTAAGACACGGTTTCAAAATAAAGAATAAAAAATAGGGCAGGGGATGTAGCATGGAGGTCGAATGCCCCTGGGTTCCATCCCCAGACCCGCAAAAACAAAAAATAAGAATAAATTTAATCCATCAAGGTTGTTTGTGCAAAGAAGATTATTGACAAAGTGCAAAAACAACCTACAAAACAAGAGAAAAGCTAATAAAGATTTTGCATCTTGACTAGAGAAATAACCTCTGCATCGAAGGACTACAGATAATAGAGGGGAAACCTCAGCAAAGCCAAAAAGGAAGGGTAGGGGGGAAGAAGGCTGAGGTTCATTAATGGAAAAGCTACATTCGAATATGTGTATACATGTGAATATAACATTGTTAACCCTGACGCTCAGTATTGGGAGGGAGGAAAAAGGGGAGGAGGGCACCAAGTATTTATTATGATCTTAGATTTTTTGTATTTATCACAAGTTTAGTCTCTACTTGTGAATCATAAAATGACAGAAAGACTCTAAAGTGGCCAAACATGAGTCTGTTTCCTCACCTTCAAACCCTTGTGTAATCCTTTTTTGGAGTATAAGAAAGTAGGCCTTGAATCTAATCAAAAGAATAGGGCAGAGAAGAGATGTCACTACATTGTGTTACAGAAGACTCTGTCCTGGTAACCTACTTAAAAATTCTAGAGACTCTCCCTGCCAGCTAGATGAGGTGGCCGCGTTGGAGAAGCCTATGTGACAAAGATCAGTGGACAGCCTCTAGAAACTCAGGGGACAAGAGGGCAAAGGAGTAACATTTCCTGCAGGAGCTGATGGTGGCCTTTAGCTTACAGCTTGCAAAAGCTGAGTCACACACTTCTACAACTACAAAGAAATGAATTTTTCTAAGAACTCAAATGAGCTCACATTTCAGTAAGAGAAAGGAGAGAGAGAGAGAGAGAGAGAGAGAGAGAGAGAGAGAGAGAGAGAGAGAGAGAGAGAAAGAAACAGAGTCTCAAACCCAGGGCTCCGGGCATCCTAGGTAAGTGCTTTGTCACTGAGATAGACCCTCAGCCCCTCAGCTCCACATTTTTTTTTTAACTTGGGTTGAATAAAGGGTAAATAACATCATTTCTCCATAATAAGATTCATCATTAGAATCTACCCTTAGCAAGTAATAAATTTCACAGAGTTCTCTTAATAAAAAACAACAAATCATAAAGTCCTTTCTGAAATATTTATTTATTTATTTTTATTGGTACATTGTAGTCATATATCCTAAGTGAGCACAATACAATAGAGGCATACATGCACATATATTACTGTTTGTGCAAGTCTTCTGAGGTGGTTTGTTCACAATTCATTTTGTAACTTTTTATCTATAATCTACATGCATTTGTTGAAAGAGAAAATGAGTCCATTAGAAAATGAATGAGTCCATGTGAATCTTTAATCAATGAAAACATAACACAATTTAGCACCTGTATATTGGATCTATAATAAGAAATTAATTGAATTTTTCAATATTTATTTGTCATTTTGAATATGAAGGACACTGAGAGTATATTATCGACAATGATACTGGTTGGGCCTTGTGCTGCATATCTGTAATTTCAATAGTTGGGAGGTTGAAACAGAGGATCAGAGGTTCAAGACCAACCACAGCGACTAAGGAAGGCCCTGTTTAAACAAAAAAATAGGACTGGAGTAGGGTAGCTCAGAAGTAGAATGACCTTGGGTTCATCTTTTAGTATATAAAAAAAGAAAACAAAAAAAAATGATACTGATATATTTGTTGGCCTACAAGAGATAATTGACAGTTCAGTGAACCAATGTCCTTCATGGACCACTTCTCCTCTTCCTACACGTCATCTTGATTCTAAATAGTGCAGTTTGTCAAATATTATGAAGAAATAACAGATTTATTTCAACTATAAAACCCTTGAAAGAAGAAATTACATACTGAATTATTTCTATTTATGTAATAACAACTACACTGCATTGCTCAGAAAGGTCATACAATATGTTATTTAAGATGAAATAAAAAATTTAATAAACATATCTAAATGATATACTAGTATTTCTTATATATTCCAATTCTAATTTGGGGGCATAAATTATGCAAACAATTTTCTTAATAGCAATTCAATATGTAATCTTGATTTAAAGTGATTTTATTTACCTTTTTCTTCTTTATCCATTCTTTAATAAAAAAGCAGATGCATAAAAATGAGGAATTAAAGGAAAGTACATTGATTATAAATGCCTTTATATTCTAAAATGCATTAGGTAATTAATTTGGCTAAAATTTGGTTAACTCCTACTGGCAATCAAGCTGCATTAAAGAGTTTAATTTATCATTCAATTTTAACAAAGAAGGTTGCATGTGAAGGTGGCCTTTCTCTACAAGTATACCTGTGAGGGCATCAGGACTCTTCACAAAAATGATGGAAGACTAGAGAAAGCAAGTAGATTGCTAGAGAGAATGTACTATATATCATCCTGAAGTTACATCATTAGGATGAATGCTTAATTAAGAAAAAAGGTAAAGAACAACTTGGTCTCTGTCTCTTTCCCTCTTCCCACTTCCTCTCGCCCCCAGGCACACATGCACACAGACAAGGGTATTTAAACCAACAATTAACAAAAAAGGAAAGAGGACTAATGTTTAATTAGATTATTCTCTGAGGTGATGTTTCTCGGGAACAGAGAGCCTGTGACATACCAACTTGTGCTTGTGATCCTGAAATCACTGGCTATGTTAAAAAACAAAACAGGAAGCACAAGTACTTGGCTCATGTTTCCCGTGCTGTTACACTATGTTCATGCAGTATCTACTATTGCAATTTCCTTTAAGGTGGGAGCAACTCAGCAAAGTCGGATGATAAATTAACAAGGCCACTATGCATTAGCAACCTAAACTAATCTCTCTGAAAACGTATTATTCATTCCTCTCATGAGCTCCAAAGACTGAGTGCATTGTCTCTCACTTTTCTTTTAATAATGCTTTGTGATATGGCTCATGAGAATTAAAAGCGATCTAGATAGATTTTTGCATGTCAAAAATCTATTCATCTTTAATAAGCATTATTATTTCTTGTACGCACCATAATGCTTTAATCTACTAAGAAGGCACTGAAATAATACATTTTTTCCCTGAAAACATCATTACTCCAAGTTCCAATTTTTACAGATACATATTTTCTATATTCTAGCTAGAAAATTATTTACATTTTACCTGCTTTACCAAGGTGTAAGTAAGGAATAAAAATTGCTTATGTTTAACATTACATTATATATATATATATATATTTGTGTATATATGATCACTAAAATCAAGCAAATTAACATATATATTTCCTCACATCATTCATCATTCCTTGTGTGTATGTGTGTGGTGAAAATATTTAAGATCTATTCCCTCAGCAAATTTTAAGTATATATAACTATTAATTACAGTTGCCATGTCGCATATTAGATATATTACTCATTTTACAGCTGCAAGCTTGTGTAGTATTTAACCAACACCTACATCCTAATTTCCTCTACCCTCAATCCTTATTGTCTTTTAATTTCTGAATTACAATTTTTAAATATTTCTTGCAAACATTACATCATTCCTTAGATACATAAGACATTTCTGTGCCTGTTTATTTTAGTGTAATGTTCTCTGGGTCCATCAGTGCTGTTGCAAATGGGAAGACTCCTTTTTTAAAGAATGAATAGCATCCCATTATATATTATGACAAATATTTAGGTTGTTCCCATATCATGACTATTGTGAATAATATAGCAATAAGCATGGAAATTTACATGTTTCTTTACAATAATGATTTTATTCCCTTTGTCTATATGGCCAAAAGTGGGCTCGCTGAACCATATGCTATTCCTATTTTTACTATTTTGATGATTCTGCATACTGTTTCCATTATGTCTGTACTAATTTGATTCGCGTCAACAGTATAATTGGTTCTTCTTTTCCACACACTTACCAGTATCTATCTTTTTCCATTTTGATAATAACCATCCTAATGAAATTAAGTGACATTTCATTTTAATTTTGATTTGCTTTTTAAAGATGATTAGTGATTTTTTTTAATACTTGGGGACATTCTACCACTGAACTATATGCCCAGCCCTTTATTTACTTTTTGATTATTTATTTTATTTAAATTATAACACTGGGGTTTGAACTCAGGGGAGTTATACCTTTGATCTAAACCTCAGCCAGGTGTCATGGCCCACACTTGTAATCCCAGGGCTTGGGAAGCTGAGACAGGAGGATCACACAGGTTCGAAGCCAGCCTCTGCTACTTAGTGAGGCTCTCAGCAACTTAGTGAGACCCTGTTTACAAATAAAATATAGAATAGTTCTGGGAGTATAGTCCAGAGGTAGAAAGCCTCTGGGTTCCACCCCAGTACCACAATAAAATAAAATAAAGTCAAATAAAATAAAATAAAATGAAATAAACTCAGCCATATTTTACCTTTTTATTTAGAAACCTAGTCTCACTAATTTGCTAAGGGCCTCACTAAGTTGCTGATATTGGTATCAATCTTGTAATTCTTATATCTCAACCTCCCAAATACTGGAGTTAAAGCTGTGCACCACAACATTGACTTTGTTTTTCTGGACAGTGTTTACGTTTCTGAGGGTCTTGCTAAATTTCTGAGGTTCTCTCGACAAATATTGGAATTATAGGCATGCACCACTGCACCATGCTTAACTAATGATTTTTGATAACTTTTTCATATACCTGTTGGCCATTTGTATGTCTTCTTTTTAAAGAGATATCTATTTGGGTTGTTTAGCTATTTTTACTTGGTTACTTGATTTTCATTTTGTTTTGTTTTGTTTTGCTATTGAGTTGTATGAGCTTCTTTTACATTGCAGATATCCACTCCTTATTAGATATGATATGAAAATATTTTCTCCCATTTCATGGATTGGCTTTTATATTATTATTATTATTATTATTATTATTATTATTATTACCATCACCATCATCATCATCATTTCTTTTTAATATTTCAATGTCTCCAATGGATTCAGAAGCTTGTTCTCTGCACCTGGTGTGCTCCCCAAATCTTCAGGTTTTCTCCTCTGGCTTCAACTCATTCAATAGCTATCATGTCTCTTAGCATGTTTCACTGGGGACAGAGGATGCTTCTGCCTAACTCCCTTGTCATTGTTGTTTTTATTGGAACCTAATATTTGTGCATTTTTATGAAGCACATTACAGCAATTCAACACACACACACACACACACACATATGCATATATATACGCACACAAATGTAATGATCAAATCAACGTAATAAGCATTTCCACTTCTAGAACATTAATCATTTTTATGTGTTTAAGATGGCATAGTCTTCTTGCCATTTTGAAATATATCAGAGGTTGTTTCCTTTGATATGCAGAAACATTTTAATTTGATGTAGTCTCACTTGTTTATTTTTTGCTTCTGTTGCCTGTGGTTTAGTTGTGAAACCCAAAAAACATTGCTGAGGTAAATATCATGGTGCTTTCCCCTCATGTTTTCCTCAAGAAATTTATGGTTTCAAAATTTATGGTTAAGTCTTTAGCTCATTCCAAGTTGATTTTTGTGTATGATGTGAGACAGGAGTATGACTTCATCCTTTTGCATGTGAATTTCCAGTCTTCCTGCAAAATTTATTGAAGAAATTATTATTTGCTTCACATATATTCTTGGCTTTGAGTTCACAATTAGTTGCTATGTGGATTTAGATTTACTTCTGAGTTTTCTATGATGGCCCACCAGTTTACAAGTATGTTTTCATGTCAATACTTTATCTTTTGTAGTTCTATGAAAACGTTTTAAAATACTGGGCTCTTTTCTTTTTAAATTGCATCTGTGCATATCTCACTGGAATATTTATAGTCATTGTATCGAGTCTGTAGATCACTTTGTGTAGAATGGACATTTTGGCAATACTGATTTTTCCATAAACATAGGATATTATTTTTTGTGTATTATCTTTGTTTTTGTCAACATTTCTGATGTTTTGCAGTTCCTTTCCTCTCTTGTCATCTTCTTATTTGCTTATTTTTGTAGTGTTGTGCTTTAATTCTTTTTTCCTTATAGTTTGTATATCTAATGTATATTTTTGCTTCATGGACACCAAAAAGGTTTTACAAAATATCTTATAGTACTCTATTTTAAATTGGTAACAATTTAAATTTGGTTGGACACTTTTACTCCCTCCCTACAACACTCAATGTTTTAGTTGTCACAATTTATACTTTTTATATTATACTCACTATCAATTTACTGTACATTTAAATTTAATACTACTAAATTTTACCTTAATTCTGGAGTTACATGTGATTTGTAGCATTAGAATATTAGAATATTAGAGCCGGGCATCAGGTCACATGCTTATAATTCCAGTAGTTGGGAGGCTGAGACAGAAGGATCGCAGTTGAATAGCCAGTCTCAGCTACTTAGTGAGACTCTGTTTCAAACTAAATAATAAAAAATAGGGCTGGGGGTATATATAACTCAGAGGTAGAATGCCCCTGGGTTCAATTCTTAGTACCACAAAAAAAGAATATTACAATATTACAATACTGTGAATTTGACTTTAATCATGAACCAGATAATAAAATTTCAGAGAACAGTGGATCACATGTGTAATATTAGTCTTATAAGAGTCATAAATACAGCTGAAAATTTCATTTTGCCTAGTGATGTAACTGTTTGGATGTCATAGCAATATTGAGTGTCACAGGCACCTTTCCTGCTATGAGGAATATTACTCACCTGTTTGTGGTGCTATTTTGTAAAATAGAAAAGTCAACTGCACTGAATGTTGTATAAAATATATCACATAAAAGTATGCACAGTATATAATGCGTGATTGTGATAATAAATGACAGTGTCACAAGTTTATGTATTCCCTACACTATATTTTTATAGTTGATGCGTACTCTTTATAATTACAAAACTTTACTGTAGAACAGTATGCCATCACCAGAAAAAGTCTCATAGACTTTTATGCTTACACATCTCTTTTTTCTACATCATTATATCCTTTGCTTGATTCAATCTCAGGTTGTTTTCTTTGTCATAACACCTAAGTATACAAAACCCACTGCTACTGTTACCAGTAAGATATCTCACATCAATTAACTGACCTGGAACCAAAATTAAAAGTAATTAAGGACCACAAAGGTGGAAATCAGTGCTGATTGTTGCTCTGTCATGTCCATTCCACCATAGCTATCATAAAGAACAAGAACAAAGTGATAGAAGCTATTCAACTATCTGCCTCTTTGAAGACAAAGAAGTAAAATGTAAGAAGTCCATGTTTCAGATATCAAACAACTTCTAATGACTAGATTGAAGACCATACAGAAGTGTGTCTTTCTTAGCACCTTGATTATCATTTCCAAAGAAAAACATTTGTTTGTAATGTTTGTAATGAAAAAAGACTGAACTCAGCCTTCTTCCTTTCCTATCCTTCCATTACAATAAAAAAAAAAGGACTGGAAATTGTTCTATGTGATGAGATTATAACCCTCACAACTTAACTCTACCAAACCTGAGATTTTCATGGGACATTCTATTTCTGACCAAAACAGCATTCTATCACCAAGCCACACCCTTTTTCATATTTTATTTTCAAACAGAATTTGTATAACTTGCTGAAGGTCTTGCTAAGTTGCTAAATCTAGCCTTGAACCTGTAATACTTCTGTCTCAGCCTCCCAAATACTGGGGTTATAGGCCTGCTCCACCAGGCTAACAAAAAATTCTATTCCAATTCCAAATCCAGTTCCAATTCCAATTATTTGCTGGATCTTTTCTTCAGGGCTTCAAGATTTCTACAAAAGAGTTTCCATCGATGGGAGTTGTCAGAGTCAATGTTTCTGCAAGAGGATGATGGTAGCAAACTCCTGTTGAGCCATCTCTCTCTGGAATACTTATTTTTACCTGCAACATTTTCTTTGCTATTTCAAGACGTATGAAATATGACTGAAATATTAAAGTCATTTCCTTTGCATTTTCTGTGACATTTCTAGCACATGTACATCAAATGCAAATAAATTAGTGCTTAAGTAATTTCTTTTTTATAAAAGGAAACAATTCGCACACATGCATGCACAGATTTTCATCCATATGCCAGAGAGTCTTTCTAAGCAAGAGAAAATGGATACACCTCAGTTCAATTAGTAGTATTGTGGAATTTTTATAAATTTAAAAATATACAAAATTTGTCATCTATGCAATTACTTTTCACTAAATCATGTCAATTTGGAAATTGTTTTTCTGATATAAAGCTTTTAATTGACTGCTTCAAGAAAGAATACTCTACAGCTAGATATAAATCACAAGGTATCAGAAGTGGCAGACATATGCAACCAAAAGATATTGTGGACATTCACAGAGGCCTTCAACTATATTAATGTGCAAATAAGCAAGAGAACAGACTGTAAGATCCATCAGATAAAAATAATCTAAATGGTATATATCACTGACTTATTAAAATTGGTAGTTATGCAGTTAATTTACTCTATTTAAAGAATTTACTGGAGTTAAATTTATACACAATAGTAATTTATTTTATCTTTAGCTGAATTTAGTTGGCATGTTATGTATGTCTGTAGATGCATTGGAATTTTTATTTCTTTTGATATATAATGAAAATTTAATATGTTATGCATGCATTATGAACACAGTATGTGTGCAGTAAACAAAAATCAATTGGCACATTTAATGCCTAGACAGGTGATAGAGTCATGGATATAATTATATACATCTACCTTTCATTTTCAAGCCAAACTTTGTATTAGAAATTTGCTTCAAAGAGTCAAGAGTGGTACACATTCTTGTCATCCCAGTACTTGAAAGCTAAAACAGGAATATTTCAGATTTGAGACCAGAAAGTGGTATCTTAGCAAGGTTCTATTTCAAAAATAAAAAAGAAAATAGGATGGGAGTGTAGAACCTAGTAGGAGAGCCTTGGGTTCAATTCCTAGTACTAAACAGGGGGAAAAAAATCTTGCTTCAAAGGAGAAGCTTTTCAAAGCTACAGATTTATTTTAACAGTGATGCTCTTACTTACTGTATTTTATTTTGGTGCTGGGATTGGGTATTTTAATAAATAACTTTCAGAAACCTTTAAATAAACTTCCTACATTTGAATGCCAGATTAATATTATACTATTCAATAAACAAATATTCATCAGACTTGACTTCAAGTAGCTTTCAGTTATTTCCAAAGTCAACTAGTTTCCAAAGAATGCAGATTTTCCCTTACTAAAGATGGTAAAAACAATAGTTCATAATTTCTGAGAGGAAAAAGGTTATTATAGAAAATTAAAACCTTTTTAAGTGGGACATGATTGCCTTTGGTATGTATATTGTCTCCTGAGAAGAATATATTGACAATATATGAATATTTTCAAATAGTTATACTTTGGAATGTGTGTTAAATAGTTAGCTCTATAAAGTGCCTTTATTCTACCTTATATTCAAATTGAACTTAAAATGACTTTACTTGAATTCTGTTTTATATCATGTTAATGTATTTGAAATCTTGATAATATGCCATACAGAAATATATAAAGATGCGTGTGTATTCAATCATTTTTTTCAAACTTAATTTCAAGTTTTACTTTAAAATTATCTATGTTCTGGTTTCACCTAATAAGAAAACTTTCTCTTTTAGTAATTGGAGCCTGTAAAGTAAAAATACGAACTTTTAAAAGGGACAAAGTGTTCTTCCAAGGAGAATTGTAAAGTCTGGAAAAATACTATAGTGTAATTTAGTCTATTTTTACTATGTCTCCAGAGAACTGAGACACTCTGAAGCTTTCACCCTAAAAAGTTTATGTCCAAAGTAATAATCCTCATCAACTTTTCATCTATATGGGCTGTTTCTACCTTTATAAAGTTAAAAAGAACTTTAAATACCCTAAAACTTTTGGTACTATTATCATGTAAGGAATAATTGGTGCAAGAAATTTTAGAGGAAGATTTGTGCCAGTTTAGTAAAAGAATGATATAACCGAGGTTAAGCCTAAGGGAAACTTAGTAGTTCAGGACTTTTCTCCCAGTCCCACATGTGATAGTCCAAGCATCAGAACTAAGTGTCATCAAATTTTATCCTTTCTCTATTCCCAGCCAGCTGTAATACCCTGAGAAAATATTTAATTTTTCTCAAATTCCTCATTTGTAAAAGTGAAAACGGAGTAAATGTATAGGACATCTTACTAGTGCTAATTTATTTGATTTTCATATAAAGTACTAAAGAAGTGTCTATGGTATAGTATCAATTTACATAGAATAGGCAGATAATTTTTATTCATCAGGGTAGCAATTCAAAGTATTACCAAGGTGCTCTAGTTTTCTAAAGCTGAAAGAAAAAACTTAGGTTAAATTTCTTTGTTAATACCTCTACTCCATCTACCATTTTGTCCTTTGCTTTCTCCTCAACATTAATTCTTTCCATGTAATTTCATATCATCCTATTCTTTTATCCTACCAAAAGAGCAATATGAATAATAAAATAATAAATAAATAAAATAAAACCAATAAATGATAAAATGATTTATGTCAAGTTATGGATGATATATTTCATCTATTCCAGGGAAATTTGCTATTAAAGAAAACTGTAGGAAATAAAAAGAGTAAATGTACAATTGTTCAATTTTGGAAAAATGATTACCTGTATCAGAGAAATACTGTTTTGCATAAATCACATAGTAATAACGCTTATCAGCACACAGGTATTTCTCTCTTCTAATAGTATCATGAAATTGACTTCTCTTTCTTCTAAATTTGACAATTCAACCAACATCTAAAAATCCAGAAAAATAGCACAATTAACTCCCTGACACATTTGTGTAACGTTTTCCTCCTATATTTTGACTTTGGATTTTTTGGCTGATTCATTTGACAATAGCTTTGTGATTTTAATTTTGCATTACACTACGTACTTTTAAAAATTGTAACCTGTAAATGTTATAATATGAGGGGCGGGACTCTGGGCCCCGGGCCGAACTGCGCGTAGCACGCCAGACCCCTGGAGAAACCGGGCCCAGTAAGAAGCTGGGTTCTGGGCGGGGGTCACGGGCGGGGCACTCCAGCTGGGGCCCGGGTCGCGGGACTCTGGGCCCCTGCCGAACTGCGCGTAGCACGCCAGACCCCTGGAGAAACCTGGCCCAGTAAGATGCTGGGTTCAGGGCGGGGGTCACGGGGCACGCCAGCTGGGGCCCGGGTCGCGGGACTCTGGGCCCCGGGCCGAAATGCGAGTAGCACGCCAGACCCCTGGAGAAACCGGGCCCAGAACAGAAAAAGATAAAGAAAAATATCGGAGAGGAGGTAAGAAAGCCGTTATGGATGCCAGGACACTGGAGATGCAGACAAAACTTACCTAAATGCACTGGAACTTATGGAAAAATTCGCCGGGAAAGAGGACTGCTATTTCTCTATATTGCTAAGAATCTCAGACATCACATATAAGGAGAGAGTTTAACGGAGACCAAGGAGAAATGCGGTGTTGAAAGAGTTCTCCGCGATGGTGGTGGAGACTTGTATTCAGGAGAAGCAGAAACCGGATCTTACCAACTTTATTTTTTTGGAGAAATTACACCATCGAATGCTACCATCACGCATGCTTAGGAACACTGGACAACATTCAGAGTGGAAAAAGAGCCTGGGAAGGATTTGAAACGGTGGAGGCAGTGGCAATGCCAGTGGCCAATACTCAGGGGAGGCAGAGATCTGATACATTACACCTGGAACCTTTGAAATAATAACCACAGAGACAGTGATCGGAACCTGCTGAGGGGTTAGGCGGGCACCGGGGCCAGTGGCCGACATCGGAGCTTGCTGTGAGGCAAGGCCACTACTGAGGCCTCCGTGGCTGGGATTGGAACCTGCAGAGGGGTTAGACCGATGCTGGGGCCAGCGAGGCCGGCATTGGAGCCTGCCATGAGGCAAGACTTGTGCTAGGGCCTCCGAGGTCGGGTCCGGAACTTGCTGAGGGGTTAGGCCGGTGCTGGGGCCAGCGAGGCCGGCATCGGAGCCTGCCGTGAGGCAAGGCTGGTACTGGGGCCTCAGAGGCCAGGATAAGAGCCTGCCGAGGGGTTAGGGCGGAGCTGGGGCCAGCGAGGCCGGCATCGGGGCCTGCCGTGAGGCATGACCAGTGCTGGGGCCTCCGAGGCCGGGATATGAGCCTGCCGAGGGGTTAGGCCGGTGCTGGGGCCAGTGAGGCCGGCTTTGGAGCCTGCCTTGAGGCAAGGCCGGTACTGGGGCCTCGAGGCCAGGATAAGAGCCTGCTGAGGGTTTAGGCCGGTGCTGGGGCCAGCAAGGCCGGCATCGGAGCCTGCCTTGAGGCAAGGCTGGTACTGGGGCCTCCGAGGCCAGGATAAGAGCCTGCCGAGGGTTTAGGCCGGTGCTGGGGCCAGCGAGGCCGGCATCGGAGCCTGCCTTGAGGCATGACCAGTGCTGGGGCCTCCAAGGCCGGGATCGGAGCCTGCCGAGGGTTTAGGCCGGTGCTGGGGCCAGCGAGGCCAGCATTGGAGCCTGCCATGAGGCATGACCAGTGCTGGGGCTTCCGAGGCCGGGATCAGAGCCTGCCAAGGGGTTAGGCCGGTTCTGGGGCCAGCGAGGCCAGCATCGGAGCCTGCCTTGAGGCAAGGCCGGTACTGGGGCCTCGAGGCCAGGATAAGAGCCTGCCGAGGGGTTAGGCCGGTGCTGGGGCCAGTGAGGCCGGCATCGGAGCCTGCCTTGAGGCATGACCAGTGCTGGGTCCTCCAAGGCCGGGATCGGGGCCTGCCGAGGGTTTAGGCCGGTGTTGGGGCCAGCGAGGCCGGCATCGGAGCCTGCCTTGAGGCAGGGCCGGTACTGGGGCCTCCGAGGCCGGGATCAGAGCCTGCCGAGGGGTTAGGCCGGTGCTGGGGCCAGTGAGGCCGGCATTGGAGCCTGCCGTGAGGCAAGGCTGGTACTGGGACCTCCGAGGCCGGGATAAGAGCCTGTTGAGGGTTTAGGCCGGTGCTGGGGCCAGCGAGGCCGGCATCGGAGCCTGCTGTGAGGCAAGGCCAGTACTGGGGCCTCGAGGCCAGGATAAGAGCCTGTTAAGGGGTTAGGCCAGTGCTGGGGCCAGCGAGGCCAGAATCGGAGCCTGCCATGAGGCATGACCAGTGCTGGGGCCTCCGAGGCCGGGATCAGAGCCTGCCGAGGGGTTAGGCCTGTGCTGGGGCCAGCGAGGCCGGCACCGGAGCCTGCCATGAGGCAAGGCTGGTACTGAGGCCTCCGAGCCCGGGATTAGAGCCTGCTGAGTGGTGAGGCCGATGCTGGGGCCAGCAAGGCCAGCATTGGAGCCTGCCGTGAGGCAAGGCCACTCCTGCGGCCTCCAAGGCCAGGACCGAAGCCAGCTTAGGGGTTAGACCGGTGCAGGGGCCAGCGAGACTAGACCTGGGGCCTCCCATATGGCAAGGCTGCTGCTTGAGCCAGCGAGGTCTGGATCAGTCCACTGAGTAGCCAGGCCACTACTGGGACCATCAAGAGTGGGATCGGTACATGCAACGCAGCATGCACAGAGAAATATCACAGAAAATATAAATCAGACGCTTCTCTTAATCAGCAATAACTAGGAGGAAAAGGGCAACAGGAAGAGGTTGAGCTATAGAAAGGGCCCTATAGTGAAGCAACTAATGTGACCAATCAGAGGGTATGTAATACTGGAGGACGGAGCCTCTTTAAAACGCAGGAGGTACATAAACAAATGTATCAAAGTAAATCACCAAAGAAGTGTGCGATGGAGGGAGGGGGAGGGAATGGGATGGGGGCTGGAGGAGGGCTAATTGGATGATGTGTGCTTGTATATCCTCTCAAGTCTTGTACTCCAATGTGATTGATATATGACTACAATGCACCAATTTAAAAAATAAATTAATAAAAAAAATAAAAATAAAAAAATAAAAAAATAAAAAATAAATAAATAAATGTTATAATATGAGGAAAAAAGCAAAGTTGATCTTTCCTTTAGTATTACTTCACTATTTTATTACTTTAAAATTGTATCTCAGCTGGGTGTGATGGCACATGTTTGTAATTACTATGCTTGGGAGGCTGAGACAGGAGGATCGCACAGGTTCGAAGCCAGCCTCAGCTACTTAGTGAGACCCTGTTTCCAAATAAGGTATAAAATAGGTCCGGGTATATATGCCCCTCACTAAAATGCATCCAAAACACAATATAATTTCCATATTGACCAGGCAATTATAAGAACCAAACTTTTTATATATAATTTTGAATATAGAGTATTGAAAATGCTTTCAAAGACTAGCTTCAGGCTCAAAGACTAGCTTCAGGCTCTGTAACTTTATTTATTTTTTATTTTATTTTTTGTGGTACTGGGGGTGGAACCCAGAGGCTTTCTACCTCCAGGCTCTGTAAGTTTAAAAGTATGTTTTTTTGTTTTTTGTTTTTTGTTTTGCTGCTGCTACTGGGGTTCCTGGAAACCCTTCTACCTCTGGACTACACTCCCAGACCTATTTTATACTTTTTATTTAGAAACAGGGTCTCTTAAGCCAGTAGAGGCTGGCTTTGAATCTGTGCGATCCTCTTGTATCCGCCTTCCAAGCACAAAGATTACAAGGGTGCACCACCACACCCGGAAAAAGTATGCTCCATTTTAATTACATAAATATTACAGTGCCAGTTGCTTTGGGACATACTGATATAGAAAGTATAGAGTAGATATAGACATCAGTGTAAATGAACATATAATCCACATACATATGATACATATATATATATATATATATATATATATATACATAATAGAAAAGAATATAGATGTTTTTGTCTTACCAGAATTAAATTACTATAAATCCTAATATGTTTTGATGCATATTGAAATATTCACAGCAGAATAAATGACAAAATAAATTTTAAAAATATGAAGATGGAGTTACATTAGTAATTGCCATATATCATAACCCTATCCCCCATTGCCAATACATAGTTGCACACGCTAGGCTTTATGCCTAGAAGTTACTTTTCATTAATATTGATAGGAGGTCATATATAATAGTGTTTCAATAAAGTTATATTTACAAAGAGAGGTGGGGGGTTAGTTGGCCTTGACACTCTGATTTGGGAATTAGTATTCTAAGTGGTTAAGGAAGAAATCGTTATAACATTCAGTTAATACAAGGAGAAAATATTTTTATTTGTTACACATTTCATCAAATTACTTCAGAAATGGCATTTGTATTACAGTTATCCCAAACATCAATGTCAGGATAGAATATACAATACTGAAAGGTAAACATTCTATGGGTGTTGTGAGAAATGTTTTACAAGTTCTAGACATGCAAGCACAAAGATTAAAAAAAGTTTTTCTACCGAGTTCCAAAACTAAAAACTGAATGGACAGTGTTAATCAAGATCCAAAAACGTATAAACAGAACATTTATAATTATGCTACAAACTAATACATTTGAAGTTCATGTTATATTATCTTGGTCATTATTAGTAAATAAAAGGTATAAGCAAACTTAATAGTGAAATACTGTCAAGAACATTGATGTAGTTCTCACATGACTTGAATCATCAATTTTTAGCCATCATTATATCCCTGGATGGTTATATTGTAAGAAATAACAAAAGGTGACCACCTTAAATTATAGTATTCAATTAAGAAAGAACATGGCATGAGAACTATAGTGTGTTATTTCTTTAATTAGGAAAAATAATGACCTATAATGTTGATAAATATAAATTATTATCTAAAATATTTTAAATTACCAAAAATAAGAATTGCATAGTGGCACAAGTTTATGATCCCAGGACTTGGGAGGTTGAGACAGGAGGATCATACAGGTTAAAAACCAGCCTCAGCTACTTAGTGAGGCTCTCAGCAACATAGTTAGACTCTGTTTCCAAATAAAATATAAAATAGGTCTAGGAGTGTAGCCCAGAGGTAGAAGGCCTCTAGGTTCCATCCCCAGTACCACAAAAAATAAAAAAGGATTATATTTTATTAATATAATTTATGTAAGGATATTTTCTGTGCAAACATTATTAGAATCATAAGGATTATATTTTATTAATATAATTTATGTAAGGATATTTTCTGTGCAAACATTATTAGAATCATTAATTATGTAAATTTATTATCTAGGTTTAATTATTTAATGAGAATGGGAGATTTTCCAGACTTTCAGTAAAGATTGAATCATATATTCAAGTTGAAATGTCTAACAACTAGCTGTAAAAATTTGATTCAGTCACATTCAGCATTCTAACATTTGGAGAAAAAAGAAATTTGAAAAAATTATTGAAAGCTTATAAAATGGTCATTTAGATATTTCTGGATTCTAAGGCCACTTTTTCAGCCCATATTGTTATTCAGACTCTTTCTTCTTTAGAGCAGACTTTTGACCATCAAGTGACAAATCTCAAACAATATACTTAAGTGCATTCTACAGAGAACTATGTCATCACCATTTCTGCAATTTCTGTGTATTTAATGCAAATCATAATATCATGACAATTGAAATGTGTATCCTTAAGTTTCTTGTGTCAAATATATCATTAATATCCATGTTATTAATAGAACCCAGGGGCATTCTACCTCTGAGATACACCCTCAGCCCTATTTTTTATTCTTTATTTTGAAACAGGGTCTCACTGAGTTGCAAAGGGCCTCACTAAGTATCTGATGCTTTCGGCAAACTGTGATCCTCCTGTTTCAGCCTCCCAAATGCTGGGATTACAAGTGTGTGTCACCATGCCCAGCTTAATATCCACCTTACTAATTTTGAGGGCTTTATAAAAATGTTATCATTAGTGATATTTAGTGACCATTTTAAATTTCATTCTAAATATATTAATAGTTTAGTGTGCATAGTTTTTTTGTTTGGGATTTCAAAAATATATTATTAGTTCTATTTTAATCTATATCTTTTATTCCTGAATCCTTATTTTAAAAGAAAATTTATTACTATGACATGCATTCATATTTTAAATGGATATTCCATTCAACCGGATAGTTTGGGGTACATAATGAATTGAGTTTTTCTGACTATAAATTTCAAATCGATTTTATGTGTGGGATTATCTAGAGGTAAAAGACATTCTGTGTCTTTCTAAAATGAATACTGCATTTATTTAATGGGTGGTTTGTTTGCTTAAAGCACTCTTTCAATTTGTACCACTTGGTAATATACCCACCAGGAGGCAGGTTGGCCTTCTCACCCTAGATATATTTAATGCTTTCTTCAGCCCCCAGTATCCATTTTCCCTAACCAGTTGGGGCATATCTTGTAAACAGAATAAATAATTAGCTACTTAACAGCTTCTTACTTGGAACATGAATTTTTAATCGCTTAAGTGCAACATGGCACAATGAGTGAACATATGCCTATATTTTCCAAAGAAAATAATGATCAGAATCACTGCTCTCAGCATGGCTCTTGAAAAAAGAGAAAGAGAGAGAGAGATTTAATGGATCTTGGTGGCCTTAGGACATTATTCAATAACCGAGACTACAGCTAGGTTTCTTAGAAAAATTCTTGCTTCTACAATACAAAACAATATATGTGAGTCAGAAATCTCCCCAACAATTTTTCTTATAAGTACCCTGTCCTATTAGCAATCAGAAAGAGCCATCTTTCAGTTACAGTGTGATACATTTTAATCAAGTGTCCATCTCTTGGTTTTTATATCCTCTGAAAGTATAGTTAAAAGAGAGAAGAGAGAGGAAAGAGAGAGAGAGAGAGAGAGAGAGAGAGAGAGAGAGAGAGAGAGAGAGATAGAAGTCCTAAGTTATTTCAGTACTAAAATAATATCCTAGAACTTTTCCTACTTATTTAAAAAATAAGTTGTCCATATATTTCATGATTTTAACATTTTCACCTGTTTTAGGTAATTACAGAAATTTTGTTATAGGTATGATATAAGTCACACCGACTGGCCAATTAGCTTCTTCTGTACATGATTCATACAAACAGGCTTTAACGTGTCCTGAGATATACATGTATTCAAGTTAGATCACATACCCCAATTTTAAAATGTAACAATTATCTTCTGTCTAATGAGAATAACATGTTATGGAATGAGTTCACAGGGCTATTTTCTTTAATAATTCTTATATGCTAGATGGCTTTTTCAAAGTACTGGATCTTCTGATTTGCTTACTTTTCACTGGAGTTTCACATTTTGAATTACTCAACAAAACAAAATTTTAAGCTGATGGTATACTTATAAAGCAGAAAGAAATGGATTATTTATCTTCTCTTTTCTCTCTTGCTTTCCTTTTCTTTGTTTCTTTTCTTTCTTTCACTTTTCTCTCCTTTCTGTCTCTTCTTGTTTGAGATGAAAAAGGAAAGAAAAGAAAAATGCTTTTGAATTTAAACCATTAGCAAGACCTGTGGTTGGATGCCATTCTGTTACTAATGGATCCACAGTGCAATGTGACACCATTTGTGATCTCCATTGGGAGATACAGGCACATAATACGCATGTTTATTTTAAGTCTAAAAGGGTATACTAATGGTTTCAGCACTTTAGTGTTAAGTAATAAAAATTTCTTCTTTAGTATGAAATGCGTTGTAAGGTAATCATGTTTTTGTGAGATAATAGGCTCTTTTCTCTATTAGAATTATGCTTAAGTTTCATATTAGATTTGTGAATAACGATGAAGCATGGGCATGCTTGTCGTTTGTTCCAATTAACTCTCAACCACCTTCTGTCACATACATACCAGGAGACCTTATTTTCACAATCCACATTTAGATATGTGGTTCAGTCGCTAATGTATTACTTTAAGTCTTTGGTCACATTGGTATATTAATTCCATGATTTATTAGAATATTGCATGTATTTATTTTTATGTTTCCTTTCCTTTCTTCCTTCATGATCTTTATCTAAAGTTAATTTGAATATTTGGCAGAAAAACTCTAATAAGAGGAATACTTAAATTATAAAAAAGCGAAGACTAATTTGGGGTAGATACATCTCAAGGAGACAAAGTTGTCAAGTTGTTCCTATCAAGTATATGCCTTTCTATTTTCTCTCCTTTGAATTCAATCTTTAGTCATGAGGTGCACACATTGGTGTGACATCAAGAATGAAATAAAGACCCACAGTAAATGTAAACAAAATCTGGCATTTCAAAGCACTTAGGAAGTCTGCATGTCCCATAAAACCCTTCAGATGCCAAGTGTTGAATATTGCATGTTTCACAGCAGGCTGATGACATAGATGCTTAACAGCTATCAAGTCACATAACCAAGCAACTGTGGGTTTCTTCATGGCTGTAGAAGGGGTAGAAGCTTAGGGGCTTACGGGGGTGGTTTATTACTAAAATAAGTATTAGGTAAGTTCTGCTGTAGAGTCATGCAACTTCTGACATTATACTTAATATTTTTTCATTGGCAACAAAGCTCATTGAGAAAATTTCACGTATGTGATATTTTCTCACACAAATGTGGGCATTTTTAGTAATTATTTCAAGGATGTATTGCAAAAGAAAGTAAGTTTTCTGAGAATGTTCTAGCTTTAAGATTATACTTTTTTCATAAACATTTCTCTTAAACTTATCTTCTTTTTCCCCACATGCCAATATTTATATTATGTATATGGAACTTTCAGACACCATGGATATTTTAAATATGTTTTAAAAACATTATCACATACTTTGGCTACTTTAAAAAATCTATTAAATAGTTTTAAAATAATAAAATAAAATTTTTAAATGTCTACTTCTAGCTAACACTCTGAAGACTAAGGGGATTAAAAATTTTCAGGAAATTAGAATAGGTGAGATTTTATTTAGATCAAAATGTTATTCCATCTTGTTACTTTTCTTGAAGCTGTACTAATTTTCAATTCAAACTGTTAACTAAATGAAAAGAAATACTGCCACATATCTGTTGTTATTCTAATCATATCAAACGATGAATTACAACATCCCTGGATTTTGCTATGTGTAATTTCTAAGAATTAAGGAACATTTCACAGATTTTATTCGGTTTCTTCTTATCCCTGCTATATAAGATACAAAGAGCAGGTGTCACAGACTCATGCACCAACTGAACAGAAATGCAGGAAGGCTTTGTTTCTTTTCAAAAGTAAAAGAGCTGGCTTACTAAAAACAATTCGCACATTTTTCAATTGTCTTGTTCTTTATATTCAACTTTCCGATTCATGTTAATCACACAAGATGGAGGATGTTCAATAAAAAAAAGTTTATGCATTTTTGCCTTAAAACCCAGATTGAAGCTTTTATGTTGTTTTTATGTAATGGGATTGTCATGCAGCCCACATTTAATTTCAACTCTTTGCTTAAAACACACTCAATTGCTCAAAAGTTCTTGGCACTTTTAAAATGTATTGCTTGAATAGTTCTGCTTTAAGGGGCAGAAGTGGTTAATTTGGACACACACTGATAAGAAAAGGCAATGGAAGACAGTGGTAAGGCAGACAGTGCCAAGTGAAATAAGGCAATTGTGCCAGCAGTTGGAATGCCATATGGATAAATGAAGCCTGGTTTCATAACCAGGATGGAGGAAAATCTGTCAAGGGTTATTTTCGTTGCATATTCATGACCTGATAAATTGTGCTAATTGCTAAAAGAATGAGAAGTCAACCAAGAATGGATTTATTTTGATAGGAATGGGAAATTTTAAGAATAGCAACACAATTTTAGAAACCTATCCAGTTAGTATTTTAATTTCCTTTTCCCCCACTTAGAACTGGTAGAGAAAAAAAATTAAACTTGCCATTGTCCTTAATAAAATATATTTTTATGTCTTCCCTATATTTATTTATAGAGATCCCATGAATCTTGAGTCAGTTAATGTGGACTTAATTTTAAATAACATACAACTGGAGATAGAAAAACAATACAGCATAAATGACCAGGACTTTGAGAAATGTTCTATGCTATATTAATCTAAAAATGCTATATGCAGAACACCTCCAACTGCAGATAAGTAATTTTCTTTTTATTTCTTTTTAAATTGTTTTTTGTTGTTATTGATTTTGTTTAAAACGTAGAATAAATACTTAAGATTTTAAATCTAAACAAATGTGGACATAATTTTAGATTCACATTTTCAAGTACCACTTTTTCTAACTTTACATATTAGACCAAATAAAATAATCAATATTAAAAATAATATTGATTAAAAACAATATTGATTAAAATGATATTGATAAAAACAATATTAAAATAATTAAAAATAAAATAATCAATATACATTCAAACCATAAAAAAAATTTGCTTTGTTTGTGTTTGCTTTGGGCAGATATAAAAGGCAAGTTTAGAAGAACACAGACATGAAAATCTACCAAGCAAAGTTTCTGTGAATTTGTTTTTGTTTCTGTTTTTTTTATTTTATGTGATTATTTGCATGATTTTTTAGATAGGAATAAAAGAAAGCTTATAATTCAATTATGTAAACATCAAACTGGATACTAAATTGAAACAGCATATTTGAATCTTTTCAGGAAAATAATTTACTTGATTGTCTTGGATCACCCATGAGACTCATTCAGGGAAACCTGTGTTTTGGAATAAATTCTAGAATAAGCTTTCCTCTGAATGATCTTTATCTTCTAGAATTAGTATATATTCCTAGTAGGTTTTCCTAAATTCATGCCTGTCTATAAAAGCGCTATGGATGTGAGGTTTGGGCTCCTCTGAAGTTCTGTGTTGAAGCCCTAATCCCCAGTGTATTAGTATCTAAAATAAGTGCTTTGAAAGAGCATTAAGTCATGAGAGCAAAACTTTCCCAAATGAAATTAGTGCCCTTACAAGAAAAGATTCAGTAGAGAAGAACTTTTTATCCTTTATGTGGCACCATAATCAGTGAGGAGGACTTCAGAAGAAATGGAAATAATTAGCACCTTGATCTTCAGTTTCCATCTTATAAAAATATTTAATTTTTCATATTCATTTTGTTCTTCTTTAAGACTGTACTCAATAATCTATATTATCAGTGGTCTACGATATTATTGTAGCAACCCAAGCTGACTAAGACAGAAATTAGTCCTAAAAGGTAAGATGCTGCAATAACAAGTACCTAAAATTAAAAAACATTTTTGAAATTCGAGTCTGGACATTTAATGGTACCTTCTAGAAAAAAACACACATTATTGCCTTACTAGGATGGGTATAAATAATTCTGATGAGGGCTCATAAAGCAGAGTAGAGCTATAGAAAATGCTGTCTTCCTAGAGAATACATAAAGAATCATGAACAGAATGTTGGTATATACAGAGTCAGTGAAGGCTATTCCTTTTTTTTTTCTTCTTTTTTTTTTTTTTTTTTTTTTTTTTTTTTGCAGTACTGGGGATGGAGCCCGGGGGCATTCTACCTCTGAGCTACTCCCTCAGCCCTATTTTTTATTATTTATTTTAAAACAAGGTCTCAATGAGTTGCAAAGGGCCTCACTAAGTAGTAGCTGAGGCTGTCCACCAACCGCGATCCTCCTGCCTCAGCCTCTCAAATTCTGGGATTACAAGGGTGGGCTATCATACCTGGCCAGTGAAGGCTATTTTAATGAGCTATTGGAGGAAAATTTGGGACAAATCATTGGGAATTAGGTAAAAGGCAGTTTTGTTATAAAGTGGCAAAGAGCTTGGATTCATGTTTGTTTTCTACTGTTTTATGGTTGTAGAACTTTTGAATGATGAAATTGGATATTTAACATTTGGGGTTTCTAAATCTTGAAGAAGTATCTTAATTGCTTTTGACTAAATAGTGAAATGCAGGGATGACAAACTGTTAAGCAAAGAGGAACATAAATTTATTTATTTATTTTTATTGGTACATTGTGATCATACATATTGATGAAGTTCAAGGTGATAGAGGCAGACATGCACATGACACTCATTGGGCCCTCCTCCAGTTTCTGATCTATTCCCTCGCCACTATTCATCCTGTCCTCAGCGCCGTGATTGGCTTTGGTAAGTTTGTGTATGTACATCATGTGTTTCTCTCTCCACTCCCATCTCCCTAAGTTAGGTTACCTTCTCCACTCATCTAAGATTTCTCCTTCTTTGTCTAGAGTCCTTCCTATGTCACAATTTCTCCCAAGCTACAGAATATTAGGGAGAACATAAGACTTTCCAATTTTTGTGACTGACTAATCTCAGCAAAATGCTCTTCACTTCCATCCATTTCCCTGAAAATAGCACAATCTTGTTCTTCTTTATGGCTGAGTAAATTTTGAAAAATTCATATTGCAAAGAACACTAAAGTGAAATCAAACAAGACTTTGAAAAGAAAATCACCACAAATATGAACGACAAATCTACCCAGACACCCAAGTAGAAACACAGTCAGAGGAAACAGAAAAAAATGAAGCAAGGTTGTCAAAATTTGTAGGAACTATAGAACCAAATCATAGGGTTCTATGTCTATAGAAAAGTATTATCCCTTAAGAAAAAGAAAGAATAATTTCAACATCAATGTATAGACCATTAGGGCTGCCATATCACCACAGGCCTAGAGCATGCTGCTACCCCTGCCATCTCCAAGGAAGGAACTGCTGTCCAGCAAAGTCATGTATATACTCACACCTACCTCTTTTTCTGATAACAGTACAGGATTGAGCCAGTCTAGAAAATAAACTTCTTTACCTAGTTCATCTGTTTATATAATAACAATGTTCATAACAGTACAGGTACAAAAATATTATTAAAGGCAAAAAATTTTATTTACTATTGAAAATGCACCAAGGGTGAAATTATATGTGTACTTCAGAGAAAATATGATGAGATAATTACCACAAAAATAATAAAATAACCACAATAAATACTATTTACCAAGTAGCAAAAGGAGTGACAGGCAATGAATGAACATGTTGCATATTTCATGTTATACACTCTCTACATCTAGTTTTGGGTGAGGAAATTCATTTTCAAGTCAGATGTGGGAAGATTTAGCACTTATTCAAAGTCACAGGATTAAGTGATAAAACTAATATTTGACAGAAAATGTCTTAAATGATCAAATTCATGTATTTTCTACTATTAACAATCTCTTTAGTTACACAAGAAACTTTTAAATGAACATTGAAAACCCAAGATGCAATTGGCACTTAACATGTTTCCCTCTCTGATTGCAATTTTCATTTAATGTCATTAGAAAGTAATTTCCCATGAGTAAATTCAGCAGCAACTATGATTATCTCTCCAAAAAGATAAATTGCATATTTAGTTATAAATTTTCTGATATTACATGCAATACGTAACTCTGGAGTAGTTTATACTGAGACAGAAAAAGGCTCTATGCTCTCCCAGAGGTATTTGTTATTCTCGCATCTTTGACAGCTGTGGCTGCCCTAAATCACCTTTTAGCCAACTGAAGCTACATCAGAGATCCCATGGCTGCTGAGACATTTTTTCTTTGGCTGCAGTAAGCTAGAGTACTGAGTCCATCCCAGTTGACTCCATTTTGTATCCTTTCTGGATTCCTCTCCAGCTGTTTCTTGATCTTGTTATAAGAAGCCCCTCTGTTCTCTTGCCTACAACTAGGCAGAACATCTTCACATAGCTGTCAAGACACTGTACATATGTTAGCCTATTTCCATATATATGTGTGTGTATGTGTGTGTGTGTGTGTGTGTGTGTATGTATACAGTTTTCCCTTATGTTGTTTCCTTTTTTACTCTCATTTTTCTTTCTTTCCTTCTTTCTTTCTCTCTTTTTCTTCTTTCTTATCTTTCTCATGGTACTGGGGAATGCAGGTTCATAGCTAGACTCAGCTACTTAATGAGGACCTCTGTAACTTTATGAAACTCACTGTTTTAAAATAAAGAATAAATAGTACTAAAGCGTTGCTTTCTTTTTATGCTGCACCATACTTCTTGGTTAAGCCTTTCTAGATGGTTATATTCTGCCTATTCATGGTTTCTATACGAAGTAGAACAGGCTGAGCTAGTTGCACTAAGAACTGGTAACACTGGGGCTGATGGCAAAACTGAGGGCAATTAGCAGTCTTATGTTGGGGGTGTGGCAGAGAGCAATGGAGAGCTTCCCAGAGCTGTTAGCTCCTGCTGCAGGGAGAGTTCCAGAGTGCTGAGCTGCTGGCATTCAGGCTCAGAGCTGCTATCCTTGAGAGCTGAGAGCCACTGACTTTTAAAGGTAAGAACTGCTAACACTAAGCGAGCTGTGCTTTGCTGATTCATAATTTCTATTTGAATTGAGAAAGAGAACACTCACGTGACTAATAACAATATCAAGAAAAGTTACCCAGTTAGGATTCAGAGAAAAAAAATTTTAACTTTTTCGCAGTCTAATGAAAATATTCATTATGACAAAAATAAAAACAGTAATGTTACAAAAGAAGCATATGCTAACTCCGCCAAAACATTTTAAAATATGTTTAGTTCACAAGTATGTAATTACAGAATATGACAATGCTAAAAGTTATGGTGAGGTATGGTGGTTAAAAACTAATCATGAACCACGTGTGGTGGTACATGCTTGTAATCCCAGCATTTGGGAGGCTGAAACAGGAGGATCTTGGTTCTCCCACAGCCTCAGCTACTTAGTGAGGCCCTTTGCAACACAGTGAAACCCACTTTCAAAATAAAGAATAAAAAATAGGGCTGGGGATATAGCTCAGAGATAGAATGTACCTGTGTTCCATCCCCAGTACTGCAAAAACAAATCAAAAACAAAAACAAAAACATAAACAAAAACTAATCATGAATTCTTTCTTATCATTTACTCATTTTCTTCATAATATAATTTTCTTTTATTTCTGGTTCATGTGTTTCAGAATTTTAGTCTACAAAATCATTTAGTATATTTTTAGCTTTCTTTCTCTTTATATTTATATTCACCCTATCGCTTTGTGACTATGAAAAATGTTTTCTTTTTGTCTTGCTTTTTTCTTTCTTTTTTTTTCTTGAAAGTTTGCTATTCCCATCCTATGATAATATGGAAAATACCCTTACACATCCAGTCACCCTATGACTAGGAAAT
This sequence comes from Muscardinus avellanarius, assembly GCF_963383645.1. Lineage (NCBI taxonomy): Eukaryota > Metazoa > Chordata > Mammalia > Rodentia > Gliridae > Muscardinus > Muscardinus avellanarius. The sequence continues at coordinate 85,553,623 of NC_137791.1, forward strand.
TCGCCTAAGCTCTGCCTGTAAGCTCTACCTCTCAAAAACCCAGACATTAATCAGTTGAAACCTCATTTGGTAGATTGAGGACCCCTGTACAAGTTTCTATTTCCTTTAACAGCCTGATTCATGATTCATTACTGTACGTTATTTTTTGAAGTGGGGATTGTTGGTACTTTGACCATTTTGCACTATTTTTTTTTTCAGTTTGTTCACTATGGAGATGGAAAGGATAAGAGTATCTATTGGCCCCATTCCTTCTTCACTATTTCCATTGCCTCGGTTCATTAGCATTTGCTTATCATAACAATATTGAAGTAATTTTCTTTTGAGAAATCATTCAGAGGTAGAATTGAATTGATTTAAAATTGATAAAATGATGTTAAAATCTAGGTCAAAATGAGGACTTTGGACTGATAAATGAAAAGAATCAGCATTAATCAAAGGGGATAGTAAAAAAGATGGGTCTCAATTTTGAACTAATACTAAACTGTGGAACTATGTAAAATACTGAGGCAACTCTAGATCTAAGTTAGATACATCAGATGATTCTATTGCATGTCTAGTGAAAAGAAATCGAGCTGTATATCAGAAAGCTTCCTCATCTGTTTGTTACTGTTCTTAACTTCTGTTCTGCTACTCATGTTTGTTTTGATATTTTGTTGTTTTTAGCATATAGATGTGTGTTTAATATTACAAGGTTATTTATTTTGTAAGTTCTATTTTTCTTCCATACAAGAACTGATTCTCATGGTGATACCAACTTGTATTTATACAAGTTATTGAAAAATTCAACAAATTATATTTATCAACCATTTGGTAGTTTCCTGAGCAAAACTAAAATGTAAAGAGCTAAGCAAATTTAAAGCATTATTATAATTAGATGATTTAGTTCTATATTAAATTAGATTAGACTATTACTAAATGATCCTAATTATAACATTTAGGAATTAGTGCATAAAGTTGACTTATTGCAAATCACAGTTCCTCTAAAGAATTGTATAAAATTATTTTATTTTTTTACCATAGATTTTCATTTAGATTCTGAGACACCCTTTGCCTCTCAATATTGTTTTTGTTTCTCATTTTTAATTTTTCAATTTGTTTTATTTTTCAGATATTCAACTCAAAAAATCCCTGTACAAAATTTTATTATATATTGAATCAACTTTTAAAAAATTAAAAGATCCTCAAAGCATTAAAGAAAAAATACTCTTTATATTACCACCTATTTTAAATATCTTAACGTGCTATTTTTCTTATTTGAAAAAATATTTTTGGAAATAGTACTATGTTTAGTGATTCAATTTCCTCAACATATCTCTTATAATGCTTAATAATGTTTTCCTGTGACACAAATTTCCATAGTATACATGATCTCATGTTGGGGCTGGACATTTGCTATAACTACATCCTTTACATCAGAAATTTTCTCTACGTTCTCTCAAAAGCTCATTCCTCATGTCTTCTACTTCAGTTCTCTCATTGGACAGTGCTGTTTGCCAATAGATATTGCTCTGCTCACAGTGATTGCTGCTGTGCTTCAAACATTGAAAGTTTCACCTCCCAATCCTGCATCAAAGTATTCCTGAGAAAACTGATACAGGAAGTTATTTTTTTCTTTGAAGATCTTTCTTCCATAGATGAGCTGTCTGGCTTCATCTTTACTTAAGTTCAATATTACCATATTTCCCAAACTTTGTTATTTATGTTATCCATGGTATGTTTATTAAATATTTATTATTTCACAATTAATAAAATATGAACCAAAGGATTAAGATGATGTTCAAAGTTGAATATATTTCCAATGGGTATACAATTTCAAAGTCAAAGTGGTTGTATCTATAGCAAGTTCAGCACTGCCGTGGTTTGGGTTTGAATTATGTCCCTCAAGTTCATGCATTGGAAGCTTGATTTTCAGGTTGCTCATGTTGCAGGTTATGGCATCTTTAAAAGGTGGGACTTACGCCAAGGGAGGAGGCCGATGCCAGGGCTACCAAGGCTGGGATCAGAGCCTGCCAAGAGGCAAGGCCAGTACAGGGGTTTCCAAGGCTGGGATCGGAGCCTGCGGAGGGCTTAGGCCAGTGCTGGGGCCAGCAAGGCTGGGATCAGGGCCTTCTATGAGGCAAGGCTAGAGCTGGGGTCTCCGAGGCTGGGATTGGAGCCTGCCAGTGTCGGGGCCAGTGAGGCTGGGATCGGGGCCTGCCATGAGGCAAGGCCGGTGCTGAAGCCAGTGAGGCTGGGATCAGAGTCTGCCAGATGGCCAGGCCAGTGCTGGAGCCTTCAAGAGTGGGATGGGAACTTGCAATGTGTCATACACAGAGAAATATCACAGAAAATAAAAAAAAAAACAGATGCTTTCCCTAATATGCAAAAACTAGAAAGAAGTAGGTAATAGGAGGAGATCTAGTTGAAGAAAGGGCCCTATAGAGGAGCAATTAAGGTGACCAATCAGAGAGGATAGGACGAGGGAGGATGGAATCTCTTTAAAACTCGTGATGTATGTAAACAAATATATCAAAGTTAATCACCAAATCAAGCATAGGATCGAGGGAGGGGGAGGGAATGGGATGGGGATTGGATAAAAGCTAATTGGATGATGTGTGCTTGTATATCCTCACAAGTCTTGTATTCCATTGTGATATATGACTACAATGAACCAAATTATATATATATATATACATATATATATATATATGTATATATATATATATATATATATTAAAATTTTTTAAAAAATTAAAAATTTAAAAGGTGGGGTTTAGCTAGGGATGGTGGCATATAGCTGTAATCCAAATACTTGAGATGCTGAGATAGGAAGATCACAGGTACAAACTATCCCCATCAACTTATAATAAAAGTCTGAGCCTAAACCCTAATTTTCTGGTTTCAGTGTTATGATATGACCTCTTGTGAGAATGTGCACACAGTATCTGATTATGATGAAATATGACAATATGCCCTGTCCTGAAGCCAAGGCAATGGGGCCACTTGATTTTGTACTTCCAATATCCCAAATTGTGAGCTAAATAAGCTTCTCTTATTTATAAATTTAACCTGCCTCAGATACTTTTTATGGTAACAAAAAACAGACAAATATAGACACCTATTTTTCTTTGCAAGTTTTCATACTTGTTTAAAAGCTTAGAGCTAAAAGAAAAACAATGAAAATTTAGATATGTAATGATACTTATATGCATGTACCATTTCAGGCTGAAGTGCATCCAGGAAATAGCAATGAATTGTCTTCTACTAATCACATTTAGTTCTGTTCAGTCATGAAGTTGAATTTATTTGACCCTTCCCATCAATGTGTTATATAAGTCACTTTCTTATTTTTTAATATTTTATTGGAGCATTATATTCATACATCATATTAGGGTAAAAAACTTGTGTGTACATATTATGTACACATTACTCACTTAACCCCTACCCAATTCCCACCCCATTCCCTCCCCAACCCTCCTTCCCTTGCTTGGCTTGGTGGTTGACTTCGATATGTTTAAGTACATTGTGTGTTTTAGAGATTTTCCTCTTCCCTCCTCCTTTCTCCTCCTTTAGGTTGTCTTGTTTGCTCCTCTATAGGACTTTAACAAACATTTATATTTATATATTCTCCATCAATGATTTCTGGTATTTCATCAAAATTCATGTTTTTTTCTTCCCGATGTGCACTCATACTTTCTATTCTTCATCAGAGATGTGGCCTTGTGATTGAATTTTGGTTGGTACATTTCCACAGTGGACCATCAAAGTATCTCATGCATGCTTGCCCTTCCTCAGGTGGGAAACTGAAGATGATAATGTAGGGATGCATATGAAGAGAAAACAAAGCTGACGTTAGAAATCAATCCAAAAATGGTAAAATGTATAGTACATTGATTACCTGGAGATTTTTAAAAATAGAACAGCCCTCAAAGAACTGCATGCTTCATAGCTACTCTATTATTTTACACTCCTGAAATTTTGGTGTCTATTAGTCACCACAGCGTAAACTATACAGACTAATACAGTATTTGTGAGCTTCTTTTTTTTTTTTTTTTTTTTTTGCAGGTCTTTACATGGAACCCAAAGGCATTCAACCTCTGAGTTACACACCCTGCCCTAGTTTTTATCCTTTATTTTGAAACAGGGTCTCACTAAGTTATGGAGTGCCTCACTAAGTAACTGAGGCTATCCAGGAACCACGATCCTCCAATCTCAGCTTCCCAAATGTTGGGATTGCTTCTTAAAAAATAAAAAATTATAAATCTTAATTACTTTATGAATTTTATTTCTTTTCCTCTTAATATCAAGAGTATAAAAATGTTTGTAAGGAATAAAATCACCAAAAAAATCACCAGTGATTAATTAATATTTTTTCTCCTGTGAAAATGAAGATAACACAGTAATTGGTGGGAAGTCCAGTTCAAACAAAAAGTACAACAAATAGTCAACAGATATTGAATATCTGGAAATTAAACCTTTCCCATTGGGGAATAGAGCCTAATTTGTATTCAATTACCTAATTAATGGTCACAAATTACCTCTGCCTAAAATGGTTATAGTAAGAAGAAACCACTGCATAATAAGATATAAAACATAGTTAATTTCCATCTCATTGGCATTCTCAGTGATCTCCGGGAATCTGATTAAGCAATCATATAACCCCTAGTACTCAAGTATTAATACTCATTGTAAGTACTCAATGTAGTTGAGATGCTACCATCTACACATTGACAACTTACTATCAATAGTCAATCTTCATTTATTAAATAATCAGCGTTGGGAATGCTGAAAATTTTAGTGATTATTTTTATGAACATTCACAGAAAATAAAATTAAAGGTAAATGACTTTTAAGAGATGGCAAATATAGATATATTTTGAAAGGCCCAACAGATTTTATTAGTTTATATTATTCAGATCAAAATTTATGGATGTTTGTTTCAATTTTGCTTTTATTATAAATATATATATATGTGTGTGTGTGTGTGTGTGTGTGTGTGTGTGTCTGTATAAGAAAGAAAAGCTTTTTATTAAGTAAAAATCTTTGTTTTTATATAAAACACCAAATACTGCCCTTACAATTCTATGTGATTTTAGTCACTTGATTTATTAATATTTCCCTATATAAATTGTTCATAGCATGACCAAAGATAAAATGTCATTTTTGTACATTTTATAAATTGCTTCCCTACTTTTGTATTTAAACATCTCCAGATTGTATCCTGTGTTGCAGCATATATGCTAATAAGAACAGCTGATGCTCACTGGAGGGCTTCATATACCCAATGGATTGTTTTATGTGTGTTACACTTGTTAACTCATATAATACTTACTGTGCAAAAGTTTAGACATGTTTTGTCCTCTTCAAAACTCATGTAAAATTTGGTCCCCAATATCATGGAGACATTATGAGATGCAAAAGACTAGTGCACACACAGGGAAGTGAATCTGTTCTTAGAAAAAAATTTAAAAGAGTCATTATGCTGACAATAGGTTATCATGAAGTGAAGATGCACCTCATGGTTCATGTCTTTGATGCATCCCTGCTTGCCCTTCTGCTTTTTAATCATGAAATAGCAGGAGGTCCTTGCAACCATACAATACATACAATATTGGACTTTTGTTCTCTTAAACTGCAAGCTAAATAAGCTTCTTTCCTTTATAAATTAATTAGTTTCACATTTTCTGCTAGAGCAAAAAATGGAATAAGACATTCTTTAAGAGTCTACCCATTTTCAAATGAGGAAACTGGCTTTTAAGGTCAAATTTCCTGCCCAAGGTCTAACAGATAGCGGAAACTTGAAGTGATACAGATGTAATTTGAACTGAGTCTTGTGTGAATGTTGCACATAATTCCATTTATAAGCATCAAAGTGATAAGATGAACTTGGCTGTGCATGCTTGTAACCCCAGTTCTTGAGAGGCTGAAACAGAAAGTCCTATTTGAGGTCAGCTTCAGGAACTTAGGGAGGCTCTCAACAGTTTAGTAAGACCATGTCTCAAAATAAAAGTGAAATAAAATAAAATAGGGCTTAGAGTGTAGCTCAGGAGTAGAATATCCCTAGATTCAATCCACAGTAATTCATCCACACACAAAAGTCCAAGCAGCTTTGAGATATATTTTACATTTCCCCAAATTCATCAAAATTAAAAAAGGCTAGAAGCAAATGTGTTAAATTTATATTTAAATAATAAGTCTTCCAGTTTTTGATCAACAAGCTTTCCAAAAGAAATTTATAGTAGGAGTTGGTGAAGAGTTTTATTATTTTTCCATCTTACTAGTTACTAATGACAGGCATCTCTGCTGAAAGAGGCAGTAGATAGGTTTTGTGGGGAGAAGGGATGATAAATGATGAATTTATAGTTATTAACTTGTGTTTCATTTCACCAGCAATAAATAAGAGAAGTAATGGATAGCAAGAAGAGTTTTTATAGTTAGTATTTCAATCCTTATATGGTATTGCTTACTTTTTATACTACATACAAAAGTGAAAGAATGCACATAAAAGGTTTAATATAGATCATATGTTTTAAAAACTAAATAACTTGCCGGGCGTGGTTGGCACACACTTGTAATCCCCGCACTTGAGAGGCAAAGACAGGAGGATCGCGCAGGTTCAAAGCCAGCCGTGCTGGCTTACGAGACCCTGTTTCCAAATGAAAAGTATAAAAATAGGTCTGGGAGTGTAGCAGGGAGGTAGAAGGGCTTCCAGGAACCCCAGTACCACAAAAACATAAATAAATAAATAAATAAATAAATAAATAAATAAATAAATAAATATTAAAAATAAAAAATAACCAAATAGCCAGCGAAAACATTTGAACAGGCTGATTATTCTATCAGGACAGAATATGTAGACTTTTATCTATGTTAAGACTCTTAAATCAGTATAAGATCAGGCTTTACTCATTATAGTAGTTACATTTAATTTTTAGTATATCATGTTGCATTAATTATGACTTAGTTATACTCCAGGTAAAAAAGGCAAAATGTCACATCTTAATCTATTTTTGATGTAATAGAATATATTTTGGCAAATTAAGAAATAAGCTGAAGTTTTAGTATATTTTAATGACCTTTTTCCTACTTTAGTTTTCTTTCTTGGTTATGACCAACTTAACACAGAGATAGAACACATATCAGAGAACCTTCATCAATAACAAATGCATATGTGGGATATAGTTTCTATACACAGTAAATTGTCACAATAATTATTGGTTAAATGAATAAAATAGATGAATGAATAACTGGCACAGTCCTTGAATAGATGCTGTCAATGGAAAGATCACTGAGGACAAGATGGTGAATTGGCAGGTATACCAATTAAAGAATCCTCTCAAGCCCTGTTTTAGTAGTCATTATAAAATAATAGCTATTAAGCTATTAAGATAATACCTATTAAGCAATAGGTAAAAAGCATATGCAATCTACCAGTCTGTGCATAAATTTTTAAAATGGATCTTATTATTCATATTTAAAGCATAGAGTATGGTTTGTGAGGTATCGAGAATGAAAATGTTATAATACAGTGAAGTAGCACATTCACCATCTCACAGCTACCCATTTGTTATTGTTTAATGACAACAATGGGTAAAATGTACTGATTTAATCTGAATCACATCAAGAGCACAATTTTACCCTCACCTCACATTGTACACTATATATCTAGACTTCTTCATTCCACATATGTGCTACTTTGTATCCTCTGGCCAGAAAAATACATATTTTTAAACTTACCAAATGCTTTCTCTTATCTATCAGAAGCTATTGATTCAATAACAAAAAGGGCAGACAAAATTTTATTTCTGGCTAGTCACTCGCTCAGATTTCTAATCTCCTTGATCGCGATGCTTCCCACAGCTCTATCCTGGCATTTTGAATGATCATTCACAGGAGTGAGAGTTTCCTTTAAGCTCAAAGTGATTATCTTTGTCAACATTTACCTCTTAGTGCCTTGTTCCATGTGAGCTATCTTAAGTCACATTGACTTTTTCATTAAATAAGGAGAGCAACATTCTCAATGTCCTTAACAAGTTAACAAATAACATATGCAGAGGCCCTGTAGATAAAAAACAACTGTTTAACCAAGAGAGGACTAATCCCCATGGTATGATGTTAAACTATATATAGAATCAAAGTAAGTAAATAATATGAGATTTTTTTATCTTTTGCAAAAACGTCTTTGTTTTGTTGGTTGACTCGGTGTAAAATATAGCAGACTTATTTTAGAATATGAATTGTGTGCTGTATTTTTGAGAGCAAACAACTGGGAACAAAAGGTACCATCCCGACTTGTATTATTACCTGACAAATGGAGACTCATTTGACAAAGTCTAATCATGATGGTCATCTCCTTCTGGCACTACTGCTGAGGCTGGAGGATGACATTTTATTAAATTCATATGCTGGTGAATTGTCAGCACTTATTTTGCTTGTATGTTCTGCAGCTTTCAGCATTATTGATCATGAAATTTTAATATAATGCTTGGAAATGTATGCCTGCATTTCAAGAGCAGCTTCAGATTGATTTAGGCCTTAGCTGCCTCCCAGAGAATAGTCCATACCATTTTGTGTGTAATTCTTTCATTTTCTTCTCCCATTTTTCTCTCTTTTCTCATCCTCTCTAATTCTTCTTCATTTTTCCTCCTAAAAACAAACTATGCCAGTGAATGAAAGAAAGACTGTACACCTGGTTAGGTTTAATTTTCAATATACAAAATACCATAAATACTAATATTTAAAAGGTTTCTGTAACTCAGTCATTTATGATAACTCATCAACATTTGCCTGAACTTAAACACTAGTATATTATGCTACTTTTCCTTAGTAATATATACCTTTAACACTGATTGTAATGAAATTTCTTAGAATTTAACTCACAAATAATAATAATGCCTATTAATTCATGTAAGTGATTTCATCATTAGCAGTTAATTTATATACATTTGATAGAAATGGCTTTTGAACAATTTCCATTTTTTTAGTAATTTTAGGATGTATTTAGTCTCCTAGTGGTCTTTTGAATGACACCTTTTCCTTTAGCACTATGAAGTCATTTTTCTTTTTTCTCTTCTTCTCTATCCACATGGAAGCTGGCAGAGGAGGACCAGTGCTGATCTTTACTTGTGTTGGTCTTATAATAAGATTGAAAGTCTGTTTGGCACATTGATTTTTTTTTCTCAACAACTTGATTACTGCAATTCCCTGTTAGTTGGCTGCATTTCAACTACTATATCATATTGCAATACGTACAAAGCCAAGTTGCAAGACTGGTGGTCTGCAACCATATATTGGGGGAAAGCAGAATCACCTTACTTTGCTTAAGTCTCTTCCTTCTAGGAGTTTAGCATGGACTGTAACCTCTATTACTTTAAGTTCTTGTGTATTTATATCGAAAAGTTTTAAAGACCATTTCACAGTAGCACTGCAGGAACCTGAGAAAATCCCAGACACATAACCTGGGTTCTAGTGATCAAATTCAACTTTAATAAGAGCAAAGATTGAGAAATGGTTCATAGTTGCATAGTGAATATACCATGTGAGAAGAACTACCCCAACTGGGTCAAATCTGTGAGGAGCATTAGTGTGTTAATTAAATTACCTCTGATCTAATACAGTGAGTGGATAAATGAATGAAAGAAAGAAATATAAAAAGCAACATATCCAACAAAATTGAGACATTCAAAACACGATTTTTTAATCTGGTTTTGAAATAATTATCTCATAGGAATAGAAAGATGCTCTATATATTTATTACACAGAAGAGCAACTTTAAAAGAGTACTTTTCTGTATGAACTGTGGTGAATGCTAAAATAAAATCAAGGGCCAGACGTGGCAGCACATGCTTGTAATCTCAGCATTTGGGAGGCAGAGCCTGGTGGATTGCAGTTTGCAGACAGCCTCAGCAAGGCCCTTCGCAACTCAGTGATCTCCTGTTTCAAAAATAAAGAGACAAAAAATAGGGCTGGGGGTGTAGCTCAGAGGTGCAATGCCCCTGAGTTCCATCCCCACTACCACAAAAACAAATAATAATAATAATAATAATAATAATAATAATAATAATATTCAAAGAGAAGCATTTAAAATTTTTCTGTAATATACAAAGTGATTAATATCTATAACAGATATAGAAATTTTTGTAGACAAATATATATTCACTATTGAATAAACAGAAAAAAATAAATTCAGGTGATACTTTATAAAGAAAAATATCTCTTATTAAAACATGTTAGACCTAGGCAAGATGGCACAAGCTTGTAATTCCAGCATCTGGGAAGCTGAGACAGGAGGATCACAGTCTTAGGACAGCCTCAGCTACTTAGTGAGACCTTCTGCAACTCAATGAAACCCTGTTTTAAAATAAAGAATAAAAATAGGGCTAGTTCAGAGGTAGAATGCCCCTGGGTTCCACCCCCAGATATCACAAAACAAATAAAAAGGGTGAGGATACTATAAGAAACCTTTCATACCTAGAAAATGAATATATATTTAAAGCATGTAAAACTCTATAATCTCTAGGATGTGGAAAACTAATAAATACAAAGATCTATAATCTGTACTCTACAATTCTGAAATCCAGAAATATCTAGAAACCAAATAGTTTTACTTGTTAATTTTATAGCTCATTCTGTAGCTCATTTGATAGCCAAATTGATCTAAGCTAAACTAATTTGATAGTAAAATATGCCGATATAATTCAGAATGTAGTTGTTTAGTGGTATTTATTTATTCTAATTTGGTATAGAGTTATGTACTAGAATTAATTTACTTCACTTATCAGGAATAGCCATATATTTTATTAAAATATTTACATATTTATTTTATTGGTGTGCAGAATGCAGTCAGTTATTGCATACTTTATCATATTCATACCATATTACCTTTCTGAACATATTACCTGTCTAAACAGGTTTGCAATATGAAATTGTTCTGGTCCTAAGAGTTACAGATGAAGAACTGTGGACCTGTGCAGTGCTGGTAGAAGTGTATATTGATATTTGTTTGTTTTATCATTTCTTCAGTGATTTAACAAATACATATTGTGCGGCAGTGTGTTCCAATAAATGATCTAGACACTAAAAACGCACAGCTTTCAAATAGCTTACAGGCTAAAAGAAAATAGATATATGATTAGAAAGATGTTGAACTGTAGAAACTATGAGATGAAAGAAAACAACGTGAGGATTAGGAAGCCCTCACCTCGTCTTTGTGCCCACACAAGTAGGAAAGACTTCCTGGAAGCCCAAATCCAGACTAAGTCTGATAACTAATAGGATTTAGTGAGAGCAAATACTGGATATGCAGGAACGGCTGAGGGTGATCGTGCAAGGCTGGAGCTGAGATCCCCTAAGTATTTGAGTCTTACTGGAAAATGGTATGGTATAAGTAAAGGGTAAAAATGTTTTATTTATTCAGAAGATATAAGGAAGCTAATATAGTATTTTATACAAGAGCTGAGATGTTCATAATTTTTTCAGTGCTATTCGATTTTTTCATTAAATAATATATTGGAAGGAGATAAACTAAATAGGAGGCAGGGAGACTAGTTAGTAAAGTGCTGCAATAAGGCAGATAAGAAAAACAGAAGATCGTCTTCAAGACAGTGGCCTATGAAAGTGTACTCCTAAAGAAATTTTAAAATATAAGTGTATATTATGATGATAAGTTTAAATAGATTCAGTTTCTATTGCTAGTTCATATCTATAACATATGACCACCATACATATATATGGATATATGTATACATACATATGATAGCCCAAAAGTGTGTTCAAAGTAATTATACACTGCCAAATTTAAATATATTTATATAAATGTTGATTTATAAAATTTAGCTAAAAATGAATAAAACTGAATTAAAGAATCTTTTTTCTATATAGTCCATTATTATTCTCTCATGAGTAAGTCAGCCATACTGTCATAAATGGTTTTTACTTAGTATCAATGAATAAGATTTGAAGCTACAAAATGTCAGCTCCATGGAAATTTTATCATGTGCGTGTGTTTATGTGAAATTTCCAGATCAATTGCTATTATATAATACATTTCCAAACATATTTATTAAGTGTATATCTGAATAAGTAAATAAATATTAAGAAAAAATAAAAGTAATAAACTAAAAAACAAAAATAGTTGATTTCTAGACCTTTTTCGATTTCAGAAAAAAAACTTTTTAAAAATAATAAAAGTGCTGCTATGAACATGGGTATGCATATGTTACTGTAGTTCTCTGATTTCAACCCCTTTGGAAAGATACCCAGGAGTGGTATAGCAAAATCACATGGTGGATCCATTCCCCAGGTCTCCATCAAAAGATGAATGGATTGCAAAATTATGGGCTATACACACAATGGAATTCTACTCAGCTATAAAAAAGAACAAAATCATGTCATTCACAAAAAGATGGAAAGATCTGGAGAACATTATGTTAAGTGAGATCAGCCAAGCACAGAAAAAAAAAAAAGGGACATGTGTTTTCTCTAATATGCCCAAACTAGAGACTATTAAGGAATACCAGAGACTAAAGATAATGGAGGGAAAACCTCAGTAAAGCTGAAAGAAGGCTAGGGTTGATCAATGGAGGAGCTACATTCAAATATGTGTAAAAGTATGAATGCAGCATGGTCAACCTGGACACTCATTGTTAGGGGGGGAAGTGGGCATTGAGGGCACAAGCACAGTCTGAATATATGCCATTGTCAATATGATCCACATAAAAATAAAAATGAAAATAAATAATTATTTAATAATAATAAGCGCTTCTAACCATATATCCCAGCTTCCAATCCATATCCCAAAGATAAATTTATGATTTAATTTAATTTAATTTATTTATTTATTTGCGGCTTTGGTGATGGAACCCAGGGGCATTTGACCTCCGAGCTACACCCTCTGCCCTATTTTTTATTCTTCATGTTTGAAACAGGGTCTCTCTAAGTTGCAGAGGGCCTCACTACGTAGCTGAGGCTGCCCACGAACCACGATTCTCTGGTCTCAGCCTCCAGAATGCTGGGGTTACAAGCGTAAGCCACTGCGGCAGACTATGATTTTACATGATACTTGCTCTTCTTCCCCCACTCTAATATGAGAGTGGAAATTTAGTCATTGATATTATATTTTTAGATGGAAAATGAACTCCTTCTGCAAGGCTTTTGTGTATATATGATACACATAGTTTAGGAGTTTTTGGGATAAGATCTAGCATGTTAACTTTTTTTTGAGATTCTATTTCTGATTCTGGTCCTAGTGAAACATGAAACAACTAAAATCTAAAATGTTGGACTATTGTTTTGTTTTGTTTTGTTTTTCAATGTGGCACTGAGTGAAACTTGGAGAGTCCAGTCGTCTTCTCTTCGTGGAATGGTTGTTGTGCATATAAAATAGTAATCTTGGTACACTAAGAAACAGAGAAATCACAGAAAATCTGTCCTTTTCCTATACCACTCTACCCTTATGAAATAGCTGAGCCACCTCTGAGCGACACCCCTAGCCTGTATTTATTTATTTACTTATTTATTTAAGACACTGGGGATTGAACTAAGGGACATTCTACTTATTAGCTACACTCAAGACCTATTTTACTTTATATTTTGAAATAGGCTCTCACTAAGTTGTGAAGGAACTCACTAAGTTGGTGAGGCTGGCCTTCAACCTATGTTCCTACTGCTTCATTCTCCCAAGTACTGAGAGTACAAGTCTATGCCAGCACACCTAACTCTATTTTTTTAAATGATGTCTCAAATTGGTAAGGCTGGTCTCCAGACTGCAATCTTCCTGTCTTAGCCTCCCAAGTACCACACTGAGATTACAGGCATGTACCTTTGTGCCTGGTTAAAGTATTTATTAATAAAAATATAACTACTGTGAAATTGATGCTATATATCAGGTATAGTATAAAATTTATTTCATATATTTCTTCAAAATATCTCTAAGTTTTACAGGTGTCATTTCATAGACCAGAAAGTGAAAATTAGTAAGTTAAATAATTCATTTTAGACCTCAACCTCAGTAAATGGCAGAGCTAATATGCCAGGACTGGCTGGCTTAAAAGGCATTCTTTCACCAATAAGAACAATAAATGCTATTTCCATAAACCTCCTCTGAAATATACTTATTTTTTATATTTATATTTATGATGACATATATGCTTTTTATATATTACACAATATATGAATTATTGAATTGAGAGAATATAGCAACAATTTAAGTCATTTTTTGTCAGTTCATATACTGCTATTCCTATGAACACCTGAAAACCATTCTGTGAAAACTGTCAGCAGTTTTGAGATGCAAAACCTTTAAGAATTAATAACTTTTTTCACTTACTGAAAAGTAGTGAGTATGTTAAAAATATGTTAAGAACATACTTACAAAGAATCTTTCAAATGTTATGAGATTAATAAACCAAACAATAATAATCATTATAAACAAATAAAACTATGTAAAATGTGCACTAACTTATCCCTTTGCATCCATTATGTCATTTAATCCACAATCATTTTAGCTTGAGTTATTTTTCACGTTTTCTAGATAGTATTTCTTAATATATTTAATCTAAATTGCCCCTACTTTTAAAAACAATTAATTAAACTAAAGCCATCTCACATATACTGAAATCCTATAGCAAGATATTTTGAAGACACTCTTACTGAGACTCACCTTTTTTTCAAGTACAGATAGATTCCTAGTCACTGGTGGCCATTGAAATATATAAAAAAGCAATAAATATATTTTTATTAACATGATACTCAGTAACTAGTTTGATAATTCCAGATTGTTGGGACTTAACTCACAAAATTTGCTTATCCCTATGAACAGTCATTGTTTTGTTTATAATGACACTGGAGAGTAACTATTTTCTTTCTCCTTCCCTTCTCCCCATGTCCTTATCCTCTTCATTGGGCTAAAAATGGCAATAAAGTTTGTATATTAACAATATCCGTTGTTCAATAAAATATGTTAGTAATAAAAGTATCTTATTAAAAAGTATTTTATCTACTGGAAGTCTAGCTAAGCTATTCTTCAAACTTCTGCTTTCATCATGAGGTGTGTGAATATTATGGGGGAGGAAGGCAGCTGAAGATAAGAGCTACAGGCAGCAAGTGCGGTGCTTGCTAGTTTAGGTAAATGAGGTCCTCACGAGTTCAACACACTGATCATAAAGTTCCAAATCATAAAGTCATGGAGTCAAGTATGGCCACATAAATCTCTGTGGTCATATTCTCACTCCCTGCATTGTCACAGAGTCTCCTTGGATTTGTAATAAATCACACAAACTAATTTGACGCAAAGCCCACTACCCTAAAAATTTATAAATTTTATTATGCAAAGCCCCATTAAAACAAGAGCTGTGTATATGTATGTTTGTATTACACTGAACCCTACTATGATGTGTAATTGAAAAGCACTAATAAGAATATAATTTTTTATTGGTGAATTGTAGTCATACATTTTAATGGAGTGCAAGATGGCAGAGAGGCATACATTTGGAATGTTTTTGAATGTACATCATGAATTTTGGTGAATCTCCCTCTTGTGCCCTCTCATTCCCCTCAGTCAGGTTGCCTTATTCACTTAAGTGTGGTTTCTCCTTCTTTGTCTGCAGTTCCTTCTATGATCTTTTTTTTTTTTTTCTTCCAAGTTCCACATATTTAAAAAAGGGGGGAAAAAGCAAGCAGGAAAACTTTATAAATAAATATAAAAACCATGTATGAAGGTATCACTTACCAAGCTCACTATTATGTATGGGGAGGGGTGGGCAACAGGTGGGTCCTAAAAAGAAACACATCAGACCTTTATGCCTGTTTGTATGACTTTGAATCTTACTAAGATATATAATGACAATGCACCCATAATAATATGCAAAATGAATATATTTATATATAATGATTATTTTTGTGCTTTTTCAAGTTTCAGTGGACAGTGTTTACATAGAATGCAGCTTATATTAAAACTACAGGCTACTTCTAAGGGAATTTTGTGCAGCATTCTGATACTTTTTTAAATGAGGGAAGGAGCTTATTTGTATTTTGAGGGCCAGAAGCTATATTTGGAAGGTTAGCTAATATACTTTGATTTTTCTTGTAACTCTAAGTATATTTTAGATATACTGATTTATATTTTCACCAACAATGAATTAAGAAAAAAGAAAATGTAATATCTTTCTGTGCCCTGAGGTTTCTTTCATATTCATAATTTAAATGTTTAATTTCAACAATATTTAGCTAAATGTAATTATATGCTAAAGAACTATGCTGACTCCAAATTATTGTAGTGATCAACTATTTTAAATGTATAAAAATCAAGGCTTTATTTCTTTCATTAGTACTCTAGATAATAAAATATTGAATATTAAAACATTTGTTTAGAGTGAATTATAAACTTATAAAAACACTAGGTTTTTCACAGGTTAATTTTTTTGTTTGTTTGTTTTGTTTGTTTTGTTTTGTTTTGGGTGGTACTGGGGTTCCTGGAAGCCCTTCTACCTCTGAGCAACATTCCCAGGCATATTTTATACTTTTTATTTGAAAACAGGGTCTCTTAAGCCAGCGCGGCTGACTTCGAATCTGCACAATCCTCCTGTCTCCGCCTCCCAAGCACAAGGATTACAAGTGTGCGCCACCACGCCCGGCACAGGTTAATGTTTTAAGTGAAGCAAGAAATCAAATTTTGAATAGTTTTTGTTGTTGTTGTTATGGTACTGGGGGTGGATCCCGGGGGCTTTTCTACCTCCGGGCGATACTCCCAGACCCATTTTTTTATACTTTATTTGGAAACAGGGTCTCACTCAGTTGCTGAGAGCCTCACTCAGTAGCGGAGGCTCACTTCCAATCTGTACCATCTTCCTGTCTCAGCCTCTCAAAGTGCTGGGATTACAAGTGGAAAAAAAGCAACTGGTGATCTATCATTTCAACAGAAGTTTTCAATTTGACTGCCAGCAGTACTGCAATAATCACTAACTATCCATGGAGAGTAGCTGTAAGTTAATCAGTGAAATAAGTATGCTGGCATCACAGAATCCACAGCCACTGAGATAATTTTAAATCAGTTCTGAAGTGAGAAGGAAGGTGATAAAATGGGAATGTGAGCAATGAAATCTAACCATAATGTTTCCTGAGATACATAGTTGAATGAAAGGTGAGGGGGCAGATTCAGAAAGAAGACACTGGGTTATATGTTGGACATCCTCTCTGTACATTTACTATCAGTATGCAGCTGCCGTGTGAGTTCACAAACCATGAGCATCCGTGGAAGTTAAATTCTCAAGCTAAAAGTAAAATCAAGATAATGCTATTACCACTCAACCTCAGCAGATTAGTCAGAGAAATGCAAAATAAAAATGATTACACAAAAAGTAAACCTTTATGTAAAATATTAACCTTAAATAAATTGAATGTTGGGTTCTAATTCCCTTTAAAATATCCTTATTTGTTAATCTGAGCTTTAAAATGGAATTCTGTTTTTAGTAGTTCTAGGCCAACCAAAAGTTTGGCCCTAATTTCATGGTATATTTTATTGAATGTACTAAGAATAATATACATGATGTACATTCACAAATATATCAAAATCAATCACTAAGCCAAACATGAGGAAGAGAAAGAGGGGAGGGTCTGGGGTATAAGTCGGCAAAAAGCTAATTGAATGATGTGTGGGTGTACGTCTCTACCATCTTTTACTCTATTAAGATGTATGTTCTCATCATGAGATTTAAAATTCCGCTTAGCATCTCTTCATCAAAGACCAGAGCAGAAATCAAGTATTGCAAGACTTATTCCTTTCCTAAGTAAACCTTGCAGTAATTAGGCACCCAGAATAATGAAATTTCACTGGGCTGTAAGAGGAAAAAAGGCAAAAAGTGATTGTAAACTTGTCCTGAATTTTAACTAATATTTAGGAACAAAGAATGTAATGTTCTTGAGTATATGTTCCTGTTAATGTTTAATCTTTTGATTCATATATTTAGTATGTTACTCATGTGACATGTTTACATATTATCATCTAACGACAATAATTTAATGTATTTATACCTACTCAATAGGTTTTGTGATAAACACATTTGAAAAACAGCAGCAACATTCTTTAACACTAATATTAAGAAATTCCCTGATGAACATGAGGTATATTCACAAACACATCAGAGTAAATCAGTAAGCCAAACATGAGAAGGAGGGAAGGGAGATGAAATGGGGGAGCATTAAGGAAGTGCTAGATGAATGATGTGTGCATATATGTCTTTACCATATTGTATTTCATTAAGATGTATAACTACAATGCACGCATAAAAAATAACAACAAAAATACTTAAAAATATGAAAGTTCTCTTTGCTTTTATAGTCTTTGCATTTTTTTCAAACCCACACTAGTTTTCTCATTTATAACATATCTTTGCCATTACAAATGTAAGTTTTAGAGGAATTTATTTTATTAAGTGATTTAGAGGACAGCCATTGATTTAGGCTTCTCACAGGCCCCTTTCAGAAAGTACTCACTGCTCCTGCTTCAAATAGGTGGATAGTTGACACACTGCAACAACAGTGTCTGCTCAGGTTCCTGGTGGAAGCACTGTCTCCTTGGAGGGTTCTCAGTCAGTGACTGCAGGTGATGGTACAAGGGCTTAACGGTTTTGCCTATAATGATGTTCCTCCAATTCATGTACATACGTTGATGCAGATAACCTCATGTGATGCTCTTCCCCAGAGAAGATGGATACAGAAGCTCAGGAACCTGGTGGATGTACTCAGTGTATGCAACATTTTCATTCACTTAAGGACTGTATGCCTCCCATGCCTACAGTTAGAGCTTCTGTTTCTCAAGGGATATACACTCTAAAGGGGTGTTGAATTTTGAACTAGTTATTGATTTTTAAATACTAGTAATAACTGCCATCTGATAATTTAAAGATTATTGTGTTCAATCGGTACAACATAAGAGAAGCATCTTTGGAGTAGTAATTGGTCATGATTAAAAAGTAAGACTGCTTTGCTGGGTGTGGTGGCGCACGCTTGTAATTCCCGCACTTGGGAGGCAGAGACAGGAGGATCACGCAGGTTTGAAGCCAGCCACGCTGGCTTAAGAGACCCTGCTTCCAAATAAAAAAGTGTAAAATAGGTCTGGGAGTGTAGCCTGGAGGTTGAAAGGTTTCCAGAAACCCCAGTACCACCAAAAAAAAAAAAAAAAAAAAAAAAAAAAAAAGGTAAGAAAGTAAGACTGCTTTTACAGAGTGTAGATATTACAAGAAGATATCAATTGATGATTTGGGGTCCTGTTGGTGCTCTCTGATCAAAGCTGCGATTGTATCTGAGAAGTTCATGCTCATCAGAAGTACAGACCTTTTAGAAACAAAGATTTGTTTCACACCACCAGGTAAACCAACGCAGACGATATCTGAGGGTAAATTCATTTTACAGTGAATAGAGTAACAGACAAATGAAGAGTACCATTGAAGATCCCAAGACCAACTTCAGTGATGAACACTAAAGTTTAACCCACTAATATCCCTCTTCTAAGTCTTCCCTCAGGAAAAATAGTTCTCTCTAGGCTAAGGGGGAAGGGGAGTGGGAATCTGGCTTCTTTTCAAGTGTGTTATTTTAAAAACGAGTGGACCTGTGCTGCATAATTAAGGACATACTGCTTGGCTACAAGGAACATGTTTAGCTGACAGACTCTAGCTCTTTGTTTCATCAGGGTCTGCTTCAATATTCAAGCTAAGGAAGCACCCTCCCAGGGGGAAGCATAGGCAGGAGGTGCTCAAGACAATGCTGCAAGCCAGGAGTAAATTCACACTCTTCCTAGGGAGCTCCCGCTGTGACTCAGCAAGGAAGTGGTACAGTGTGTGAGCTTTCTACTCCATGTACCTCTTCTGAGGTTCTTTCCTTTAGAACGCTTAATAGGAATGCGACTTTGTTAGATCTGTGTCTTCGTCTGGCAGTGTCTTTCCATTATGCATCCTACTTTTTATGCTTTCACAAGTTTACTCCTCAGTAAATCTTTGGCTCTACTAACTTTCCCTCAACATCACTTTCTCAGAAAGTCTAATCTCAGTGACCTGCTGGATCAGATGGTATCCAATTTTATTATTTTTGCAGAGCCTATTCATAGCATTTTCACTCATTAAATAATTATTTTCTATAACTATCTAAATATGTATTTTAAGAATCCAAGATATTATGCAGATTCTATTTATGGCACTATGTTAGACACATTGGCTGTTCTTTTTTTTTTTTTGCCATGGTACTGGGGATCGAACCCAGGATTGTTCTACATTTTTGCTACATCCCCAGCCCTATATCCTTTTTAATTTGGTCCCAATAAGTATTTGGGGTTTGGGGTCCTCACTAATTTCCTGAGACTGGACTTGAACCTACAAATCTGTCTCAGTCTCCTAAGTACTGAGATTATAGGTGCTTGTCACCACACCCAATTCTACATTGGCTATTCTAACAAAGATTTCCCTTTAGTAAAGTAACAAAAATACAATTAATAAGATATTTGAAAATACAAAATATTGTTGTTTTAGCCACACATCATCATGAAAATTTTTACTGTGGGCATTCATATTAGCAAGGTACTGTTTTCTGTTGAAGAATAAGAGCAGGCATTCTAAACAATATGGTGCCTTATCTGGGCTAAAAAGAAGGTATGAAATTAGATTTTCAGAAAGTTAGGGCAGGACCAGTGTAAGAAGAAGACACAAATATGGCCTCTACATTTTCACATATATAGACACATAAAACTAAATAAAATTTCTAATTTATTTATAAATAAAATATAAAAACTATATGTATTAGTATATCTGAAGTAACCATTTGTGGTTTAGAATAAAAATAAAAATTGAAGGGGTAGAGGAGGAAGTGAAAATGTATTCCAGTCCAGCTGGATTTGAAACGTGACTGCTCCATTCACATTGCACCACATCCTCTTATCTGGTCTTGACTGCAAGATCTGCTTTCTCCATGCTTTCTGCTGTAAGGCTGCTGGATCACATTCTTATAACAGTTTGAACATTTTAGCATGTCACAGAAAGCCCACCCTGACCCCAAATGCAAGCATCCAGTGTTCTGGACAAAATTACCTCACTGCTCTTCTGTCAGTCTCTCTCAAATGTCTGACTCTTTTTTGAACAGTGGCTCATTTTACACCATTACTTTTTAATTTTTAATTAATTTATTGTAATTATAGTACAAGATGATGAAGGCATACATGCACCTATCACCAAATTAGCCCTTACCCAATTCCTTTCTCATTCCCTCCCCCTCCCTTCTTCTCATGTTTGGCTTAGTGATTGACATGGATATGTTTGTTAAAGGACATCATGTGCATTAGAAAAAATTTCTTCTTCTCCCTTCCCATCCCCTCAGTCAGGTCACCTTATTTGCTCATCTATAGAATCTTCTTTTTTGTCTAGAGTTCCTTGTATGATCCATTTTCTCCCTAGCTTCTACATATTAGGGAGAACATCTAATTTCTTATTTTTTGTGAGTAAACTCACTTAGCATCATGTTCTTCAGTTCCATCCATTTCCCTATAAATGATATAACTGTGTTTTTCTTTATAGCTGAGTAGAATTCCACTGTGTATATATCCCATAGTTTTGTAATTCATTCATCTGTTGCTGGACATCTTGGCTGGTTCTATAGTTTGACAATTGTGAATTTTGCAGCTATGAGCATAGATAAGTATGCATTAGTTTGGTAGTTTGGTTTCCATTCTTTTGAGTATATACCCAGAAGTAGTATTGCTGGATCATATGATAAGATGGTTCCCTTTCTTCTGAAGATCCTCCATACTGTTTTCCAAAGTGGTTTCAGTAATTTGCAAACCTACCAACAATGAATTAGAGTTCCAACTTCTCCAAATATCACAGGCATTTGTTGTTGTTTGTATTTTGAATGACTGCCTTTCTAGTTGGAGTTAGGTGAAATCTCAAGGTAGTTTTGATTTTTATCTCTCTGATGTCAAGTGAAGAAATTCGAATGGCCAATAAACACATGAAAACTGCTCAACACCATTACTTTTATAAAAGTTAGATTCCTGAAATAACTTATTCTATTATGGCTCCTTATCATTCTGAATTCACATTTCTATAATCTTACTTGAATGAGTTGTTCTCTTTGAGTAAGGGCAGACATCCTTTCTGTGTGTTTCTACCACATTTGTTAAACACAACAATTATACTACTCATTCTGATGGCTTTATTTTTGCTTTTATGTCCTTTGCATTTATCTAAATTGCATAAACTATATTTTGTCTTCCTCAATACCCATCTGAAGACTTGCATAAGGTAAAAGATTTATGTAAACTAAAGAGAAACTGGAATATTAAAGGCTAACAGCTACTTACACTTTGTAGTTAGTTAGAAAAAGTTATTAAAATAAAGGGCTACATAGCACTAGGCATTAGAATTTATTAATATGTATAAAAAAACAAAGAAAAAAGCAACAATTTAAAATTTGATTTTATGAACACTATTTATATAGGAATGAAAGAATAGAAATCTGGTGAATGACTTCCAGCCTTTAACTCTGGAAATCTTAAAATCCTTCCTATTATTGGAAAATCTTTCAACCTAAGGGTCTTGAAAGGAGGCAGGCCCCACATCTCACAGTAGAAGGCTAAAGCCAGGGACACGGTTCTTCAGTCATCTTTAAAGTGATCGGACTGGTACATGATCAGTTTCCTCATCTACTTTAACTTTGAAGCAGGACCTAGTTTCAAAATAAAGGGGGCAATCAAGAAAACATTCTGGTGATTCTGAAGAGTGAAGTGCAGGCTGCAGACTCAACAGTAGGTGCACCCACTTTCCTGGAGCAGTGGCCAAAATGGTGTCCCAGGTTGCAGGCAGCTCTGTCCTCAGGTCCTGCTTTTGGAACCAGATTCCTGGGCCTAGCTGCAATCTTCCCCTTGTTTCTGATCATTTCTGAGCTCAGTTCACACATTTCTGTGTCACCATTAGCCAATAAATATTCACTCAATACATTTCTGTTCTGTAAAAATGAACCAGATGTTTTCTAATGCTTGCTTAAAGGGCTCTGATACTAAGAGATGATGCATGATCAGATGGACAAAGTAAATGACATAGAACAGGTGGATTCCTTTACCATCAACCTCCAAATAGAGACTTCCAGAAAAACCTACTGTCTCATTCCCCAAAATATATCTTCTAAATACGGCATATACATGTATGTATGTATATATATATATATATATATATATATATGTGTGTGTGTGTGTGTGTGTGTGTGTGTGTGTACATGTGTGTGTGTATTTCATCTCTACTACTGTAACCTTTGTTAGTGCCACAACTTTATCTATTTTAATCAATTTACTGTAAATGTACTCCCTAGTTCCAAAATAATTCAGAGCTTTTTATAAGCCAGTGGCTAGAAAGTTTAGAAATCCAAGAGATACACCAACTAGAAAGCGTTGTCAAGTTATTTATTTCATTTAAAAAGTATTAAATATTAATCAGATCTTCACTAAGATGATCTTCTAACCTCTGTTCAGTCATAGGTCTCATGTGGTAGGATTATTGCAAAGGCATCTTTATGCCACTCTGTATATGAAAAGCTGAAGAAAATATTTACCTATTGTCAAATTTCCTACAAACAATCTGGTTACTGTTTTATTCACTGTTGAGGAAGCCAGCCTCCTTTAGTAGAATGATTGACAGATATATATTATAATATTTCTTTTTCATTTTGAGCATGTAAAGACATGCTTTCTCTATTTCTTAGAAAAGATATTGCAATGTAGCAAGACTGGAAAATTCTCATAACAAAGTTGAATTTACATAAAGGATATAATCATTTCTAAGTTGTTACTTATATAACTGGCTTACAAAATAATAAAATAAGCAACGTAAACTCCTCTTCCATCATTCTATGAAAATTTGATTTGTTCAATTGTTTGAAAAAGTTTATAATTGAATTCATCTATGTATTGATTTTAACCTTTTCCCTATTTTTTGCTTTGTATGAATATTTATTTTGTTGTGGTACCAGGGGTGGAACCCAAGGGCTTTTTTACCTCTGGCTATACTCCCAGACCTATTTTATATTTTATTTGGAAACAAGGTCTCACTAAGTTGCTGAAAGTCTCAGTCAGTAGCTGAGGCTGGCTTTGAACTTGTGTGATCCTCCTGTCTCAGACTCTCAAGAAGAGTGCACCACCACGCCCTGCTGGATGAAGGTTTCTAAAATATATTTTTTACTTAAATATTATTCATACATATATTTGAAGTAACATGTGATGTTTTATTTATGTATATATTCAGCATTGATCAATTATAGTTAATTAACATATATATCATATTAAAGCTTTCTCATATTTTACATTGAATGCAATTGAATGTGTGTGTGTGTGTGTGTGTGTGTGTGTGTGTGTGTGTGTGTTATTGAAGATTGAAATCAATGGCATCCTACAACTGAGCTACGCTGCCAGGTTTATTTTATTTTATATTTTGAAATAGGAACTCACCAAGTTACTACACATTGGTCTTCAATCAATGACCCTCTTATCTCAGTCACTCAGGTAGTGTGAGTTTAGGTGTGTGCCAATATTTCTGGTTTTCCTGACTATTTTGATTTATATAATGCACATTACTAATTTGAGAGAGGTTTTTAACAACAAATTTGATTCCTTTACCAGATTTTATACTATTTGATTTTTCATTTCTTTGTATGCCTTTTTTACTATATCATATTTTTCTAAGAATTGGTCCATTTCATATTGGAAATAATTGTGTGATAAAAATGTGACAATGTCATATTTAAATATCTATTTGATATCTGAAGATTTACAGTGATATAGCAACACCACCTCTGATGTTAATAATTCATTTCATTCTCATTGTATCTATCAGTCTTGCAATGTGCTTATTAATTTTATAATGTTATTTTTAAAGAATCAATTTTGGATATTTGACTTGTTTTTATTTTTAATCACTAATTTTATATTTACTATTTCTTTAGATGTTTTATACTAACAGAAATTAAAGACAAAGTATACAAAATTTTAGATACTTAAAATCAGAATAAAAAATTTGAAGATTTTATGATAGGTGAAAATAAGTAGCCTATAGAATAAGTATAAGAGAAATAGATATATTTATCTCTTCGATTCATTGAGATTAGATATATTTTTGTCCCTACATTATAAAAATTAATTAAACATATTATACATGATAATCTTTACTAGAAAACTAAGATTTAATTCTATGGATATTTAAGTGGAAATAAAATTTTATCAGCTTTATTTATTAGCTAAATTTCTCACATAAGACCACCATATTTGATAATAAAGACAGTAGTATTACCATGTTACTTTATGACCTTTTGGTAATCACAATGTGTCAGTTAACATTTGGGTCAAACTGAAAGAATAGGACGAAATGATAGTAAAAATTAAACTAGAAAGATTTTCCTTCTTTTATGTAAAAAGAATTATGGGTAGTCTTTGTATGTACTAGAGAACAGCTACTCTTATTGGCTTCTTCCACAAGCCCCTCCAACGTGTTTTTCTGTCAACCTACTTCTCACTTTTCAGATTATAATTTGAGATACCTGCTAATCTTCAAACTCTAATTTTGAACTCAAGTCTACAATAAAGTGAATGTACCAGAATATGGTGTGCTCTTCTAATTAATATTTTTCTGAATTATCACATACATTTTTGCTTGTGTCCCATAAAACAGGTCTTAATTAAATGACCCCTTTTTGCCAGACAGTTTACAAAAGGTATTCTTTTTCTTTTTGACAATAGACTCAAATAAGGATAAGCCACAAGATTGTGAGACCATGTATTGGTAAACAACCACCAGTTTTTACAAGAAACTGAAAGAACAATAAGGTGAGAGAATTAAAGGAGGGTACAACTGACTTAGAATATGGGTTGCAGATGCTAGACAGTATTTACTTTGGGTTTTCAACATATGAAAAAGACTATGGCCTATAAAAATGTCATTTAATAGTCACTAAAATGGGGTAGTGTTTCTGTAAGGGTTTTCACTGTTGTATTCCAAAACACTGGCTACCATAACTCACAAGAAGGAGATTTATTTACTCACAGTTCTATAGGTTCAAGGGTTCAGTCACAAAGGTGAAGCCTGCAGGATTGAATTCAAAGTGATGGGAACAGAAAGAGGAGAGTATACATGGGTTTTACTCTCACATCATGGAGGCCTTAAGCAAGAGAAAGTAAGTGGAGGGGAGACCATACATAATCCAGAAGGCCATGTCTCCAGGAATGGCTCTTGATCAACCACACCCTACCTCCAATGTGGCTGCCTTGTCTCTGCGAGGTCCGGGGGAACAGTCCCAACTCAAAGCATAACAGGCAGAATAGGATATATAATAATATATAATAGATATGTAATAATATATAATATAACACAATATATTATTATATTATATATAGGATTAATGGTGATATGTAAAATTAGGAGACAAAAACCATATAAAATCAAAATAATAAATACGATACTATTTCTATAAAATATTTATATGCATTCATATTAAAAATAAACATGGTTATAAAACTATTGTTGATTTGGGGTTTTGTGTTCAGATATCCTAAAATATTTCATGTCCAATACTCTGTAAGTTTATTGAACATACATGGATTATTTGAAAAACAAATGGTAATGAAAAGATTCTAGTCTTCTAAAAAACACATAATACTTTCTAAGCTGTTTATATTATAGGGTTTATATAACTGCATAAAATATTTTAAGCAACAATAATAGTAACTTTAAACTTATTTTTAAGTATCTTATAAATAAAAGCATCTCTGATCTCTTTGTTATTATTAAATCATGAACTCCACCATCCTCAAATGGAACTAAATTCAAAAGTTAGAAAAATGATTAATTACCTGAGTAGCTCTATATGAAACACTTGTTGACTAGATAGACTATTGAGAAATACAAAATGACCTGGTGAGAACCCATCTGTATTTCTGCCCAGTCTTTCCCCTGCTTTCATTATCACAGTGTTCAATAACAATATAAAAGAAGTTTTAGCACTAGGATATCATGGGTGCATTTTATGCCCTGTGGTATGTTTTTATTGCTTTTTAAAACATTTTGGGGTTAATTGCAATATTAGGCATAGGTAGCTTTTGAGTTTAAATTTTTAAGAGCATGATGAGTTTGAATTAAACTAAAAAGAATTTATTTCTTTCACAGATTTTTCTGTGGCAATCACCATACCTAAATTTCATAAGATCCAATAAGAAAGCCCTGTGATTTTTTTCATATAATCAATCAATGGATACAGGCTTATAGGCAGCAAAGGACTTATCATTTCAGATACAGTAGAATAGCAAAATTCATCTTCCATTTTCTAGAAAGTTTCTCCTTATTAACTGAAGCACCATCTATGATGTCATCATCTATCTTAAGTAGAAACAATATTAATATGGATAACTTTACTTTCAAACAGTTTCAACTATTGGATAAATAAATTGTAGATTATATAGCTCCATAATTAATTCTGTGCGCAAAAGTGATGTAGAAGAGGGCAGAAGGTAAGCATATACCTAAAGATAAAGAAGCTTCCTATTAAGAGAAGTGGTGCTAGGCATAGTGGCTCACTTCTGTAACCTTAGTGCTTGGGGGGGTTGAGCCAGGAGGATCAGAGGTTCAAGGGTAGCCTCATTAATTTAGTGAGACTCTTAGTAGCCTAGACCCTGTTTAAAATAAGTAATACAAAGTACTAGGGTATATCTCAGAGGTATAATGTTCCTGGGTTCAATACTTAATACAAAAACAAAAGACAGGTGGAGAAAACAATATTTAAAGTTCTCATTTGTTTATTACATTTGTACCAAATGGTAGTAATATAAATAGGAGAATGGAAAAATTGGATTCCAATCAAAGTTTATTTTCATGCCCAAAGCAGTGCATAGTACAATAGCAATATTATAAGAACACTTAAATTACATTCTCTCCCATTTAAATATTATTTTTCTAACCATTTGTAAGTTTTCGCTCATTTTATTTTTCTTTCAGCTTTCTTAATAACTTGATTATTAGCCCTAATATTCAGAGAGACTTGTGTGTTTATATTTATTACTCACTCCTGCTTTGTGATTTTTAAATCTACCTTGGTAATATTCTTTTTGTGATAACTTCAGGACTGTTAGACTTATTGAATAATGAAGATTCATTTTAAAGAATTATTGTTCAATCTTATTCTACCACAATTAGAATTGCTAGCTGTCGTTGAAAGTCATTATCCTTTGAAGTAGAGTTTTTTCTTACTTTGACTGTTTTGCCAGGTTCAAATTCATGTTCTGCTGTGTAGGATAAATAAATTTTTTATTTTCACTCAAGACACCATAGAGATTTTTTCTATTTTAACTTTTCTATATGAACACTTAGTCTCATAGTTAATATGACATCTAGATATTTGCTTATTTTCTCAAACTTCTTATTTTAACTAGTTGATTAAATAATTTATATTGGTGTGGTTATATTTGGGAAATATTTGTAAGTTTTCTAAAAGCAAGGGCATAGTCTATCTAGTGTACAAGAAAAAAATTATTCCTAAAGCAATGGAATGGGGTGGCTACTAGTGCATTTGAATTTGTGAAAGTAATACAAAATCTTTTTAATTATTCTAAAAACTATTTTCCCAATGATCAAAAGGAAAGATCAGGCCACCAAGCTTGGGATCTACTGCAAAAACTGAATGTATAAAGTCCTGAGCTAACTTTTTGCCTCCAGGAATGAAAGGCAGAAGTAATTATGAGTGATTAAATAAAAAGAGAATATTCTAGTTTATGACTTTTTATTTGCTAAGGGAGATGAAAAAGAGTTAATGATTAAGGAGTATTTGAAGTTTTCTTGTCTGAGTGACTAACGGGGCTTATATTTGTAATATCAGAAAGATAGGAATGAGTTGAGGAGCAGATGAACTTTAATTTGGATATGTTGTGCTTGAAGGTACTAGAAAAATGAGCCTGTAGAAATGTCTTGTAGAGAGTTAAAAAAAGAAGTTGACATTTAGGTGATAAGTGAAGTTTAAAGATACAAATTTAAGAACTCATCTATTTGAATATAGTAGTCAGTGTCATAAGATTAGATGGATGACTTAGAGAAAAAAAAGGTCAGAAATATGAACTTCAGAAATGCTCATATCCAGAGAGCAGAAGCAGAAAAGGACAGAGTGAAGTCAATGTCTACTACAAGATATGTTTCTGACTCTGTCCCTTACTTCTGTATTTAGACTTTAGGCAGATTATTTAGAATACTATTCAGTATATATGTAAATATTGGGTGCATGAATTATATGCGCTGCATGTGTTTAAAATGTACTAGTTGAAATAAAAAGGAAATAATCAAAAGACAGTTAAAAATAGAAACATGATAATGTGGATCAATCCAGAGAGCTTTGGCATGAGTGGAAGCCTCTGGTGAAAACTTTGGCAGAAAAGATATTAAGAAAATTAACAGTGACTATCTCAGTGAGTTTGGTGATTTTTGGACATCATTATTAATCTTTGTGACCACTGTGAACATACTCAAAAGGAGAAAAATAGCAATAAAATTGTTTTCTAGAATTTATATTTTTAGTTCCAAAAATTTATCTCCCTTGCCTTTCCTCTCAGTTTCAATGTTTTGATATGACATAAAATTTCCACTAGCTGTCCTCACTTGAACAACTGAGAAACTGAGTCAGGATATAGTTTATAAATATTGCATTATATGGCAGAATTTAAAATTCAGCATAATATCCCATTTTCTCAAACTAAATGTTCTTCTTTTATCACCAGTGCCTCAAGCACTTTTTCTTTATATGATCAGCTCATGCATGTATATAAATGGTGTATAAACAACAATCAATTCAAATTAAATCATTCCATTTTTAGATGTAAAACTCACCAAGCCATCTCATATCACATAATTGTATAATTCACTGTAATTACATACTGCTCATAGGGTGAAAAAAAATGATAGGCTGACATTAAAGCCAAATGACTTAAACCTATCTTAATTTGTACAGAAATAATCACATTACTAATAATAAAATTGGTCCTAAATTTTGGATTCGTATCTCTAGGAAATTTGTAAGCTTTTTTCTAAAATAACTATAACATTCACAGGATACCCCAGGAGAAAAAAAACATTAACAACATGTCTATTTATTTGTTGCATATTTTAGTCCTTCTTATTAAAACTTCTTTATATTCAGTCAGCAGAAGCTACGAATATATTTGGTCATAAATAGTAGCAATCTCTTTCATAATTAGCCTTGTCTTCAGTGATTTACTCAGTAATAAAATGAGCCAGATTCTGAGACTTTAATAATTTCTTGGGGAGTGAAATCACTAAAGGCTTAAGACTAAATGTATAAAGCCAAAGTTTCAGCTATCCTGACATTGTATGTATTAGGGCTAGAGTCAGAGGGGATTTTCTAATTCAGTTACAACTCTAAGACTTCAATGTTTATAATAACTTTTGCTCATTTATAATATATTTGAAATAGATTTTTATGGAAAAGATCTATAGCTATTACTTTTCAATACTGAACATAAGAGATTTTGTCAAATAATAACTGCCTACAGGACACATGTTTGGAAACAGCCAAACAGCTAACTTCTTTGAGAATGTGTAAGATGAGTCAAGTAGTCTTGTTCACTGAGCTACGTATGTGGTGGGGCTCCGACACTAGCGCAGTCCAAACCCTTGGAGAGCTACGGCCTCCAAGACTGTGGTCTTTGGAACCCCCAGATGTTTCCCTCAACCTTAAGCTAGCCATTCCAATGAAATATTTTTATGTGTTTTTGTCATAGAAAATAAAATACATTTATTACACTATTATGCATAACTATATATTGGAAAAGTGTTAACTTATTTGTTACAGTATTCTTAAAAAATTAGTCATATCTAGATTCCTTGGTTTTTCTCATCAGTAAATTTATCTATGACCTTTAAAAATTCTCATTTTTTGCAAATTCTGATTTTAGTCTGTATCTACAAAGCTTACTTTTTATGTTTTTAACTTCATTATGGAAAATTCCACATATATAACAAAATAGAGATACTTGCATAATGAATATAATATAATAATCTATCATAAAATGATAGATCATTTTATTGTGTACAGTTTATAAATTATATCTCCTACAGCTCCCAATTATTTTAAGTGAATTTCAGAAAACATATTGTTTCATTCATAAATATTTAATTATATACCTCTAAATAAATCACAACATTGGTAAAAATATTTTTAAAATAATAAATGCCAAATTTGTCCCAGTGCTTGGGAGGATAAGATGGGACAGTGGACAGCTCAAGGACAGCCTCCACAACACAGGAAGACTCTCAGCAATTTGGTAAGAGCCCGTCTCAAAACAATACATAAGCAAACAATCAAATAAAATTGGGATCATAGCTCAGAGATAAAATGGCCCCAGATTCAATCCATAGAACTACAAAAGAAATAAATACAAAAATAACTGCTGAATTGGTTTTTATACATTATATTCTTAACCATTTACAAATCAGATACAAGATAAAGTCAATGATTTACTATTTATAATATTTATTTTATTATTTTTAAAGTTTGTCGGGCGTGGTGGCGCATGCTTGTAATCCCCGTGCTTGGGAGGCAGAGACAGGAGGATCGCACAGGTTCGAAGCCAGCTGCGCTGGCTTAAGAGACTTTGTTTCCAAATAAAAAAATATAAAAATATAAAGTAGGTCTGGGGTGTGTCCCAGAGATCGAAGGGCTTCCAGGAACCCCAGTACCACCAAAAAAAAAAAAAGTTTGAAAAGTTTGATAGTTTATATCTATTTATTTATTTATTTATTTTTACTTGCAGTTGTTTTCTCTAATAGCCTAATAGCTTTTTTGTTTCTTTTCTTTTCGTCTTCTTTTTTTTTTTTTTTTTTTTTTTTTTTGGTGGTGGTACTGGGGATGGAACTGTCTACCTCCGAGCTACACTCCCAGACCTATTTTATATTTTATTTGGAAACAGGGTCTCTTAAACCAGCAGAGGCTGGCTTCGAACTTGCAGGATCCTCCTGTCTCCGCCTCCCAAGCGTGGGGATTACAAGCATGCACCACCACGCTCTGCTCTAACAGCTCCTTATTATCCCTGTTCATTTTCCACAGCCTAGATTTTATTGATTTTATTCTATTAGTTTCATTATTTTTTTTGGTTTCTCCATTTTTTTATGAGTTGATATTTCCAGAAATTTAGTTGTAGTTATAATCCACTTTTATGAAAAGGACATTTGTAAAATTTATTGTTTTCTATCCTAGTTTTACTTTGTTCGAATGTACACTTATTATTTAGTTATGAGATCAATTTGAAAAATGAATTAGAGCAGTTTCCACCAAAAAGGTAACATGTATACCATTACCTCACAGATAATATTTTTCAGGAGATGCATCCATGTTTTTACATAATAGGGATCCAAGCTAAAACTTTTTGAATTACATGGCAAATACTATACTACTAATAATAATGATCACAACCAAATTTTCCACCAGAAAATGTGCTAGCTGCTTTTGATTTCTCCTTTCCTTATCCTGCAATCATTTCTGAAAATGTACAAAACCTAAGTCTAGAAAAAGTGAAAGGAAGTCAAAATTAGTTGTAAGCGTGAGATGGTGTCTGTAGTTGTACTACTTTAAAATATATTTTTATAAGACACGTACTTTTAAATTTTATTCACAAAATCTTACATAATTTTAAATATTTTAAATGCACAAATTTAATTATTAAAATGCACTGGGTATGGTGGCACACTCTTGTAATTCCCGTGCTTGGGAGGTGGAGACAGGAAGATCGCGCAGGTTCAAAGCCAGCCTCTGCTGGTTTAAAAGACCCTGTTTCCAAATGGAAAAAAAAAAATGTATATATATATATATATATATATATATATATATATATATATATATATATATATATTAGCACTGGGAGTGTAGCCAGAAGGTAGAAGGCCCCTGGGTTCCATCCCCAGTACCACCAAAAAAAAAAAAAAAATGCACAAAGGCTATATTTTTATAAAAATTTAAAATTTATTAAATTTTAAGGGTCATGGTTGGACTGAAATATTTTGCTGAATGCTATGTCAATTTTTCTCTATATTAAAACTTCCAAATATACATAAAACTATTTTGTATGTATAAAAGGCAAAGATGTTTCTACCCACAACATAATTCACACTCTGATTAAGAGGCAGGTCAATCCATTGCCAAATGGCTCTCATTGACTTAGCAATTCTGGAATTATGTTTAGAATAATTTATGATATCATTGGTCCTGTACCTACTATATCTCAATAACTACCCCCACCAAAACAAACTTCCACTTTTATTGTAATTATTGACCAACCCATATATTTTAAAATTACCGTTCTACTTCAAAACTTTTTCCCTTACAAATACTGCATTGTCATTCATAATTTCTGAGGGATATGTAGCTCCTAAATATTTGTTGATTCATAGCAGTGACCATTCTGCCATGGTAGATCTGCCAATCTTGTACTTTCCAAAAATAGAGAAAGTTCAATATAGCTCAGAATGTGCACCTTAATCTGAGGAATGCAATGATTTGCTAGTGAGTGTATAAAGCCAAAGGATAAAAATGATGCATCTTCCTGGAATATTGATTTTATCCTAAGATTCACTTAGAATATTTGAACTACTTTTATTTAAAAATTATCACAAAAATTAGCAAGTGAATGCACATATACTAAGCTATTGCCTTATGTGGCTGTAAAATAATTTTTTTAATTACTGAACATACATGACTGAAATGTGAGATATTCTATTTTATTTGAAAATCTGGTAAAAATTAGCAATGAAGATAATTAAAAGTGGGAAGGAATAAAAAATGTCAGAAAATAAGTTTATTTTAATATTATTAGTGTCTTAACTGGCTCATTCTCTGGCAAGATAACCACAACATCAAACTATGAACTTTAATATTGCAGTTATTATTTATTAACAATTGATTAAATATACTTAACATTTTTTACTACTGAGTTTAATGAAGTCAAGTAACATATCTACTGGTCTGAGTTATATTTAGAATAACTTTATCTGTGCACACAAATAAATCTAAAAATATTTAACATTAAACTAACTGATATAGATACATTCATTCAATTGGGGATTTTTTCAAGTAATAGATCTTCACATAACCAACACTGAATGAAGTTTGTTAGTTTCTTTAAACTTAAAAAATATAACATCTATCATTAAAAAGATTTGTTAGAAGTTAACCTTCTTCATAGAAAAAGACTTTTAGGAACTATTTTCTTGAGAAACTGAGCTGTAAATGTGTGGCCCTTTGACCTCACAGCAAGAAAACATACTTTTTTGAGATTTCCATCAAGCATAACATTAAAGGATGCCCCATGCCAACTCTTGGGCATCATTCTGTGAGTCTTTTCCTAGAAATTCTCTTTATATAGATCAAACTGCAGTAAGAGAAATCCTTGTCATTTGTGTCCACTTACTCGGTAGGTCTATATTTCTGAAATATGACTTGAGTATTGATTCATAACAATTGAACTGAACATTTTAAATTCTGTAAACACAACACAATAGCATTTTCTCTTAATCTAAGTAAGAGAAAAGAAATTATTTATTCCTGAGAATGAGTAGTTTTAAGTGGATCATATTGTAGTATTTTATGTTTTTTGTATTTTTATATTATCTAAGTTAATAGATCAAAACTTTGCTTAAGTAGAAAAAAACCTTGAAAATATTTTATAGTTCTAGAAGATGTGTATCAATTATAATCTTGGTACTACTCCCATGGAATTATCTGAGAAGGCATTTCTACCATGGATCATATTTTTACCTAGAAATGTATGTTGCCTAATGTGAAAATGTAGTTCTCTGATGTTACATACTTCCTTTTTCCTCCAAAATTTTCAGTATTCAACAGACTGGAAGGATTACTCTGAAGAACAATGAGTAATTGCTGAAAAGAGTCATAAAATTATAAAGTTTAAATGCTTATTTCTTTAATTATTAAATAAATCACAAATAGTATTAATCATAGAGATCAAGGATTATATTAATTATGGATATCGGAAATAATAATAATAGAAAATATTATTTATATTACAGTTTAGAATTATTTAGACTACAGCAGAGACTTGATGGTATATTAGGTAAGCATAGGGGAAAGCATCTGAAGAAATAGTAAAATTCACAAAATCAATTGGTAGAATCACAAACATGATTTGACATCAAAATGTCTTCTTTGAAATTGTTACTATATTTTGCATATGTTGTTTTTTCTCTTTCACACACTTGTTCTGCTTTTCTAAGATCAAGATACACTATAGTGAATGTTTACCTTTTAAATTTTTATTCTTTTTCTAAAATATTTTTGTTCACATTTTAAGAACTCAGGAGAGAAGTGGCATACACTAATTTTATGTATGTTTAACACATCTTAACACACTTATTGATGTCTAACTTACAAACTAAAAATTTTGTTTATTTGAGTCTATTCCCTAAATTCCTAGACAATGCTTAATATCCATTTCACTAACACTAACTGCAGTGTTTTTTTTTATCATCTTTAATTACTACGTGAATATTTTCTGTTATTCTCTAATTTCTTGCTTAACTATAAACTACAATCACCTTTCTTTTCATACTGGTTTTTGTTAAGATCAGACTTAATATTTTGCTTCATTTGTTTATTTTGGGTGTTGTAAATAACCCAATAGAGTATAGTAATGATTCTTAGATTTCTTTTTTGTAATTAAATAACAAAAGATTTTGACTTTGACCTTGCTAAAAGAATCTCTTTTTCCTCGCTTTGATAAAACCCTGCTGCTTTTGCAGAAGTCCACTTGGCAGAGGGCTGTGAGGAAGAGAATGCTGTGAAGAACTCCTGACATCACATTATCCTTTACTGGACCCTTTAGGTGCAAGAGTATACCCTAGACCCAGGCCTTTGCAAGAGTTCCCTGCAAAGCAGAGGACACAGCTTAAAAATGTCTAGATTCCTTATCCACCAGAAGAAAATATGAGATGATAAATGCATTTGTGTATGAACCCTGTATACTGCATTAAAATCTTGTTATATGCCCATGATTTCTCAAAGCAATAGATAATGTAAGAAGTATTTGCACAAATTCACACACACACGGGTGCCCATGTACACCCCCACCACACACACATTTGTTTCCCTGAAGAAATTTGATATGATTGTTGTTAAATGTCAAGGACAGTACCTGCTATGAATATTTTATATTAAGAATATGTCTTATTGAAGTTTACCCTGGTGGTGTACACCTGTAAACCCAGTACTTCAGAGCCTGAGACAAAAGAGTGACAGGTATAAAGACAACTTCAGTAATTAAGAAGACCATGTTTAAAATAAAAAATACAAATGGATGACGATGTAGCTCAGAGGTAGGATACCCATGAGCTTAATTCTCCATATAAAAAATGTGTATTTTTAAAATTTTTATTGATGAATTGTAGTCATACATATTAATGGAGTAACAGATGGTAGAAGCATATATGCATATATCACTCATTTATCATTTTCCCAATATCCCCCCATTTTCTCCTCCATCCTTCCTTCTTATGTCTGGCTTAGTGATTGACATTGATGTTTGTGAATATTCATCATGTACATTAGGGAATTTCCCCCTTCCTCCCTTCCATCGCTGCCAATTAGAGCTCCTTTTCTGCTCATTTGTGATTTCTCCTCCTTCATCTAGAGTTCCTCCTATAACAATTTTCCTTCCTAGGTTCCAGGTATTAGGGAGAGTATATGGTTTCTTATGTGACTGATTAATTTCACTTAGCATAGTGTTCTTCATTCTCAACCATTTCCCTGTAAATGATACAAGTGTGTTCTTCTTTTTTAAATTTTTTATTGGTGCATTGTAATCATACATCTTAATGGGATACAAGTTGATGGAAACATACATGCACACATCACCCAATTAGACTTTACCCAATTCCCACCCATTCCCTCCCCCTGTCTCCTCATTTTGGATTGGTGATTGACATCTATATGTTTGTTAAAGTACATCATTTGCACTAAATAATTTTCCTCTTTCCCCCTCTTCCCTCAGCCAGGTAACTTTATTTGCTCATCTATAGTATCTTCTTCATCTAGAGTTCCTTCTATGATCCATTTTCTCTCTAGCTTCCACATATTAGAGAGAGCATTTGATTTCTTATCTTTTGTGACTGACTAATCTCAATTAGCATAATGTCCTCCAGTTCCATCCATTTCCCTGTAAATGAAGTAATTGTGTTTTTCTTTATGGCTTAGTAAAATTCCATTGTGTACGTATCCCAGTTCCTTAATCCATTCATCTGTTGATGGACATCTTGGGTGGTTCCATAGTTTGGCAATGGTGAGTTGTCCAACTATAAACATAGATATGCATGTATTACTTTGATAGTTTGGTTTACACTCTTTTGGGTAGATACCCATAAGTGGTATTGTTGGATCATCTGGTAAGTTTGTTTTCATTCTTCTGAGGATCCTTAATACTGTGTTCCACAGTGGTTGCACTAATTTGCAATCCTACCAAAAATGTTTTAGAGTTTCCCTTTCTTTTTTTGTATTAATTTTATTTAGTTTTTATTTTTTTATAAGTGGGACATATTGAGAGTGGTGTACATTTACATTGTGCTTCATGCCCTTCCCCCTCCCTTTTCCTCCCCCCCAATAGAGGATGTCCAGGTTAATCATGTTGTATTTATGCTATTACAAATATTTGTATGTAGCTCCTCCATTGAAAAACCTCAGCTTTCTTCCTCTCCTATCCTTCTGTTCAAGCTTTGCTGAGATTTCCCCTCCATCTTCTGGAATCCCTCTGGTATTACCACTACTCCCTAGCTTGAACATATTAGAGAAAACATATGTCCCTTTTCGTTCTGTGCTTGACTAATCTCACTTAACATAATGTTCTCTAGTTCCTTTCATCTTCTTGCAAATGCTATTATTTTATTTTTCTTTATAGTTGAATAGAATTCCATTGTGTGTATTTCCCATAATTTTGCAATCCACTCATCTGTTGATGGAGATCTAGGTTGGCTCCATAGTTTGGCTTTTGCGAACTGTGCTGCTATGAACATGGGTATGCATGTTAACGTTCTTCTCTGATTTCAAACCCTTTGGAAAGATACCCAGGAGTGGTATAGCCGGATCAACTGGTGGATTTATTCCCAGTTTTCTAAGGAATCTCCATACTGATCTCCATAGTGGCTGAACTACTTTGCAGTCCCACCAACAATGTAAAAGAGTTCCTCTTTTCCCACATCCTCACCAGCAATTGTTGTTGTTTGATTTCTTTATGTTTGCCACTCTGATTGGGGTTAGATGGAATCTCCCTTTCTCCACATTCTCACCAGCATTTGTTGTTGTTTGTGTTTTGAAAGATTGCCATTCTAGTTGGAGTTAGGTAAAATCTCAGGGTAGTTTTGATTTGTATCTCTGATTGCTAATAATGTTGAGCATTTGTAATGCATTAATTTGCCATTTGAATTTCGTCCTTTATGAAGTGTCTAGTTATCTGCCCATTTTTATTAGGTTGTTTTCTAATTGCTAAGTTTCTTGAGTTCTGTGTACATTCTAGACATTAGTCAAGAATAATGGAGGGGTAATTGGCAAAATCTTCTCCCATTCTGTTGGCTCTCGGTGCTCAGTGGAGGTTCTTGATAGTTTCCTTTGCTGT
This sequence comes from Muscardinus avellanarius, assembly GCF_963383645.1. Classification (NCBI taxonomy): domain Eukaryota; kingdom Metazoa; phylum Chordata; class Mammalia; order Rodentia; family Gliridae; genus Muscardinus; species Muscardinus avellanarius. The sequence continues at coordinate 85,592,285 of NC_137791.1, forward strand.
ACAGAACTTTTCAATTTCATGCAATCCCACATATTGATTCGCCTTTTAGTTTGTTGTGCCTTTGGGGTCTTGTTGAGAGTTTTTATCTCTGTCTATGTGTTGCAGTGTTGGACCTATGCCATCTTCAGGGAGCTTCACGGCCTCTCATCTAATTTTCACATCTTTGATCCATCTTGAATTGACTCTTGTGCAGGTTGAGAAAGTAGGATTAATTTCCAATTTTCTGGATGGTTAGCCAGTTTGCCAATACCATTTGTTAAACAGGCTATTTTTTTTTTACCAGTGTATGTGTTTAGCTCCTTTGTCCAAAACCAATTGGCTGTTAAGTGTGTATATTTGTTTCTAAGTCTCATGTTCTGCTCCATCAATCTATGTATCTGTTTTTGGTCCAGAACTAGGTTGTTTTTGTTACTATGGCTTTGTAGTACAGTTTAAAGTCAGGTATTGTGATTCTTCCTGCATGGTTTTTGTTGCTGAGAACTATTTTGGCTATTCTTGTTTTTTGTTGTTCCAAAAAAAAAAATAAGGACTAATTTTTCTATTTTTTTGAGAAATGATCTTGGTAATATAATGGGTATTGTATTGGCTCTGTAGATCAGTTTTGGAAGTATGGCCATTTTGATCATATTTTATTCTGACTATCCATGAACATGGAAGATCTTTCATCTTCTAAGGTCTTCTTTGATTTCTTCTTTGAGTGTTTTATTATTTTTTTTTGTAGAGCTCTTTTACCTCCTTGGTTAAGTTTATTTCTAAATATTTTATATTTTTGTGGGAAATCCCAAGTGGAAATGATTTCTGGATTTCTTTTTCAGTGTATTTATGGTTGGCATACAGAAAAGTTTCTTATTTTTTAAGATTGATTTTGTATCCAGAAACTTTGGGGAATTTTTTGATCAATTCTATATACCTTTGGTTGAGTTTGTTTGGTCTTCTAAGTATAGTATCATGTCATATGCAAATAGTGAAAATATGAGTTCATTTTTTATTTGTACTTCTTTGATTTCCTTTTCTTGTCTTATTGCTCTGGCTAGATACTATATTGAAAATAATTGATGAAAATGGACATCCTCGTCTTGTTCCTGTTCCAGGGGGAATTCTCACAGTTTTTCCCCCATTTAGTATGATGTTGGCTGTGGGCCTGTTGTAGATTGTCTTCATGATGTTAAGGTATGTTCCTTCTATTCCAATTCTCTGGAACATTTTTAGCACAAATGGATGTTGGGTTTTGTCAAATGCTTTTTCAGAGATAATTGAAGTGTTTATGTGATTTTTATCTTTGGTTCCATTTATATATGAATTACATGGATTGAGTTTTTATGTTGAACCAGTCTTGCATCCCTGAGATGATCCTTTCCTGGTCATGTGTATGATTTTCTTAGTGTGTGTGTGTGTGTGTGTGTGTGTGTGTGTGTGTGTGTGTGTGTGTGTTGCAGGTCTGGAGATGAAACCCAGGAGCATTTGACCTCCAAGCTACACCCCTTGTCCTATTTTTTATTCTTTATATTGAAACCAGGTCTCACTGAGTTGCAGAGGGCCTCACTAAGTAGCTGAGGCTGTCCACAAACCTCAATCCTCCGGTCTCAGCCTCTCAAATGCTGGGATTACAAGTGTGCGCCACCACGCCCAGCTTCTTGATATGATTTTGAATGCATGTTGCTAATATTTTGTTTAGCAGTTTTACATCAAAGTTTATTAAAGATATAAGAATGCAGTTTTCCTTCCATGAACTGTCTTTATTTGGTTTCAGTACTAATGTCATGTTGGTAACATAGAATGTATTTAGGAGAGTCCCATTTCTTTCTATTTCACAAAATAGATTGAGGAGTAACAGAATTGGCTGTTCTAGAAAGGTTTAATAAATTTCATTTGGGAAACCTTCTGCCCTGGGCTTTTCTTGATATTAGGCTTTTATTGTGGTTTAAATCTCTTTGATTGCTATTGGTTGATTTAAATTTTCTATATATTCTTGACTCAGTTTAGGAAGGTTGTATTTTTCTAGAAATTTGTCAATTTCCTCCAGATTTCCTATCTTGTTGGAGTATAGTTTTTCAAAGTAGTTTGTGATAATCCTCTGGATTTCTACACTGTCAGTAATAATATCTCTCATCTCTTAGAAATTTGGGTTGATTCTCTTTTCTCTTTATCTCTCTCTTTGTCTCTCTCTTGTAATAATGGCTAGTGATTTATCTATCTTGATTTTTTTTTTGAAAAACCAGCTTTTTGGTTTTGTTGATTTTCTGTATTTTTTGTATTCTCTACTTTTTAGATTTCTGCTCTGATTTGGTAATTCTCTGTCTTCTACTGGCTTTGGGTTTAGATTGTTTCTATTTTTTAAGGGCTTTGAGGTGTGTAATTACATTATTTATTTTGTAATTTTCTGTTCTTATATGTGCACTCAGTGATATAAATTTTCTTTTTAATACTGCCTTTAAAGTATCCCAGAGGTTTTGATATGTTGTATCTCTCTGTTTCTAGAAATTTCTCAATTTTACTCCTTACTTCTTCTGTGAATCACTCTTTATTCAGATGTACAATGTTCAGTCTCCATATTTTTATGTGGTTTCTCTGGATATTCTTATAATTGATTTCTAGTTTTATTTCATTATGGTCTGAAAAGAAACAGGGTAGTATGTCATATTTTTTGAATTTGCTAGTGCTTACTTTGTGGCCCAGAATAAGATCTATTTTAAAGTAGGTTTCATGAGCAGCCAAGTGTGAACTTTGCTGTAGTTGGGTGGAATATTCTATATGTGTCTAACAGGTCCATTTACTTGATGGTGTTATTTAGATCTGAGGCATCTATCCTGAGTTTTTGTCTAGAAAATTGGTCTAATGCTTTGAGAGGGATGGTGAAGTCTCCCAGTATTATTATATTGGGATTTTTGTGTGACTTAATGTCAAAAAGAGTTTGTTTTATGAAAGTATCTACCCCTATATTTGAGTCATAAATGTTGACTATCATTATTTCTTCTTACTGGATTGTTCCTTTTAAAGGAAAAAATTACTTGATTTGTCTCTTTTAATAAGATGGGGCTTGAAGCCTAACTTATCTGATAGCATAGTTGCTACACTTGCTTGTTTTTAAATTCTGTGGGCATAGATTATGTTGCTCTAGCCCTTTACCTTTAGTGTATTAGTATCATTACTTGCTAGGTGTGTTTCTTGCAGGCAGAAAATAGATGAATTCTGGATTTTAATCCATTTTGCCACTTTATGTGTTTTTATTGGGGAGTTGAGGCCATTAAATTTAGTGTGATTATTGAGAGATGATTTTTAATTCCTAATACATTGAGATTTAACTTCTGTTTGAGGTAATGTTTGTTCTTCTTTGCTCAGTTGTTTGCTGGACAGAAATTCTTGTTTCTCTGGTTATGGTATGTATTACTTATTTCTTCTTAGCAATATCTCTTTGAGTATTTTCTCTAGTGCTGATTTGGAAGACATAAAATCCTTCAGCTTCTATTTGTTGTGGAAGATTTTTATTTCCCCATCTATTTTAAGAGATATTTTTGCTGAATAGAAAATTTTTGGCTGAGAGTCTTTTTTCCCCATAATATGGAATATGCTACTCCAGGACCTTCTGGCTTTCATGACTTGGTTTGGGAAGTCTAGAGTGATTTTAATTGGTTTGCCTCTGAATATCACTTGGTCTTTTGTTTTTGTTGCCTTTAAGATTCTCTTCTTGGCATCTACATTGGTCAGTTTGACTATTATGTGGCATGGGGAACCTTTTCTCTGATCTTGTCTAAAGGGGGTTCTATAAGTTTCCTTGCCTCTGTATCGACCTCTTGATCTATGTTTGGAAAATTTTCTAATATTACTTATCTAAAAATATTGTTGATCCCTTTGGTTACACCCTCTTTTCTCTCTTCTATGCCAATTATACTTAGGGTAGCTCTTTTAAAATAGGCCCATATTTCTTCAATGTCCAATTCATGTTGTCAATTTTTTTCTAAGTTATATACTATGTGTTTATTTTTGGAGTCATCATTTTCTATGAGCAAGATTCTATTTTCCATGTTGTCTAATTGATTGTTTATAGTTTGAATTGATGTCTTCACTTCAGTGATTGCATCCTTTATTTCTTTCAGATTCTCTCTAAATTATTTTCAGAACTCCTGTATTATTCTTTCTTCCTTTCTTTCTTTTGTAGTACTGGGGGTGGAGCCCATATGCTTTCTCTCTCTGGGCTATACTCTCATACCTATTTTATATTTTATTTGGAAACAGGGTATCACTAAGTTGCTGAGAGCCTCAGTATGTAGCTGAGGCTAGCTTCGAACCTGTGTGATCCTCCTGACTCAGCCTCCCAAGCGTGGGGATTACAAGCATGTGCCACCACACCCAGTTTGTCCTGTATTATTTCTACAGTTACATTCCTCATTTGACTTTTTGGAGTTCTCTGCAATTCTCTGTTGTCAGGTTCTGTTATTGTGGTGTTTTGGGAGCTCATTGCTTCCTTGTTATTACACCTTTTCATAATTTCAGAAGTTTGTATCTGTTGCTTTTAATAGATTTCTCTCAGTCTCTAGGTGTCAGCTGGTATATACAAGGACAAGTTAAAGTGTATTCAACAGTGAAGGTTGAGTGAGGATGGAAATGTAGTCATAAATCAAGAATAAGGTAAAGCTTCAGATAATATCTAATAGAATGAGAATATGAGCTTTGTAAGGTAGTATATTAGAGATAAGAGATAGTGAAAATATGGTAGTATTCTAGTAACCAATGTAGAGTTTCTGGTATAGTAATATGACGTCGATTTAATACAAGACAAGGAAGTGAGAAGAAGGGAGAAGAAAAGAAAGAAAAGGAATAGAGAGAAGAGAGTAGGTATATACAAGGGATAAAGCTTGAGAGAGGGTTTGGAAGAAGGACAAAAAATAGGCATACACACTCACACACAAAAAAAGAACAAAAAAAACCACCCAACAACAAATTAATACAAGACTATAAATAAATGAATATTCAGCAGATTAGGCCTCTGCAGTCTCTCTGTGCAGAAATCAAGTGCCACCAGCACCTTTTCTGCTATAATGCTGGTTCTTGGAGTCTTACTCAGTCTCTGCAGATGGACAGTATCAATGGGGCTGGATTTAATGTTAACTGCAGGTCACTGTCCATGCTTTCCACAGATGTGCAGTCTCAGTCTGTCCCTGCCTTTGTAGGTGGCTTATGCCTCTGAGATAAAACTCAATGTCTCTGTTCTCTGCAGCTAAGACTGGGATGATCTGACTTTCCCCATTCACCATGATTGTGTTGTCTGTGGTGATCTCGGAGGTCCTACTAGTTGGGACTATTGTTAAGCATAGGTCTCCCCTCACATTTTCCACTGATCAGAGCCCAAGTCTGTCTGAGACTCTGCTATGTCCAACAGTAGACTCCACCCAACCTTCTCTGCTATAAATTATAGATATAATCTTCTATTGGAGGAGTAATTGGCAAAAAATTTATCCCATTCTTTTGCCTCTCTGTTAAGGTTCTTGACAGTTTCCTTTCCTTTGCAAAAGATCTTCAGTTTAATGCAATCTTAAGTATTTGTCCTTCTTTTAATTTTTTGCTCCTCAAAGGCAATATGCAATAGCCCCACAGTCAATATCATATTAAACTAAAAAATGGCAAGAATTCTCCCTAAAAACACTAATAAGGCAAAGATTTCCATTATTACCACTCTTTTTTAATATATTACTTGAGACGTTAGCCAGAGCAATAAGGCAAGAGAAAGAAAGGAATACAAATAGGAAAGGAAAAACTAAAACTATCATTATTTTTGGGTGACATGATACTATACATAGAAGACTCAACAAACTGTACCAAAAAACTGATCAAAAAATTTAGCAAAGTGTATGAATACAAAATTAATCTTAAAATATCAGATGGTTTCCTGTGTGTCAACCATAAATCTACTGAAAAATAAAATCCAGGAAACACTTCTACTCAGTATATACCACCAAAAAATGTTTAGGAAAAAACCTAAGCAAGAAGGTAAAAGACCTCTACAAAGAAAATCATAAAACATTGAAATAATAAATCAAAAAAGACCTTAGGAGATGGAAAGATCTTTCATGTTATTGGATAGGCAGAATAAATATCATCAAAATGACCATTCTTTCAAAAGTGATCTATATATTCAATGCAATACTCATTAAATTACTAAGGTCATTTCTCACAGACATAGAAAAATCAGTCCTTAATTCATTTGGAACAACAAAAAACCCAGGATAGCCAAAGTAGTTCTCAGCAATAAAACCCATGCAGTCACAGTACCTGACTTCAAACCAAGCTATAGTAATAAAAAACAACATGGCACAAAAACACCCACATACACCAATGGAAAAGAATAGATGACTCAAAAACAAATCCCCACACTTATGGCCAATTTATTTTTAACAAAGGGACCAAAGATATAAATGGAAAAAGATAGCCCCTTCAACTAATAGTTTTGGCAAAACTGCTTAGCCATATACAGACAAATGGAAATAAACAGAATTTCTCACCCTGGACAGGAGTCAAATCAAGATAGAGCAAAGACTTGGAAATTAGACAGGAAACATTGCAGCTCTTTGAAGAAGGCATAGTTTCAACACTTCAACACAAAAGGACAGGTTAAAAAGTTTTCAAAAAGAAGTCTCATATTTTAACACCCACTTAGCTATCTTACAAATAAAATAATTTCATTCAAATGTTATTTTACAACTTAGGAAAATTGGAAGATTACTATGAGTTTTCTGAGTTCAGTGTTGTGGTTTTTATTTAAAGTGTTTCCAGACCTCATATGGTAAACAGTGCAGCCATGTTGGAGGTAGATTTGGTTGCTCTGCAGGGTTCCTGGAAGTATAGCCAGAGACAGTGTTTCCCAGGCAGGATGTTGAACTTTCTGCTTTTATATTCTTGGCCACCCTGAGCATGTACAAGCTCTCTCCTCTTATCTGTTCCCCTCAAATTTTCCCTGAGGATCTGCATCCCCAGCTTTTGCTTGGAAGTTAGTCTAACATGAACTCAACTTGTTGGACTGTAAGCAAATAAATATTTCTTTTTTTCTAAATTAGCTATGCATTTAAGTGCCATGGTTAACAATATCCATGCATATACTCTAAATTCAAGTGGTCTTGTCTTAGCAAATTATTTTTAAGTTATAAATTTTAAATGCTTAATTTTTCATCATTAGTAAGCAAGTGACTTTTTTAACTTTCCTAAATGAAAAAAACTATTTAAATGGCTTGTTAGTTTTTTATTGCTGTAACCAAAAAAAAAAAAAAAAAAAAACCCTAAAAGAATTTAGAAGAGAAGAAGGTTATTTTAGTTCATGTCAGTCTGTGATTGACAAGCTCTGTTGTTTGGGGCTAAGGTGAAGCAGAACATCATGGTGCAAAGACAAGGTAGCTCAGACAAAGTGCAAAGACAAAGACAAGGTAGTGTACAGCTCAGCTCATAACAGCCAGGAAGAAAAGAGAGAGTGGTGTGCTAGCACAAGAAACACCCTGCAACCTACTTCCTCCAACTAGGTCCTGCCTCCTCCTGTTTTCATCATCTCCCAATAGTTCATTCAATTTGTTAATCCATAAAATGGGTTAACCCATGGATGAGATAATCCTTGTGATCCTGATGCGTGAAATGATACCTGCCCATAATCCCAGTACTTGAGAGACTGAGACAGGAGGATGGCAGGTTTGAGGATAGCCTCAGCAAGTAGCGAGCCTGTTATAAACTTAGTAAGACCCTCTTTCAAAATAAAAATTAAAAATATAAGGCTGGGGTATAGTGTTCCTGGGCTCAATTCCTAGTAACACAAACTAATAGGAATCATTATGGTCCAATCATATCATAAAAGCTGCACATCTAAACATTTTTGAATTGGGGAATCGAGCCTTCAACACATGGGACTTAAGTATATTGTAAATCTAATCTAAAACAAATGGCCATCTTCAATTCTATGTATTTTTCTCTGTGATATAAGAATTTACAATTTGAAATTCTCAAATAGTTCTGGGTTTAGAGATTATCTAGCAAGCACTGCAGTGAACCATGGAAGGGCAATTTTCAATCACTATTATTTGAGCTAATCTATTCTGAAACCAATGACTGATTCTTCTGTGAGGATAATGAAATATATCTAAACTACTTATTGATATCTTCATTTTTACCTTTATCTGTAATACTTCATGGGGATCACTAATTTCAGATTCATAATTGTTTTATCAAATACAACGTAAATGAATTAACCTGGGTTTCCTCTATAAAATGCACAATACAACCGTTTGTAGATGCCTTCCTAATTTGTTCTCTGAGAACTTTGAATTTATCCTGACATTAATCACAACCAAATACTACCATAATTGTGTTGAACCATTCAGAATCATGATATCTGAGGCGATATATGTATAAACTATTTATCTTAATATATGTATTATAATAAGATATATCAATATAATATATAATAAATATCACCATGATATAATGTTTATATTTAAGCCTATTAAACAACTCTTAGAAAATTTATTATGATTGTGATTTTGTCTTACATGAGGTAGCTTTCATTGGTTTGTAGGAGCTAAGAGTTGGCTAAAAAGAAAGCAAAGGCCAACTTCCAGTATCTGACATAATCAGTGACCTACACGAGACTGCCAGGGTAGTAGTTGAGCTCAGTGCTTTGTACGGTGGTGACCTCACAGTGCTGTATTCCCAGCACTGTTCCTATCCCAGAGGGTGTAAGGATAATTGGGTCTCACACACAACTTCCTGAGTCCCCGTTTCTCTTTATGCAGAATATGATTATTGGTTCTATGTTTTCTCACAGAGCTGCTTTGCGTGTTAATGAGATCATGACTACTGCTTCCTTTGAATTCTTTGAACTAAGGAGCTCTATAAATAAAAGACCCTATTATTTCACTACTCTTGTTACTCACTAAAGAAATGGTCCCTGAAAATACAGCCTTTCACTTGCTCTGTGTGTAAAGTCTTCGTTGCCTGCAATGGGAGGGTTTGTGGGACTTAATTACAGGAATCTGCTTGTTCTGTAAGGTATTGTACAGTGGCCTTCCAAAACATTTCTGAAGAAAAAAAGATACTAACATCCACCCACACTTCATCTAATGCCTTTAACAGAAAACACTACCTACAGATGTCTACAGCTGCTTCCAAACCAGCCTCCTCTCAGGGAATTCTGAAACTTAAATGTTAAAAATGTGTCCCTGCAGTGTTGGTATTAGGGCCTCATCAATAATTCCATGAGTACTTTTGGGATTCTTGTTGACATTTTCTTTTGAATTTTGTTTTAGGAGCTTTCTTTTTGTACTGTTTTTGAATAGAAAGAAATTAACAACGCTAGCAGCAGTGCAATTAATCTTGACAGGTCTAAGAGCTTTCTCCCCCTTTTCTCCTATTTTTCTTCAGTTTATAAAAGACTAAATTGGTGATGAATAGAGACAAAACAATAATGCTAATTCATGCAGTTTTTTACATCTCCAACACTATTATACTACATCACAAATACATTTTATTAAAATGATTCCAATAAAATACCAGAGTAAAATTTAGCAAGAGGCAAATGTTGTATAAAAATTACTTTCTGTAGTTTTTAAATAGTATAACACTAAGTATGAGAGCATGGCAGAAGACACTAGATTTTGAAACTATCATTATATATTATACATTGTGGGTAATCTATCATCACTTTGTCTTGTATTATTTATAAATAACATTAGTTAAAATATTAAGCGGTATTGATAGCAATGCACTTGCATTGTTCTAGCTCCTGGAAATTTGAGGCCAGAATTTACTTTCGTATTCTGTCTATACCACTTATTGGTTTAAGTGCTCTAAGAAAATGTTACGTTATCTCCATAATTTTCCTTTTTATTTTCTGTGATCATTAATATTTTCAATATATTCTGACCTTTTAGTTATTCTTTTGATGTACAATCTATAGTAAGCCATTATAGAAGGGTTTATATCTGGGCATTATATCTGGGCATTTTGCAATATACTTAGAAGGAGTTCACTTTCTAAAATCAGTTCCTGAATCTGATAACTAGACAGCTATCTGATTCTTTATCTCTAAGTGTAAAGCTAATTTAATGTGTTTAAGATTTAATAAATATGAATTATTATGAAGTAACAGGAACTAAGAGAAGATATAATCCACTTTTTATAAATGTATGGCTCTCATCTCTTCTTAATGTCCTATGAAAATACTCATGTCAGCCTTTATAATATGCAATCTGTCTTTGTGCATCTGATTTTCCCACCTCTCACTATTTTAACTTATTTGAATAATATAACATTATAAATTTTAGGTAAGGGAAAAAATAAACGTACTTCACTTCATTGTCTTTTAAATGTTCAATAAATTCAATAAATAAGTTCTATCTATGACAAATTTTTTCTTGTCTCTATTAATACATATATGCAATATAAAATCTGCATATTTTAAAGAAACAAAAAAACAAAAAAATCAAAATCATTTTATAGAGAAAAATGCTGCCTAAACCTGGGTGATTATAATTCTGTAATATTTGTGCTTAATATATATATATATATATATATATATATATATATATATATTCTAGTTTATCTTACATAAATATTGAATAAATATAATATTTCCAGTGGGCCAAAAAAATTTTTTTTGGTGGTACTGGGGATGGAACCCTTCTACCTCCGGGCTACACTCCCAGACCTATTTTATATTTTATTTGGAAACAGGGCCTCTTAAGCCAGCAAAGGCTGGCTTCGAACCTGCGCGATCCTCTTGTCTCTGCCTCCCAAGCGCGGGGATTACAAGCGTGCACCACCACACCCGGCTCCAGTGGGTCAAATTTTACCCAGAAAATAATAAAACATGTAGATGGCATGCAGTAAATATTAATGTGATATTTTCCATCAAGGTATGAAAATATTAGTATTTTTTAAATTAATCCTTTTTATGAATAAACTAGTACAGAAATGAAAAATAATGTTAGAAGCAAGAGACATAATTTTAGACATGAAATATTTTAAGAAAACAATAAATGGTATTTCCCTCAATTATGTGAACTGTCATTTTCACTTAGTATATCCAAAAGATTCATGTTTCTGTGTATTATTCCTGGAAATTTTATCTTTTATTGACAATCAACTTGCAAACTTTTGTCCTTAATTTCAACTGTGGCATAAAGCCAAGTTTGAACAACATATCTGTTTGATTTTAACATAGCTAAATTTTTGCAATGATTATTTTCCAAGAGTGGATAGATGATATAATTAGTAAATTATCATGATGATCCATAATAATTTACCCTTATAATGTTTTCTTCCGTTTTCCAGGTGTTTAATAAACATAGGTTTTTCAGCCCCATCAAAACTGGGTGAAAAATCTTACCAGTTTTAGCCTATCAAATGTCAACAGAAATAACTAGCAACATTTTAAGTTGAAATTATGAGCCAGTGAAGAGAGTAGAAAAAAATGGGCTGAAGTAGCAAAACTGTAGATAAAATTGTCCTGTATTTCTGTCATTACAAAAAGAGTGGTAATTTGGTACTGAAGAGCTTGACAAATAGAACTCAAATGCACATTTATATTTATACATACTAACACTCATTAAATACCACCTTGTGATTATTCTAGAGATATACAGGAAAAACTCGGGTTTTAGAAATTTCTTTAAATTTATATAATTTAATAAACTCGTTTTCTATACTTTTTCTTTCTTCTTGGTATTAGTTTAACTCATGCAATTTTTCTTTACCTCAGTGAATCTGGTAGCCTCCAGCTTGCTTATTGTGGAGTTGAATGATAGTAGAGAAGTGTTCTCATTGCAAAACTTTAAATCTATGACTCATAGTTAAATTAAATCAAAGCTATTATTTTCACATAAGAAGTTCTGAGAATTAACAAAGCAGAGGAGATGATATGAAGAGGTGGCATAGAATAATAAGAAGTATTATTTATGTAGTCACCCTCAATCTAGTCCCAGTGTTGGAAAGATTTGATATGCTAAGTGCCCAGGCCTGTGTCCCATGCTTGTCCCTATAAAATATGAAGCAGAAAGCAAGCTGCCTCAAACACCTGGACTCAAATTGGAGGACAATAGTGTCTAAAATATAATATTAAAATATAAACCCACATTTAGAAAAATTAATCCTATATAAAAAATAATTCCTAGAAGTATAACTTTTTATATATTGAGGTAATAAAACAAAATACTAATGCATTAATATATAGCAGAAGAATATTATTATGCATTTAACACAATTTTCTAATTGGAAAAATAAATTGAATAAATTAGAAAGCAATCAATTTAAAAACATTTTAATTTTTTGATTTTAATATAAATACAGCCAGGCATGGTGGCACACACTTGTAATCCCCGAGCTTGGGAGGCAGAGACAGGAGGATTGCACAGGTTCGAAGCCAGCAGCGCTGGCTTAGGACCCTGTTACCAAAAATAAAAAATAGGTCTGGGAATGTAACCCGGAGGTAGAAGGGCTTCCAGGAACCCCAGTACCACCAAAAATAAAAAAATAAAAATAATGATATAAATACAGGTAGTCTGCGTAAGTTAGAGTATAAAATTAGAATGGAAAAGACACAAAATTTGCACAAAACATTAAAGACTAAAAGAGAAATGTAATTTTATTGTAAGTTCAAAACTTCAAAATATTAAAAAGAGTCATGAAACATTTTGACTAATGACAGAATAGCATTGTGCATAAAGATTAAAATATAACTGAGATATTAACTTTCATAGTTTTCTTAACATTTAATACAAAAATGAAACTGACAATAAGATTAGGATGTGACGGATATTAAAATAAACATTGACAAAAATATTTATATAAAATATGTTAATATAAATAATTTTTAAAAGGTAATATCATTGAAAACATTAAATCAAGCCATGTTATAATAAAATATTTGAATTATTGTCCTAATAAAATTTAGTTGAAAATGAAAGAGAGCAGAAGTTAGCATGCCACAAAAAGTAAAAAATTAGATGTTCTTCCTAATATGCAGAAGCTGGGGGAAAAAAGAGTCATAGAAGGACTTCTATACTAAAAAGAAGAAACCATAGATGAGTAAATAAAAAGACATAACTGACAGGGATAGGAAGGGGAAAGAGGGAAATTTTCTAATTATATTCACAATCATAAAATCAGTCACTATGCCAAACATAAGAATAAGGCAGGGGGAAGAAACTGGTTGGGAATTGGGGAAGGGCTAAATGAGTGATGTGTGCATTTATGTCTGTACCATCTTGTACTCCATTAGGATGTAAGACTACAATGTACCAATAAAAAACGAATAAATAAAAAAGTTAGCAAATCAACTTATGTATCATGAATGCTTAGAATTTGACAAAATTAAACAGTGCAATCTAAATCAGTGAGATTAGGTTAGCTTCAAGAAAATGGTGAAGACTTGAAAAAATATAATAAAAATAATGCCTATTTAAAACCATAAAAAGTGAATTTAAGATGTATTGCTGACTAAAATGAAACAAAAAGTATTTTGATATATAATATAAAAGATATTAAGATATGAAATCAGAAAGAAAACATTTTATATTTAATTATATAAAATAGAATACAAATGCTAAATTAAAGACTCAACAGAAAATAACTAAACATATCATTCAAATAATTAATAATTTTAGTAAATAGTTTTTGAAACCCAATAAAAAATTAATAAAAACCTACATCTGTACATTTGTGCAATATTTCAGACACAAACAATGAAAACCTTTCATATCATTCTAGTCAAAAATTAAAACAAATGAAATGCAATGTTTTTATAAATACATTTAGAAAACACATCTACCCAGACACTCAAACTAACACATGCATGCATGCATGCATGTGCATACACACAAAATCATACACACACACACACACACACACACACACACACACACACAGTACTACAGGATCTGTGGAATTAAAATTGCAGAATTGCTCTGATTTAGTTTATGTGGCTGTGAATTTTTAAATCACAGAAAGTAACACATAACATGTATCCAAAGCATTAGATATGTACTTATATTTTGATCACCCATTATACTTTAATAATTTTTTTCTGAAGATTTTTTATAATGGTGACTTGTGAAATATTATTAATGGTTGCAAGGAAGTGGAACAATCTAAATCCTGATGCTAAAATAATCTTAAGGAAGTCTATTTTGGTTTCTCAGTGGAACATAATATAGTCTTGCATAATAGTTTTTTGTTTGTTTGTTTGTTTGTTTGGTGGTGGTACTGGGGTTCCTGGAAACCCTTCTACCTCCAGGCTACACTCCCAGACCTATTTCATACTTTTTTTTATTTGGAAACAGGGTCTCTTAAGCCAGCAAGGCTGGCTTCCAACCTTTTTGATCCTCCTGTATCTGTATCTGGATTATAAGCATGTGCCACCACACCTGGCTTGCATAATAGTTTTAAAGAGAAAGATGGATTGAATGATAAATTTTTCCCATTCTTCTGAGGATTCTCCATACTGTTTTCCACAGTGGTTGCACTAATTTGCAATCCCACCAAAAATGTTTTAGAATTCCCACTTCTCCACATCCTCGCCAGCTTTTGTTATTATTTGTGTTTTGAATGATTGCCATTCTAGTTGGAGTTAGGTGAAATCTCAGGGTAGTTTCGATTTGCATCTCTCTGATTGCCAATGATGTTGAGCATTTTTTCATGCATTTATCGGCCATTTGAATTTCTTCTTTCGTGAAGTGTCTATTTAGTTCACTTGCCCATTTTTTATTGTATTATTTTTAGTGTTGAGTTTTTTAAGTTTTCTGTATATTCTAGTTATTAGTCCTCTATCGGAGGAGTAGGTGGTGAAAATCTTCTTCCATTCTGTTGGCTCTCGATTGAGGTTTTTGACAGTTTCCTTCACTGAACAGAAACTCTTCAGTTTTATGCAATCCATGTATTGATTCACCTTTTAATTTGTTGTGCCTTTGGGGTCTTGTTGAGATCATTTTTATCTGTGCCTAGGTATTGCAATGTGGACCTATGCCTTCTTCAAGGAGCCTCAAGGTCTCTGATCCAATTTCCAAGTCTTTGATCCATCTTGAATTGACTATTGTGCTGGGAAGAAAGTAGGATTAATTTCCAATTGTCTGCATATGGTTAAACAGTTTTGCCAACACCATTTGTTGAACAGGCCATCTTTCTTCCAGTGTATGTTTTTGGCACCTTTATCAAAAATCAATTGGCTGTAAGTATGTAGATTTGTTTCTGGATCTTCTACTCTGCTACATTGGTATATGTATCTGTTTTTTTATGCCAGTGCCATGATGTTTTTTTTATTACAATGGCTTTGTAGTATAGTTTAAAGTAATGCATGTGTATCTATGTTCATAGCTGCACAATTCACCATAGTCAAACTACAGAATTAGCCAAAATGTTCATCAACAGATGAATGGATTACAAAACTGTGGGATATGTACACAATGGAGTTTTACTCAGCCATAAAACACACACACACACACACACACACACTTGCATTATTTACAGGGAAATGGATGGAACTAGAGGACATTATGCTAATTAAGATTGGTCAATCACACACAAAAAAGAAATTTGATGCTTTCCCTAATATGTGAAAGCTAAGGAGTAATGGTTCATAGAAGGAACTCTAGATAAAAAAAGAAAATCCTATAGAGGAGCAAATAAGACAACCTAACTTTGGGGATGGGAGGAGGGAAGAAGGAAACTCTTTAAAGCACATGATGTACTTATTCATATCATAGACAACCACTAAGCCAAAATGGAAGGGAGGGATGGGGAGGGCGTGGAGTGGGGACTGGATAGGGGCTAACTAGGTGACATGTGCATGTATGTCTACACAAGTTTTTTACCCCACTATGATGTATGAACACAATCCACCAAGAAAAATGTAAAAAAAAAACAACAATAACTTAAAATAATAAAAGAAAGATGGCAAAATAGAAAAAGTGTGTTTTGATTGTTCTGAGACTCAGAAATCAACCAATGGGAATACTGGTACTTTACAAGAGAAGAAAAACAATCAGAACTCAGTAGAAAAAATACAATCAAAACATGGTGGAATTGGAGGCATCACAGAGAACAGAAGTCTGAAAAGAGCCTCATGTGTCATATCTGGTGAGCAGAGAGCAGAGGTTGGCTCCATCTTAGTGAGCCCATGCCATGGCTGGCAGCTTCTAGGACTTGTGGCTCTCACAGGACAACTCCAGCAAAGAAGAAGAAGCAGAAGCTTGTTGAGCCAGTTATTGCAGAAAACTCTCGTTGAATTAAATCATATTCTTCTTTCAGTTTGAATGACTCAAGACTGCAAGTCCCTAGACCACCCAGCTAAGCTTCACAGTGAACTCTTGGGGATTCAGCTAAACTTTGCAGAACTAAGAATAGCAAGATCTTCCTTCAGAGACAATGGTGGCTACAACCCACCTAATCAAGACCACTGTGAATCTAGAGACTAACCATCCAAACCACCCAGCAAACTCCTGTAGATGCAGCTGAACTCATCCTTTCCCACAGGAACCTAAGAGGCACTCTTTAAGACCCTGGGTTTACAAACCATATCAGTTGGAGACTTCGTGGCTACAGGGACCTGAGTGGCAACAAACAAACTTGTGGGATCTGTGAGTTGTAAAATGATACCTGTGGAGTTGAGGGTGTAGGCTACAATCAAACTCAGCAGAAATCTGAGTTAGCAGACAGTCTCTAGGAACACTTGGGTAGGTGGGACCTAGGGTCAGCAGTTTGTTCTACCCCTACAAGGTACCCAACAATCACCACAGGACTGCTGGCAAGGTGTCTGTGGTATGAAATATCATTGACAATTGTGCTGTAGGCTCAGAATGCTATAAACTCATGTTCTGTGGTGTCATAAGCACCAAAACTGGAGACCAACGAGTTTTCATGTGATCTGAGCTGCCAGGAATAGTGGTGGTGTGCCTAGGGCTAAATACAAAGCCACCCAAGCCCCAGGCTCAGAACAGTACAATCTCTTTCTGCCAGAGTTTGAGCCCTAAAAGCAGGGAGCCCAGGGGACAGTATGGATCATATGATCATAGCTATAGGCTGGTAGTGCGACACTCTACTCCAGCTGAGTTAGTGCCAGGCAAATAGACATACTAAACAAATAAGCATGCCAGGGAAGTAAGTATAACAGTGATTGACAGCACTCCACATGATCATAACCAGCAGATCAGTGGTGATACCCCTGGGTCATTAAATCTCAACCAACCTAGCCACGAGAGCTTGGAACATGTAATTTCTTGTTCTTCTGACCTTATGCTCAGTGATCACAGAGGCCAAAAGTCAGCACTCTGCAAGATTTCACAGGTTTGCATCCACCAGAGCAGCAGTGGTGTCTGTGAAGTACTAACTCCCAAACAGCAGCCCGGGTCTCTAAATAGAACATTATAGTCTCTGGCTCTGCTGAGTTTGGGCCTGGAGAGTACAGTGACCTTCAGCCAATCAGAACTTCTTATTTGCCTTAACTGACTAAGAACTATATCTTGTTAAAGAAGTTATGGGGGATAAACTAAAAATTCTGATTATATTGAACAAATTTGCTGAGGCTAATGTATATTCCCAGTATAGTTACTATTATGAAGGGACAATAAATAGTCGTAAGACTCTCACATAAAGAAGAAAAATATGCCAATACAATAGAAATACAAACCTGAGAATTATGAAAACATGAGAATGAAGACCAGTGAGGAAACAATTAACTTCAACAACTCAACAACAAGTAATATCACCAGTACTGAGGTACAAAAAATGCCAGGGAAATTTTGACAGAAAACATTCAGAACACCAACAAAACATAATCAAAGAAGAAAGGAAGAACTTTTCCACACCACATAATAATCACAATTACTAACAGAAGCCAAGAAAAGAATCTTAAATGCACTGAGGACAAAACAATGGTTGACATTCAGGGAAAACAATAATAACTCTGGACTTCTTACTCCAAGTTATAAAAGTCAGGAGGTACAGACATGATATACTCCAAACCCTGAAAGAAAACAACATTCAACCAAGATTGCTATATCCAGCAAAGATATCTTTCAAAATTGATGAAAAAATAAAAACTTTCAAGACAAGCAGAAACTAAAAGAATTTATGACTACTAGGCTGTCACTAGAGAACATACTTAAAATAATAAAAGACAAGATGAAATAAACAAATACTAGAATCAGAGGAAGGGTGAATTCCACCAGATAGATAACTAAGGATAGAAGAAATAATACTATATAAAACAGAAAATATAAATCAAAATGACATGAAAAAACAAAAATTATTTCTCAAAAAGAATATTTTAAGAAAAATTAAATTAATAAAATGCTTAAAATACAGTTATAACTTGTGAGATAATATGGTTTAGATATAAAATGTCCCCATAACTCTCAGATACCAGAGACATGGTCCCCAAAACAGCAATGTTCAGAGTTAAAGCTTTTAGGATGTGATTGGATTATGAGAACTGTAATGTGAACCTTAATTACTTGATCAAGTTATAATTTGATGAAATTATTGCAGTATAGTGTCAACTTTAAAAGGTAGGGCTTAGTTGAAGAAAGTAGACCACTGGGAACATACTCTGAAAGCATAGATCTTGCCACTCTAGCCCCCCCAAACTCGGCTCCCTGGCTACCATTAGGTAAACAGTTCAGCTTCCTCTCACCCCTCCATCATGATGTTTCATCTCACATTAACACCAAAGAAATGCAGCAAGATGCTATGGACTAAAAACTTTGAATCCATCAACAAAAAAATAAATCTTCCCTTCTTCAGGATGTATTTGCCAAGTATTTTGTAACAGTGATAAAAAGCTGACAGAAATCATTATCTGGATAAGATGAAGAGTTTGAAAAATAATTAAATCATGTATAACATATTTGAAGGACCCAAATAGAGCTATATTGATCTAATATTTAAATATGTACATTTTTTGTTTACTCACTTTGATAGATTTCTTTCTCATGTATGAGGAGAGCTGTTTTTGTGTTCTACCTTTCCGACTTAAAATAAATATTTGTTCTTCCATATTTTTCTCTCATGCTCCTTAACACAATTCTTCTCATGGTTTCTTTTTAATGTTTTTTATTGTTGCATTGTAGTCATACATCTTAACAGGGTGCAAGATAGTAGAGGCATGCATGCACGCATCACTCATTTAGCCCTTCCCCAATTAGTACCTCATTCCCTCCCCTCCCTTCTTCTCATATTTGGCTTAGTGATTGATAAGTTTGTGAATGTACATCACATACAATTAGGAAATTTCCCTTTTCCCCCTCCCAACCTCCTCAGTTAGGGTGCTTTATTTGCTCATCTTCTTTGTCTAGAGTTTTTCTTTCACTTTTATTTATAAGTAGAACATATTGAAAAGGGCATACATTTAGACTGTGTTTGGCGCCCCCCCCAGTTCCCCTTCCTTCCTTCTAACAATGAGTGTCCAGGTTAAACATGCTACATTCATACTTTTACACATATTTGGATGTAACTCCTTCATTAATCAACCACAGCCTTCTTCCTCTCCTTTCTTTCCATTCTAGCTTCGCTGTGGTTTCCCCTTCATTATCTGGAGTCCCTCTGGTATCCCCAATGCTCCCTAATTTGGGCATATTAGAGAAAACATATGTCCCTTCTCTTTCTGTGCTTGGCTGATCTCACGTAACATAATGTTTTCTAGGTCTTTCCATCTTTTTGAGAATGCTATGATTTTGTTCTTCTTTATAGCTGAATAGAATTCTATTGTGTGTATTTCCTTTCTTCCTAGCTTCTACATATTAGGGAGAACATCTAGTCTTTTTCTTTTTGTTGACTAACTAATCTCAAATAGCAAAATGTTCTCCAGTTCCATTCATTTTTCTGCAAGTGACATAATTTTCTTTTTCTTTATGACTGAATAAAATTCCATTGTGTTCATTGTTTCTGTTACTCCACATAAGTGCCCCAAGTCTCATGAGCAAGTCTCCTTTAGATTAAAGCTGTGTCTATTTTTTTTTCATTGTTTCCTATGACAAAATCAGTCCCATCTCTTAGCTATAGTTTTACCTCAAAAGTGGGGAAAATTTGCTGTCTATGAATCATCATTTTCCATATTTCTTTCTTTTCCAATTTCTTCACCACCCTCAACCAATTTGATAACAAGGAAACTTTGTTTCAATTGTATAGGCATTGCTATTGTAGATGATAGATGTGTAATGATATAACTAATTTTGTAATATCCCATAAATAATATTTTTAAATCTTCTATTTTAAAGTCTATTTTAAAATTTACCCTAAAATATAATGGAATATTCATATAATTACATATTTTACACACAAATGTGTATATCAACATATTTACATTTGTGTGTATAATATATAGTTATATGAATATTCCTTTATATATTATCATAAATAAATTCTACTTCCAGATAGAAGAAAAATAAAATTTGTCCCCAATAATTTTTGAAATTTTACCTATAATTAATTTCAACAAATTAGTCCAGTGGTTATACTTTGTACTATAATATACCTATAAAATTCAACTTTTAAACATTTTTTATCTTTGCCTCCAAACACTTTCTTGAGTCTTCTGAGTTATCATCAAGCCCTTCCTACTATGGTAATCCAAACACCCACTACCAGTGTTGAAAAAACTCATTTGTCAACAAATCTGTGTACAGTATCCTTGAATAACACTCTTAACTATATAATCTGAAACCTAAACAGCCATTTGATCTATGAGTTAACAAATGAATAACCACTTACCAAAAAATTAATACCTTATATACCAGTTTAAGTTTTAAACTTTTCTTGAAAAAATTACAATAGATAGAAATACTATGTCTGCCTTGTTCACAATAATGGATAAATTGTACTAAGTGTCCACTATGTGTCAGGTTCATTTCTAAGTGCTTGCAATGAATTAAAAGTAATAACCATAAAAGCATGATGAGGCATAAAATGTTATTATAATCTCTATTTTAATGACAAACTGAGAGAGAGGGATTCAATGATTTGCTAAAGATTATGATCCTGATAACTGTCAGAGGTAGGCTCTGGGGTGTACAGTTCATGCTCTTAGTCTCTGTACTGGATGACGGCTCCCTGGCAGTAATAAACTCCAGCTAAGCACACATTGCTTTCTGTAGGGATGGCATGCTTTGTGTGGCTCACTGGTGTCCCCATTCATTAGTCCTCCTTGTCAACTTCTTACAGGGCTTAACATAAGTGGCCATCAGTGTCCTTGCATTTCTCTTTTTAATTACATATATTGAAATGTATTATATTTATGATGTGTATTTTGAGTATATATTTTTAATTTTTCTTATATTCAAAAAGAACTATGTATGTTCCCTGCCATTTTTAAATATATCCATTCTCTTACTCTATTTTTTTATTTTAACATGTTTGATAGAGCAATATATATGTGTATGTGTGAGTGCTTACATATAACATATCTCAAACATAATAAATATCTGCTACAGCATACATAATGCATATATATGCACATATACATATTGTGTGTATATAATATATAAGGAGAATGTGCATATATTTGTTACAGAATATACACATTGTGTTTGACAATAAAATTTATGTTTTATATGTATGTGTACTAATATATAATCTATAAAATATGTATGTTTATCTATTACATTATAATACATGTACAAATACATGCTGCCCTGTAAAATATGAAAAACTGAAATATTGACAGAATGAGTAAATTTAAAAATAACAGAGACTATATAGTTGTTTGTGGATGTAAAGAACATGATTACTGATTAAATATGTAAAGGCTTGATTTAAATTATTAGAGTGGCTACTAATAACACTGAAGTTATCCTTTCCTTATCTTTCCAAATATCCCATCTTCTTAATCAGTGAAGCTCTTCTCCTTCAACCTTTTGGAGACTCCCTGTTAATAAGACTTTTTTCTTCAATATACTTTCTTGCTACTTTTGGATTTAAAAAAATGTTAAAAAATACTTTTTTACTCTCATAATACCACACTTCAATTCATCACTACTCTGACCTTATTTTACTTATTCTACGTCCATGTTGCCAAGTTTCAATAGTGAAACAATTAAAAACATTTTTTTCACTGTTGGGGTCATACTTATTTCTTTACCAGATCCAATTGATAACTGATTCTTTTATTTGAAACTCTCATTGATTTTACCCTTTCAAATTCTTTTTATTACCTCTCAAACTATTTTGTCTTGATAATTTGCATGCTAACTCACAATTTCATTTGGCATCTTTTAGTGAATTGCTACATACACAGAATGTGTGCCTTCGTCTGTAGTCTTGTCACCTCCTATTCTTTTTTCATACTGCTGACAGAATGATCTTTCAAAAATGCAAATGTGATCGTGTTGTTCACAGGCTCGCAATACTCGTTGACTATCCACGGTCTATAGGATGAAGGTTAAATTGTTTAGCACTCATGTCGTGTTCTGAACCATCACTCAAGTCGTGACTACTGCAGAATTATGTCTCTCTGAATAAAATTGATTAGTGATGAATATTTAGAATATGGAAAGTTTCTGTCTCAGTTTTGCAGACTTTATGATTTTCTAATTGTATAGCTGTGCCTGTTCCTATTATAAAAATATGTGAAAATTCTGTATGTTTAAAATAAATAGTCTTTATTTTTGTCATGATGGGGATTGAACCCAGGGCCATTCTACCTCCAAGCTGCACCCCTAGCTTGATTTTTTATTCTTTATTTTGAAACAGTTGTACTAAGTTGTAGAGGGCCTCACTAAGTAACTGAGGCTGTCTGTGAACCTGAATCCTCCTGTCTCAGCCTCCCAAGTACTGGGATTACAAGCATGCACTATCACACCCTGTTCTAAAATACTTAGTCTTAATGATTTTTTTTTTTTTGCAGAATTTCCATGACTACTTTAGAAAGAAATCAGATACCTGTAGATTCTTTAATGACATGATTGATGACAGTGACTTTTTATAGGACAATGAAAATATGTTTAACTGTCTATGAAATATCTGGTTGCTTAGAAATAACATATATATAAATTTTAATCAAAAACTGATTTAAGGAAGTTGCTATTTAAAGTTATTTTCTTGAGGAAATATTATGACATACATTTTATGTCCACATACATTTCTGTTGGTGTCAAAGGCATACTTATGCTTGGCTTTGATTGATACTTGCATGTTTATCTTCTTATTTGTGGCCTCTTAATCAGAACTGGCTGGTTATGGTTTTTCCAGTAGGAACTACCATATAAGAAATTTCCTGCCATCACCTCCTATTCATCCAGACCACGCTTCTATTTGATGACAGAATGCGTTATTACCTTTATCATTCATATTCTGGAAATTCCTGGCTTTACAATATTGCCACTGAAAATCTACATAAAACCTATCTCTTAATTTGATCAACAGTTATAATCTATTCCAGATATCCAATCTGTTTTCTCAATATTCTTATTTTGTATTATTATAAAATGTTATGTTTATGTCCTTGAATATCTTGTTAGACTAGAATAAGAACTAGAAAATAGAAGGTGCTTAATAAGTATCTTTTAAAGATTGAATGAATGGATGGATGGATGGATGGATGGATGGATGGATGGATGGATGGAGTTACCACAAATCTAGATATCATATACTTCTTTTTTTTGTGTGTGGGTCTTGGGATGGAACCCAAGAGCACTTGACCTCCCAGCTATACCCCTGCCCTAGTTTTTTTATTCCTTAATTTGAAACTGGGTCTCACTAAGTTGCGTAGGGCCTCACTAAGTAGCTGAGGCTGTCAGCAAACCGCGATCCTCCGGTCTCAGCCTCCCCAATGTTGTATCATATACTTCTTAAACAGCATGCACTGATAGTCTCAACTTCCCCATCAAGAGATATCTATGAGCATTCCTTTGCCTCTGATGAAATAGTGTTCAACATTTAGTCAACTGTATTGCACTGTTCCCTGGGACTCATGAGAAATGTAAAACTTCTCATGAGTTACAATGTTGAGCAAGAGTACTCATATAAAAAAAATAAAAAGACAGTCCTTAATTTATAAATTGTTTCTAAGTTGTAAGTACAACACATCTCTGATTTCCCTGAGGATGGTGTCTTTGGAAACTGACAGGACCATTTTAGGCACCCAACATATGTGTAAGAAGATGTTATATATATTAGCTGCTAAGAAGCGTGGAACTGTTAGGCAAGAGCTGATTTTAGATCCTTTCTCCTGGTACCTGAGCTGTCTGTTAAATAACAACCTAAAGAAACTGACAAAGAAGAATGCTCAATGAGGGTCTGATGTCAGATAAGTGTTTCTGATTATTTTCTCCTTGATTTTCTGCCTACAACAGCTGTGAGTACATAGAAACATGTATCATGGAAATTAAAATACTAAGAGTTTATTGAAAATAAGTTTCAAATAATTTTTGAATAGCTAATATTTCTAATTTTATCATTCAAAAAGAATGTTTAAGAATTTAAGTAGTTTGCTAGAAATCATGTAAAGCATTTGAAGAGCCATTAGGACATATGTATTAAGTCTACCAAACATGTTTGATAAAGCATATATATGTACATATATATGTATATATATAT
Organism: Muscardinus avellanarius; assembly: GCF_963383645.1. NCBI lineage: Eukaryota > Metazoa > Chordata > Mammalia > Rodentia > Gliridae > Muscardinus > Muscardinus avellanarius. The sequence goes on from NC_137791.1 coordinate 85,616,837, forward strand.
ATATATGTGTGTGTGTGTGTGTGTGTGTAAATATGTATAAATTCAACTGATACAACCTTATTACCTTATTAAAGAGACAGCCTAATCCAGTGTAATATTTCTTGTTAGAAAGTTTTAGAATAGACTTTTAAATATCAGACTGAAAGTTTTGTTTTCTATAAAACTGGTTCAATATTCTATGTTTAATTCATCCATCATGATTACTATAAAATCAATGGTCTAAGTAAAGTGAGTTGTAAATTTCATATCATTAATAAATATTATGGTATAAACCAAAACTAACAATGTCCAAATACAAAAAAAACTCTAGAAAATATAGTTAAAATCCTGACATGTAATATTTATGACTTGGCATGTTTATATGTTTTTCTTTTACATAGTTAACTGTGCATGGTATTGACAAAATTGATAAAGTTGTTTGAGATAAGCAAATATTCCTGTATTTGATCTTTCTTATTTAATTAAATTATTTTGAATGGAAGATAAGATTGTGGCTGTACCTTCAACTTAAATCTAAATGGTTCCAATTTTTTCAGTACTTCCAGGCATTCACACACACACACACACACACACACACACACACACACACACAACTTTTGGAGAAGGAAAGCAATATCTTAATTCTCCAATTTCTTCTGAGTTTTTTTTTTTTTTTTTTTTTTGGCGGTACTGGTGATGGAACTGAGGGGCATTCTACCTCCGAGCTACACCCCAGCTCTATTTTTTATTCTTTATTTTAAAACAGGGTCTCACTGAGTTGCACAGGGCCTCACTAAGTAGCAACTGAGGCTGTCTTCAAACCGGGATCCTCCTGTCTCAGCCTCTCAAATGCTGGGATTACAAGCAGGCAATACCACGCCTGGATTTTCTTCTGAGTATTTTAATTAATTAATTTATTTATTAATTTATTTATTCATTCATTTTTGTGGCACTGGGGTTCCTGGAAGCACTTCTACTCTGGACTACACTCCCAGACCTATTTTTTATATTTTTATTTGGAAACAGGGTCTCTTAAGCCAACACAGCTGGCTTCGAACCTGTGCGATCCTCCTGTCTTCGATTCCCAAGTGTGTGGATTACAAGCGTGGGCCACCATGCCTGGCTTTCTTTTTTTTTATATTTATAAGATTTAATTTTATTAATAGAATATAACTCTTTAACTGAATAGAGTCTATATCCTTAATATGTAATATGTTTGCTACTTAAATAGTACTTTTATAAAATGTGTATATATATATATATATATATATATATTTCAGAAATTGTACATATAATAATTATACAGTTTTATGTAAATTTAGTTGTCAACATACCCAAAGAAATTTACCTACTTTCAGGGTACAGTACAGAAGAAAACTCCACATAAAGCCAAGGGTGACTGGGTGGGCCATGACATTCAGAAACCTGCAGTACCCAGATTTGTCATCTTCTTGTTGATGATCACTGCAGTATTCTGAGTATTTTCGAAAATACTTTTTATATGCTACATCTAAAAAAAGCAAACAAAAAATCAAGAGAAATGTAAATTCCAAGAAAAACCAGTAAAAATTAAAAACAAAGAGATCTTAGGTTAATATTACAATTCTTTTTTCCTTTGCAGTACTGGGGATAGAAACCAGGGGCATTCTATCTCCAAGCTACACCTCTCCTATTTTTATTCTTTATTTTGAAACAGGGTCTCACTAAGTTGCAAAGGGCCTAAGTAGCTGAGGCTGTCTGCAAACCGCGATCCCTGTATCAGCCTCCCAAATGCTGGGATTACAAATGTGTGCCACCACGCCCGGCTTATTACATATATTTTTTATTTTTTTATTTTTTTGGTGGTATTAGGGGTGGAACCCAGAGGCTTTCTACCTCCAGGCTACACTCCGAGACCTATTTTATATTTTATTTGGAAACAGGGTCTAACTAAGTAGCCGAGGCTGGCTTCGAACCTGTGCGATCCTCCTGTCTCAGCCCCCCAAGTGCAGGGATTCCAAGCGTGCGCCACCACGACCGGCTTATTACATATATTTAAATAAAATAATTTTAAATTAACTGAACATGGAATGGTCAAGATAATAAAAATTATATTCTTACTTATCTAGAAAAAAGATAATTTTAATCTATTTTATAGTGGTCCTAAAAACGATTGAAATTATTTTGCTAAATTATATTAACCCATAGTAATTGTACAAATTAGTGGATTTCAATGCAACATTTACATATATGTATATATTATTCCCTCATCATGTCTACCATCCCTTCTGCTCTCTTTCTCACCCTTTCTTCTCTTTCCCTGATAGTCCTTTGTGTTCTACTTTCAGGGTTTATGTTTTTATTGCACTTTGTTTTCACATATGGGGGAAAATAAACAGTGTTTTTCTTTCTATGTCTGACTTATTTTGCTTAAAATGATACTTGTTTGTTTAATTAATTTTCCTGCAAATGACTGAATTTTATTGTTCTTTATGACTACCTCATACTTTGTATATACCATATTTGTTTTTATTCATTTGTTTGTTGATGGACACCTAGGCTGATTCCATAACTTAACTACTGTAAATAATGGTCCATAAACATGAATTTGCACATATGTCTTTTGCAAACTGATTTGCTTTAGATATATAAATATATATCCAAGGATGATATGGCTGGAACTTATGCAAGTTCTATTTTTAGTTTTTGGAGGAATTTTCATACTGTTTTCCATAGTATCTCCCATCAATGGTTCGTTTTTCACCACCTTATTGCCAAACATTTTTTTTTACCTTTTTTATTTTCTTAATGATAGTCATTATGACTAGGGTGAGATTAAACTACAAATGTAGTTTTGGTTTTCATCTACCTGATAGGTAACGATGCTAAGTATATTTTTTATATATGTATTGGCCACTTGTACTTTTGTTTGTGTGGTACTGGGGAATGAAAGCCAGGGGCATTCTACCTCTTAACTATAACTCAAATGTTAGTTTATTATTTAGTTTTTGCTTATTTTCCTAAACAGTCTTACTAAGTTGCTGAAGATATTGCTAAGTTTCTGAGATGGGCCTAAAATCTGTGATCCACCTGTCTCAGCCTCTCAAGTTTGGGGGTTAATGACATGTGTCACCATTACCAACTTCTATCTCTTCTTTTGAGAAGTATCTGTTTAAATCATTCGCACATTTTTCATTGGATTACTTTTTATATATTGTGCTAACTTCTTTATGTACTCTGGATATTAATCCTCTGTCAGATGCTGAAAAATAATTTTGTCTAATTATGCAAGTTATTTCTTCACTGTACTGATTATTTTCTTTGCTGTGTTAAATTGTTTTAATTTTATGTAATTCCATTTATCAATTCCTGATTGTTTTTTAGCTATTTAAAATCTTAGGCATGAAATGTTTGCCTGTGCTAATATCTTGAGGTGTTACCAATGTTTTTTCCTGGTCATTTTAATGTTTTAAGTCTTAAATTAAGGCTTTGATCAATTTTGAGCTGAGTTTTGTCCAGAATAAGACAGAGGTCAAGTTTCAGTCTTCTGCATGCGGTATCAAATTTTCATAATACTGTTCACTGAAGAGGATGTCTTTTCTTCAATATATGTTTTGGTACCTTTATTGAGAATCATTCTGTTGTACTTATAGGGTTCATTTCTGGGTATTATATGTTGTTCTATTGGTATATGTGTCCGAGGGTTTATTTCTGGGTATTATATGTTGTTCTATTGGTATATGTGTCCATTTTTATTCTAATACCATGCTGGTTTTGGTGCTATGGCTCTGTAGTATAATTTGAAATCAGGTATTATGATGCCTCTAGCATTGATCTCATTCCTCAGATTTCTTCGTCTATTTGGAATCTTTTGTGCTTCCATATAAATTTTAGGGCTGCTTTATTCTAGTTTTATGTAGAATATCAATGTTATTTGATAAGGATTGCACTAAATCTATAGATAATTTTGAGCAGGCTGGCCATTTTTAAAATACTTCTCTTCACGCATTGTAATTATACCTCATCATGACATTTAAAGTGATACATTCATACATGCCATCATCATTTTTTGTAGTTTAACAATATTATTTCTCATTTATATCGTAACTATATTGTCCAATTTAATTCATTGGGCTGTGTTCTCTTACCCTTTATTTACTTCTATAAAGTCATTTATATGAATTTTTAAAATATTTATTGATTGATGATTGATGATTGATTGATTGTGGTGCTGGGGATGGAACCACACAGTAGCGTTCCACCTCTGAACTAAACACCCACTCCTTTTTAATTTTTTTTTTTTGTGTGTGTGTGGTACTGGGGTTCCTGGAAGCCCTTCTACCTCCGGGCTACACTCCCAGACCTTTTTTTACATTTTTATAAATTTGGAAACAGGGTCTCCTAAGCTAGCGCTTGCGCCTGGCTTCGAACCTGCGCGATCCTCCTGTCTCTCCCTCCCAAGCGCAGGGATTACAAGCGTGCGTCACCACACCCGGCTCCTTTTTAATTTTTATTTGGAAACAGGGTCTCTATAAGTTGCTGAGTTATCTACTTTGAAATGTTTGCCATCCATTAATAGAAAGTCATACAATTTAGAAGTTGTCACATTGTCTTAATTTTTTTGTACTTATTGTGTTTCTCTGTTGAGATTTGTTCACCCATAGGGGAGGATATCATTTCCAGTTTTATATGAAGGCCTTCTTAGTAAGCAGACTTCTCCTAATAATGTTCCCTGAAATATCAGTGCTATAGTATTAATTCTAATTTGATTTTATATTATTGTTTTCTTGTGGTCTTTTTGGCTGTGTTTGATAGGATTTGGCACAACATGTACCATGTAGAGCCTGATATCTTTGTACTTCTCACAAGAGAAAGGAGCCCCTGGTAGTTCATGTTGTAGATATGGTATAGATATAGTATGTGTGATGTTTTCTTTGTGGATGATTCTACAATGGGAATGAAAGCCCCTATCAGGTATTGGAGAAGTTTCTTTTTATTGATAGTAACTCTTATGCTACTGGCCATTCCAAACATGGTGGTAAGACTGGAGTTCTGTACTCTTTTCTAGAGATTGGTGATTTTCCAGTTGTTTCACATGGAGAGGCAGGAACTGGGATCATATGACACTAGAATAATTTTGACATTTTTAAAAGTTAAATAAAAAAGAAAGCAAAAACTCCAAGTCGGTTTATTCATTAGTATAAGTTTAATCAGCGAGCCAAAACCAAAGCCAAAAATAAATAAACCAGCTGAATTTAACCTAGCAATCTAACTTAGAGTAACATAAAGAGGTAATTCAGTATCTCTTAGTTCCTGTTGATACTAAAGAAAATTTGATGCCAATCTAAGTTTTACTTCTTGTAGGATCTTAGTTTAGATTTAATTATTGTTTTTATTTTCCATTTTTCCTTCTTTGGAAATATTTGATTTGTCAATTTTTTTCTTTGCCATCATATCCTAACCATTTCCACAGTGTTTCTATGTGTAATGTATTTACTTTTGTCTAACCTGCTTAATGTGTCAGCCTACACTGTGGACTTCCAGGTGCATATTCTACTCCAAGGTCCTGTCCTACCTGAAAACCTCCGATGGCTTTCATATCACCTGGAATAATTTCCATGGCCTAAAAGACCTTATATGAACTTTCTACTCAGGCCCCATGTCCTATAATACTCCCTTGAATCACTCAGTTATAATCAGTTTTCCCCATAATTTCACAAGTTTTTAATATATACTGAAATAAGCAAGTTATAAAAATAAATTTTCCTTCTCTTATTACATTTTCTTTTCTCTCAAATTGGAATCTAGTAATCTGTAGAAAGGTTGATCTATATGCATAAGAGTAGACTCCAGGAGTAACTGCTTTAATTCTTCCCAGAGCTAAAATGTTGATTCCAAGAGTATACTTTACAGAAGGATTCCACAACTGTCTTCCTAAAGAATCCCTAAAAACTTCTGACAAATTCCCCATTTTCTCCCAACTTTTTAATTTGTGGTGATCGTTGGCATCCAGGAATTCAGGTAAGGAAATATTTCTGGATTGTTCCAACATGTTATTGTTGACAAGTTCTGTACACATTTTCTGTGATTTAATTTCATACATTGAAAGTTGTATCATAACATGTTCTGAGGTTCTATCAATATTCATTTTTGAATTCTGCTGTAAGTAAACCACATAGTTCAGGTTGTACATTTACTTTCATCCATTTTCATTTTTCTCTGTATTTGCAAGAAACTTAAATTTCCTGGATAGGTTAATACATTTTCTGTACTGTAGTGCATTCCTTCCGGCTTGCAAAACTTATTCTGAAAACTCCATTTAATTATAGTTTTCTCTACTCCCAATCTTCTGCAGGTTGCCTCTAAGCTCTTGTAGGCTTACAAATATCAGATACTAAAAGAAAATAACCACTGAAAGATGTAATACATATATATGTGTGTGTGTGTGTGTGTGTGTGTGTGTGTGTGTGTGTGTGTGTTAATTTTATGTATCTAGTTGTCCAATAAATATGTATTATGTTTTTACTAACTGATCACAAAGTTAGGTATGAAGCAGCTAAGAAGTTTCCTGCTCTGAAGAAATCGGTTATATAACAGATGAAACAAGAAGGCAAGTAATTACAATACCATTTGTCAAGTGTTACTAAAGGATAGACACATTCTTACATAACCATATCAGAGCCACCCCTTCCAGTCATAGAGAAATAAGCAACAGCATTCCTAAGAAAATTATATGTCAAAGTAAAAGTTAAGTTGTTAAGTGTTATCCAAGCCAAAAGGAATTTCAAGTAGAGAGATAGAGAGATTGTTATAAGTAAATGAAGGGTGTTGAGAAAGAATGAGTTTTGTTTTCGGAATTGTGAATGTGTAAGTAATGCAAGAAATAGAGCAAGAAATTATTGATAGGTAAAGTCAAAGATGCTTTCAAGGGCCAAAATAAATTTTTGTTTACATTATTTAATGAATCAAGTCTATAAGTTAGCAGCAATACAGTCATTCAGGCTTCTCAACTATTAGGGTCACAGAATCGAACTTGAAATTTTTAGTGAGCACTCTAAATCATGCATCATGTTATGAAAATGTCTTAAAGAGGAGGTATTCTGAGGCAGAAAGGGATCAGATAGAAGTCTCTTGGCATAATTCAGCTCACATATGATTATAATCTAAAATAACTCAATGGATATGACAGAGAGAAACAAACTTGAACAGTTTAAAAAATTAGTGGTGGTAAGACTTTGCAACTGATCAGTAAAGAAAGTTAGAATTTGTATAAAATTTCCAGTATGTTGGATCATGTAGAGTTTGATATAGTCAACAAGAAAGCCTGGAACAGGTGTTAAAACTGCTGCACAGCACATCAAAGAGCCAAGGTGTTACTTCTTTTCGACTAAGAAGATAACATGACAAAAAAGAACAAGTACAAAAGTGCAAAATAGAGCTAATCACCCAAATGTCAGTCCTAAATAAAGGCCATCATTCAGATGCCTGACATGACAGGAAGAGCGCCTTGTTTTGTCAGAGTCTTATAGCTCCCATGAGACACTCTCAGGCAGTTACCAAAACCTATTGCCGCTGTTGGCCTTGAATTCTCCCTAATGGATGCCATTCAGTTACCGTTCTCTGATCATTCTGACAGAAAATTGAAGTCTGAAGAGACCTTGTTTGTTTGTCCTTTAATATCCAGGGGGACCAGCACGCTTCATGTTCCATCTGTGAATCATCCTTATTTTAATCAGGATCTCTTACATAAGCTAAAAGAGAAATTGATTGAAGCTGTTACTTTGCTGGCAAAGAGAAATTTTTTTTATTTGCAGAAACCTCAAGAGAAAAATATGCTTTCTGTACAAGCTTAAGCCCAGCAGTTAGCTTTGGAGTATCTACACACTGTATTATGTCTTGCAACAGTATACCTCATAAAATAAAGCAATTCAAATGTTACCTGTGGAAATTTGAAATTGCCCCCACTTTGGTTATCAAATGGCATAAATATTTCTGTCTCTGTCATTGACATATAATGACACAATTGCTCAAAAATAGAGTAGTGAATCTCTATTTGTACCTGCTTAGTCTCTTTAGCAAAAATAATTCAATGACAGAATTCTGGAAATTTGAGGAAGGTAAACTTTCTTCTTGGACTACAAAACTACCTTGGATTTTCTTAACTAACTGAGCAAAGGATCAATCAAGTGACACGTTTGTAATAAGAAACAAAAACAAAATATGCTTTAGTTTCCATTTGAAATTAAAGTGTTGATCCATAACATGGCAAAACACTAGACAGCTATTATTCAAATTGAAGAAGAGAAGCATGACATTGGAATAATGCTATAGCAAAGAGGGCAACTTGCAAAACCTGGTAAACTGTAAGGCATGCTGCAGCATATAAAGGTCTATGTGCAAAGAGAAATGAGTTCTCTTCTACTTGCAGTAACTCAGCATTCAGGGACATAGCAAATTTCCAGAAATTGTAAAACATATTCCTAAGAAACCAAAGGAAGAATATTTCGCAGATATTATTGGGTTTGGGGAAAGATAAGAAGTGTTTTGATTTTATGTGGTGATTAAGAATTTTAGATATCAACAAGCCCACCTTTTTTCTTTTAATTTAGATTTAACCTGTTTTGGTTTCTGCAAGAAGACTTCAAGCTACTATAACTATAAAACAATAAGTTGATAGTTATTGTTTAAGCCCCTCAGTTTTTGCTACTTTATAGTTTAAGTTGCTGATACTTTTAAAGTTTCCAACCAATTTCTATGACCTATACAGAATAAAAACGAGGATTATATCCCTGGCTTAATGTAATGTCATATTGTACTTTACTATTAGCAACATGTGAAATCACTCATATCATGATATATAATATTTTCAAGTGTTTTATTGATGATTATTTTATATACTTATGTTTATATTCATAAGATTTTAATATACTTAAAGGCAGAGATAAAATTATGTTTTCTTTTCTATTAGAGATTGATGGAGAGCCTTAACAATATCAACAACTTAAACATTTAAATATCATGTATCATTGGACTGTAAAAACTGTGTGGTCATGAAGCTGGTGTCAGTATTATATTCTTTCAGTGTTTGATCCTTATGTGTATATGAATACCATGTTTATCCCTGTTGTCTATCAGCTCTATTTGACTCACTATCAACCATTCTGTTAAACTAATTGAATGTGTGTGTGTGTGTGTGTGTGTGTGTGTGTGTGTGTGTGTGTTTGATATTGGGAATTGAACCCATGGAAAGTCTAACTCTGAGCTACTCAGAGTTCTGTCCTTTTTATTTATTTATTTATTAAAGGTGTTTTTTTTTTTTTTTTTTTTTTTTGGTGGTACTGGGGTTCCTGGAAGCCCTTCTACCTCCGGGCTACACTCCCAGACCTATTTTTACATTTTTTATTTGGAAACAGGGTCTCCTAAGCCAGCGCGCGTGGCTGGCTTCGAATCTGCGTGATCCTCCTGTCTCTGCCTCCCAAGCTTGGGGATTATAAGTGTGCGCCACCACGCCCAGCTATTTATTTAATTTTTGAAACAAGGTCATGCTAGGTTGCTGAGAGACCCACCAAGTTGCTGAGGCTTGTCTTGAACATATGATCCTCCTGTCTCAGCCTCTCAAGTACTGGGATTACAGAAGTGTGTCAACAATGCTCAGCAACTAATTGGAATTTTACAACAATTACAATTTATCAAATCCTTCTCTAATAAAAACATTTATTTTGAATATTTCTGGAAATTTCAGCTTGGTAAGTAGCTCAACAATTACAGATAAATTAATTTTTGAAATCAGAAACATCTTAGTAGACCTACTCTGTAATCTGTGCTAATGCGGTCATCCTTAATTTTGATCTCTGAGTCATAAATTGCTATTGCCATCTCTTTTAAGACATGTAATGACTATCATGTTATATGGTTCTTTTAAAACATATAATGACTAACATAACATATGGTTTTATTTAAATTAATAGGATAATAAGCAGTACAGTCATTGAAAAAATCTAATCACCAACTAAGTATTAAGAAAAAACTGGAGGTTATGCACACAACATTTCATAACATGTGTTTCCTTGGGGCTACATGCATTTCAGTTAGTGGCCTTGTGTAATTTCAACTAGCATAATTTTGTTTTATATCTACCTTATTTGTCCACTCATTTCTCTTCTAGACTGCTCAATTATACATTAGTACTTTAGATAAAGCAATAAATATATAATTATCTTTATATATCATTAAAATTTATATATCATTACATATATATAACTAATGATATATACATATGTATCTTTAAATAACTTCTTAATTTATAGTCTCACATTGTTACATATCTCTGTAAAGACTATTACTGTATTGTCCTGTGAGCCATATTTGTAACTCTGTACCAGATTTTAAACCAGTCCTAAGACTTTGTTATATCTCCTCCAAAACTACTTATGAATTTACTGATAATTATTATACTTGCTTCAAATCCATATTTGAAAAGAAAAATTAAACTGAATTGTCTCTTCTATGTATATATTATACATTGAAACATATCTGCCATTTTATAGCTGTGTTATTTAGTTAAACAAAAACTGTATTCTCTCTCCAAATTTTCCTGTTTCTTGAGTCTTAGTCAATTCAAGGTACTATAAAAGAATCTCACAGCATGAAAAAATAGCGATTAAGTCAAAGTAGATTATTCCCTTCATAAACTATATTATGGAAAATCAAAAATAAAAATAAAAATATATAATCTCTAATCTCCAAAAATTTTATTAGTGTTGATTAGAGAAGTCAAAACACTGATACAACATAAAATGGGATATGACTCAGAAAAGCAATATCAGAAAGTATCTTCAAGGACAAATCTGAAAATGCTTCAAGAAATTGATATGATTATAGCAATGCTGAAAGGAAGTAGGATATTATTTAGCCTTAAAATGAAGGAAATAACATCATTTTTACTAAATTCATAAATCTGAAGGATATTGTGTTAAGTGAAATAATCAAAGACAAATATTGAATGACTTTACTTTTTGTGGAATTAGAAATTCAAAAGAGAGTAGCCAGGTGTGGTGGCTCACGCTTGTAATCCCAGCATTCGGGAGGCTGAGACCAGAGGATCACGGTTCTCAGACAGCCTCAGCTACTTAGTGAGGCCCTTTGCAACTCAGTGAGACCCTGTTTCACAACAAAGAATAAAAAATTGGACAGGGGGTGTAGGTCAGAGGTCAAATGCCTCTGGGTTCTAGCCCCGGACCGAAAAAAAAAAAAGGATTTCAAAAAAGAAACAATAAAATGGTGGTTAGCAGGTGCTGGAGTTGAGTAGATAGGTAGACAAGAGATGTTGCTAAAAGAAAATAAAATTCTAGTAAGATAATACCAGAGGGACTCCAGATAATGGAGGGGAAATCTCAGCAAAGCTAGAATGGAAGGATAGGAGAGGAAGAAAGCTGAGGTTGTTCAATGGAGGAGCTACATCTGAATATGTGTAATAGTATAACTATAACATGGTTAACCTGGACACTCTTTATTGGGAGGGTAAGGGAATGGGGAAAGAGAGGGCATGAAGCACAATCTAAATGTACACCATTTTCAATATGTTCCACATATAAATAAAATAAAATATAAAAAAGATAGTTATACTCAATTGACAAAAAAAGAAAACAAGTTCAAGATACATATGTGCCTTTTATTACCATGGTTAATAATGCATTGCATTTTTTGAGATAAAATATGGATTTGAATAGGTAGAAGTTACAGGAAGAAACAAGTAATTTTTAAAACAGAATATACTGATCCATAAAACTCTTAGGCAAAACTTTTGTTTAATGGTATATAGCACTTCTCAATGGCCATGGATCTATAAATAAGACAAAAGAGTAAAATTTACCTTTAAAAAGAACTGCACCTTCTTAGAAAATGTTTGAATGAGATTTACTGAGTCTATCTAATTCTCATTTAAACATTTTCTAAGGCAGTGCGGTTTTTTTGCAAATAAAATTTTACACGTTTGTCTTATTTACAAGGCCATGACCATTGAGAATCCCTATATACCATTAAACAAAAGTTTTGCTTAAGAAAAAATTCAAATGGCCAATAAATGTATGAAAAAAATGCTCAACATTATTGGCAATCAGAGAGATGCAAGTCAAAACTACCTCGAGATTTCATCTAACTCCATCTAGAATGGCAATCATTCAAAAAACAAATAACAACAAATGCTGGAGAAAATGTGAAGAAGCGGGAATTCTAAAACATTGTTGGGATTGCAAAATATTGTAACCACTTTGTAAAACAGTATGGAGGCTCCTCAGAAGAATGGGAACAAATTTACTATTTGATCCAGCAATACAATTTCTGGGTATCTACCCAAAAGAAAGCAAACCAAACTACGAAACTAATGCATGTGTATGTATGTTCATAGCTGCACAATCCACCATTGCCAAACTATAGAACCAGCCAAGATGTCCATTAACAGATGAATGGATTACAAAACTGTGGGATATATGCACAAGGGAATTTTACTCAGCCATAAAGAAAAATACAATTACATCATTTACAGGGAAATGGATGGAACTGCAGGACATTATGCTACGTGAGATTAGTCAATCACAAAAAAGAAGAAATGGAATGCTTTCTCTAATATGCAAAATCTAGAGAGAAATGGGTAACAGGAGAAACTCTAGATGAAGAGGAGATCCTATAGAGGAGGAAATAAGGCAACCTAACTGCGGGGATGGGAGGGGAGAAAAGGGAAACTCTCTAAAACACATGATGTACTTAAATAAATATCAACATCAATCACTAAGCCAAGCATGAGAAGGAGGGATGGGGAAGGAATGGGGTAGGGATTGAGTAAGGGCTAATTGGACGATGTGTGCATGTATATCTATCTACACAAGTCTTTTATCCCATTAAGATATATGACTACAATGCACCAAAAAAAATTTTTTTAAAAAGAATTACTGATATCTTCCTGGTTCCTTTTTTTAAATCCTTAGTTTTAATAATGTTTCTATCTATAATCATGCATTAAAAGAGATCATAGGTGAATCTTTGGGGCCTGTAATCTATATATTTTTGTGGTAAAGGGTAATTTTTGAATCTAAATTCTTATTTTTTGGATTATAAATTTGAAACTCAAAATGCAATCTTATTGTCATTAAGTGCATTGTATTTATTCATCTAAGTGAGGCTTGAAGTGATATAAACACACGGCATGTGATATGTTTTTCTTTATATCTCATCCTGCACTCCTCCCACCTGTATGTTATTGAAATTGATAATATAACCTTTACATATGAACATCTCACTATTTGAACCATTTGCTTCATCAGTTCCCCTTTTTTCCTTCCCCACCATCTGCTCTCTATTCCTCCCCACTATCCTACTAGTCTCTTTCCTCTTTTTTCTAAAGCCTCTTTTGTTTCCAATTTTCATTCTAGTTTCCACTCAGATGAGAGAGAAAAATTATAAGACCTTGACTTTCTGCAAATTGCCTTCTCAGCAATGTTTGTTTTTTGACATTTTTGACCTGCTGACTCTGATCATCATCCGTGCCAACCTTCTACTTCTGCAGAAGTCAGATGCTAGACAGATCATGACTCAGTTTACAGATATGTTTAAAGTTGCACCAATCCAATTTATTTGCACCGTTATTGGAAAGCTAAAATACAATACTGCAAGGTAAAGACTGGCCTAATATCTGCTGCTACATGTATTTCCTCTGGTATGCATGGCAGGAGCTGTAACAAAGATCTTAAGTATTCATTCCCTGGTTTTAAGGACATAGAGAAGCAGAGTGTGTGTTAATTTTGCTGCTGCATTTTGGAGCAGAAAAGACATACCTCTGCATTAGGCAAAGGTACCAGCAATTTTTTCATGTTAGAACAGGCCTTCTTGCTTTTGGCAAGAGAAACACACTGCTGTGGTAACAACCTACTGATTCTATGGCCTCCTTATACTTCTAGAGGCAGCCACAGACATAGCAGCACAGAGCTACAGTGCAAATTTGGGCATCTTTTCTGGAAGATCATCTTACAGTGTTTTTCTTCAGCCTTTCCAACTGTGTTTTACAAACTGTGTTTTACTGGCTACTTGAATAAATCACATTTTGCTTAAAATAGTGAGAGTGACTTTTTCTGTAAATATACTTGACCAATACACCTTGCCCTATTCCAACCTAACCCATGGCAGCCAGCATTCTACTCTGTTTCTGCAATTTGACAATTTTAGACAGATAATCTAAGTGAAATGAGACAGTGTTTGTCTTTCTGTAAATAGACTGTTTCACCTAGCAAAATGTCAAGTTCATCCATACTTTTTGATGCATATGTCAGGATTTCCCTTCTTAGCGTTGTGTATGTATGTGTGTGTGTGTGTATATATATATATATATATATATATATATATATATATATATATCATATTTTCTTTATCCATTCATCCACTGAGGAACATTTGAGTTCACATCATTGCTATTATGGATAATGCTGCAAAGACTATAATCTTTTTTGATAGATATTTTATTTAAAAGGTGTAATGAGCTAGTTAAAATAAGATCAAATGTATGGTCACAGGAAAAACATTTTGAAAATACATATAATATAAAACATTAATGTTATATTATTTATAAAATAATTCAATATTTTAACTGGATTTTGTACTGCAAGCTGCTTTAATTTTACTTCAAGCATTTTACTAAAGTGTGAAAACTATAAAAGGATATTTTATACTAACCTGATATATATAATTTTAATGTTATATGTTATGACAATGAAAAATTTTATTTGTGATATAAAATATTATTTAATTATAATTTAAGTAGTACAAAATTCACTACGTAACTAATGCATGCATATCTATGTTCTAAATGCACAATTTCCAATTGCCAATTATGGAACAAGCCAAGATGTCCATCAACAGATGAATACATCACAAAATTATAGGATATATACACAATGGAATTTTACTCAGCCATAAAGAAGAACAAAATTACATCATTTGTGGGAAAATGGATGGAACTGGAGAACATTATGCTAAGTGAAATTTACAAAAAGTAAAAAAAAAAATTGAATGCATGTTCTTCCTAATATGAGGAAGCTAGGGCGAAAAATGGTCATAGAAAAAACTCTAGACAAAGCAGGAGAAACCATAGAGGAGCAAATAAGGCGACCTAACTGAGGCAGATGGAAGGGGGAAGAGAGAAATTCCCTAATGTACATAATGTACATTCACAAACATAACAAAAGTCAATTACTAAGCCAAAGAAGGAGAGAAGGAGAGAGGGCAAGGGAATGGGGTGGGATTTGGGGAAAGTCTGAATGAGTGATATGTGTATGTATGTCTGTCCCATCTTGTATTCTATTAAGACTACAATGCACCAATAAAATATTTTTAAATAAATAAATAGAGTAATATATAAATTATGAAAATGCATGATTTAATATGTTGATTAAATTTTAATGGAAAATATATTCAACTTCTTAAAAATTAATACCATATTAAATAATTGAAGTAACTTAAAACACCCATCATATTTTAAACACAAATCACACAATCTAAGTTTTCTACATATAGTGGTCCAATCTTAGTGTATAAACCCACCCATTTAAATTTCTGAGCTTATATTGTGCATGTCATTTTTATTACTTTTCCTTCAGTACCATACGATCAAAGTATTACTGTTATGCTATGGTTTAAATAATCACAAAGTTTATTTGGTGAATAGTTACATCTCATGTGTGTCACAGTTTGATAAGTTCTTTATTTCTAGCTTTAAACTCAATATTATACTAAACTAAATATGGTCATGTGAGCATTTTAATGATAAAAGGTTTTTGCGCCTGTTTTTCTTCTTGTTTTGACTTAGACCAATCATTCTTTTAATTTACATTTCTGAGAATAGGATTCCTATGTCAAAAATGAGGCTAATCTAATTTTTAAGGCTTCAAATTGTTTTTTCTGTTTTTGAAATATTTTCTAAGACCAACAACAGGATAAGAAGGCACCAATTTAAACAAAGGATGTCATACATATAAAGTTGTCCATTTTATTTCTCTAATTTAGTGCACAAAGAAATGGACATAATCACTTTTTATCTCTAAAAGTATGTCTACTTTCCCCAAATACTTAACTCTAATATTTATAATTTTCTTAGCATTATGATGATGTTAGAATCTGCATTTAAATAACATGATATTATTAGAATGAATTTATTAGAGCACTATTTTTCATTGCCTGATTGAAAATGCTTACTCCGTAAATGTGGGTATTCTTTACAAAAAAATAAATGAATAAATAAACCAATGCAATGAAAAACTAATGCTATTTGCCAGAATTAAGCACTGACCAGACATGCCTTGGAGGAAAACCCTGGGAAATTTGAACATATGCTGAAGAGGTCAACATATTGGGAAGGAAGATACACACTAATATCATTCCATGATTGCTGGACAATATTTTGCCTCTATGAAAACATGCAGGTTGCTTAAAGAGTTAGTTACAATGGGCAAGGAAAAGAGAAAATGTTGAAATAATTCTTTATAAATGTTTATGAAAATGATTATCCCTCCAACATATTATTATATTTGATCCTATAAAATCTATAAACATATTAGGAGGACAATAGAATTTTGAGCATAAAGCAGCATGAGGTTTATTAAGAATAGACATGCCACCGAAGCTTAATAGCTTCTTTTGATTCATTGTTAATTACAAAATTAGAGCATGCTGTGACTAGGCTCTATTTTCAATACTTGGACTCTTGTAAGAATTTTGGATTACTGTTCTTAAAGTATGATTTGCTATTGTTAGTTCCAGTATTGTATTGAGGTTTGAAGATAGATATCATTACTAAGCCATTTTACTGAGTAGAAACTGAGATGATTGAGTAATATTTTGTGAGACGTGGGAGTAATTTGGCTAATACAAAAATTAACACTAAGCTATGACCATAACAGTTTTTACCAATGTCACCATGGCCGGCATCAATGTACTAGGTATTATAAAATTTAAGTCTGTTTCAGAAGTAATAATGTTAGCACTTAGGACTGATAAGTTTTATATATTTTAAAAAGGAGATGAAGGCTCATAAGGCTCTTTGTTTAAGCAGATAAAAATTTCTATCAAATTATTTCACTTAGGCATAACCCAACAATTTAGCTAGACTTTGTTTTAAAGTAAAATAATAGCAATTAATAAAAATAATAATAAGGTAGTAAAGGAGAAGAAAATGAGAAGGCAGAGGAGGAGAGAAAAGATAAGGAAGAGGAGGACTAAAACCAAAAATACCAGAAGAAGAAGAAGAAGAAGAAGAAGAAGAAGAAGAAGAAGGAGGAGGAGGAGGAGGAGGAGGAGGAGGAGGAGGAGGAGGAGGAGGAGGAGGAGGAGGAGGAGGAGGAGGGAAAAGGAGAGAAGGAGGAAGAGGAGGAGGAAGTGAGGGGGAGGAATAGGAGGAAGAAAAAGAAATAGATATGTATTTTGGAGGTAGAATGTCTCTTGGACTGATGACCCCAGTACCAGGGTTTTGAGGGGGAGATTATTTCACTTCTCTCCTCCAAATTTTCTAATAATTTCTTCCTTTATAAACTACACCACTTTTATTACATGGTCTCAGATTATGTCTAAATTTATTTCATATAATTCTCCATATAGTGGACTTACTCCTCTAAGTTCTATAACTATTTTTCTGATTCTTGAGATTCTTTAGCTATATTTTTTCTTAGAATATTTTTTCTGTAGTACTAGATATTGAACCCAACTGTATTTTATCTCCAAGAAAATCTTACTATGTTGTTGAGGCTATCCCTGAAACTGCAATCCTTCTGTCATATTCTCCCAAGTGCTGGAATTACAAGTGTGTACTACCACAACTGGCTCCTTAGGGTATTTTTACAAATGTTCTATTCTGTTTCCATTTTTCCTTGTGGCACTTGCATCTGTACTATTTTACTGAAGTCATTGCTAATACATTTTCTCCTTCTAAACTTCTTCTCTGAGCAGCAGCTCCAGAAGAGCAATTTTCTTGCTTGTCACTTTTCATTCTAATTAGCACATAAGTAACCCATGAATGTCTGTTTAATGAATATATGAGTGATCTTCAGTTTTTCAGCTCTAGAGTGAATAGTACAATAGTTCCCACTTTTTTATTACAATAATAAAATAGCTGCTAAGTATCTATCACTTTCCATATACTTTCAAATTCAATGCAACAAACTTTTAAGTAATTTTTACTGTCTCCATTTTATATATGAACAAACTAAAGATAATGAAATACATGGCTCTGTATGACAGTAATAAAAATAAAAGACTTGGAATTCAAATTTAGGTTAAATAAACTGTAAAGTTAATATATTTTATGTGACTGAAGAATTTTAAAAAGTCTTGTTTCACAAGTCTCATATGGAAATTGAAGAGTGAAAGGCCACTCTAATAAAGTCAGTATGGCTACAGCTGCAATAGGAAGGGAGCAGTAGAATGACATTTCCACTAGTTAATTCCCTCTTTCTTCATAGGGAACACCCAGGAGCACACTTTGAAAATCAGTGCCTACTTAACAATATCCTTTAAAGTTTAAAATGGAAATATTGGTGACCAACTACTTCATGTACATGAAGTAACAGCATGTTAGTACATCTATTCATGTACACCATGAAGGTGTACATGAAGTAACAGCATGTTAGTGCATCTACTGG
Organism: Muscardinus avellanarius; assembly: GCF_963383645.1. Taxonomy (NCBI): domain Eukaryota; kingdom Metazoa; phylum Chordata; class Mammalia; order Rodentia; family Gliridae; genus Muscardinus; species Muscardinus avellanarius. Next base: position 85,635,472 of record NC_137791.1, read on the forward strand.
TGTATATGGTAACAGCAGTGTGTGAAATAGATTGTGGTTTAATGTGCATACTTTGGTAAAACAGTTAAATTATACTGGAAGTTATTTAAGATTAAAGATGCATGCTTTGAACCCTAGGCCTATAAATGTCATATCTAAAAACTATATCTAAATAAACAGATGATAGCTGGGCATAGTGGTTCACGCTTTTAATCCCAGCATTTGAGAGGCTGAGACAGGAGGATCACAGTTCACTGTCAGCTTCAGCTACTTAGTGAGGTCCTTTGCAACACACTGAGACTCTGTTTAAAAATAAAGAATAAAAAAATAAGGCTGGTGGTGTAGCTCGAAGGTAGAATGCCCCTGAGTTCCATCCCCAGTACCTCAAAATAAATAAATAAATAAATAGATAAATAAATAAATAAACAAATGATAAATATTATTCACCCAAGTACAGAGGATGGTTTAGACCAAATTTAATTAATTTTAACAGGCATGGGTCTGGGCGTGCAGGCACACACCATGTTGTGTGTGCAGGGGAACCACCTGCCTGTAGTCCTTGGTGAAGGAACCTATTAGTCTGTTGTCCAACTAGAGGGGCTGGAGAGTAGAGCGATGCTCCCTGGCATTATTGCACTTCCCAAGGTTGAGAGACTGGACCTGAGTAATAAGAGAGAATGCTGAGGAACTTTTCCATCATGAAGCTGGATGTGCTAATATGTCTTTTAAAAAAACAAGATGGAGTTTGCAACAATAAGTATCTTTAACCTTTAGCTTTTCAGGACTCGTTTTAAAAATGGCACTGGGGCCTTCTTTATTTACCACATAAGTTTAGCTTTAGCTTTAATAGTTTTGTACTGTATACCATTTCATCACTTACCAATTTACCTTTCATACTTCTTACCCCATCACTACCACCATTTTCCTCTGAATTCTGGGAGGAAAAACAGCTCATGGGTTAGACAGCTGTATATTTATATATGAGTCTTTCATGCTAGTGGAGGATGGCGTTGTCAGTAACTTAATTTTGTAGTCACAAAATGATTTTAATGATTAAGAATTTGATGTGGCCGGGCGTTGGGCGCACGTTTGTAATCCCCACGCTTGGGAGGTGGAGACAGGAGGATCCCGCAGGTTTTAAGTCAGCCGCGCTGGATTAAGAGACCCTGTTTCCAAATAAAAATATAAAATAGGTCTGGGAGTGTAGCCCGTGGAAGGATTTCCAGGAACCCCAGTACCACCAAAAAAACAAAAACAATAACAACAAAAAAAGAATTTGATGTGTACTTTTTTCTGTTTAATTGGAAGAGCAGATTTGAACAATTAAGGTAGATGTAGATTAACTTAAAGATCATGGTTTTACCTTTACAGCAATAGGCTGTATGTTGTCACTTTCACATAATATGCATTATATGTCTGACCTTCTTTTGTTTCCTAAAGTCAGAGATAAAGATATCATAACAATATTTAGCAGATACTGTTGCTTAAGTGAGGCCAGATTTGAATGTTACAATATTTACTTCACTGTATTCTTATATTGTTCACTTAAGTCATTGGAACTGTATATCTAATATGTGATAAAGTAAATAAAAATATCATTTAAACACTAATCAAAAATTCTGAAATGACAGTATTACTGTTAAAATGTTTATATTTCAGAATAAGGAATATCATTAGGGATAAAAAGATGCATTTAATACTGATATAGATGATAGTTCCTTAGGAAGAAATTAAAATCTAGAAATAGACAAATTTACTATTATAATGGCAATTCAATATTTTCTCTTAATTACAGAAAAGTACAAAAATTTAGCTATATATATATATATATATATATATATATATATATATATATATATATATTTAACTGAATCTGAAAGACAGTTCCTGAACAGACTAACCAAAATATTGCATTACTTTCAAGTGCAAATGGATCAGTCAACATGATAGATGATTTGTTGCCCTAGTAAATGTCTCAATATATTTTAAATGCCTGAAATGGTACACAATATGTTATCTGGACATAATGAAAATAAATTAAAAATTCCCAGCCAGGCGTGGTGGCATACACCTGTAGTCTAATATTTGGTCAGTAACTAGTGAGGCTCTCAGAAATTTACAGATATTTTGTTTCCAAATAAAAAATAAAATAGTACTGAGGGTGTAGACTGGAGTCAGAATGCCCCTTAGTTCTACCCTCAGTGCCACAAGTACACACATATAAAAAATTCCAATTCATAGAAAATTTTTTAAAAACCATGTGTATTTATGTGTGTGTGTGTGTGTGTGTGTGTGTGTGTGTGTGCGTGTGTGTGTGTGTGTTGCTAGGGATTGAACCTAGGGGCATTATACCTATGAGCTACACCCCCAGCTATATTTAATTTTTACTTGGAAACAGGGTCTCACTTGATTTTTGAATGTCTCCCAAAGTGTCTAAGGCTGTCCTTGAACCTGTGCTCCTCTGTCTCAACTTCCAAAGTACTAGGATTACAGGCATCTGCCACTTCTAAATAGAGAAGGTATTATTTCAATTAAAATCATCTGCTACTTCTAAATAAAAATGTCTACATAAAAATGTATAGCAACTTTTTTTCATCAAAGTGAAGGGGGTCAATTGAAAGTGCTAAAAATACCAAAAGTAAAAATAAGTCAGCAAGAGAGGATGATCCCAAACTAATGAGGAATGCACAGAAAGTTTGAAGGAAATTAAGTCCTACATAGCATACATAAAAAAAAAAGAATGCGCATTTTGGATGATCCAGTAAGTACCATTACCAAATCTTGCAGTGATATCAAGTAAGATAAGCATGAGAAAGTGGTCATTTGGTTTTGTAACTGCATATCATTGGTAACTTTGGCCTGGAAAATTTTATGACATAAGTCAGCTCACGGCAGATTGCAGATTTTGAGTGAATGTTGCTAATACCATATACAAAGGATGTGTGAGTCCCTTTTTGGTGCTGTGCTGGAGATAGGTGATGGAAGATGGAGGAGGACATTTGCTTATGGCCAGTTTTCTTTTGAGATCAAGATGAAAAAGCCTGATGTAGAAAAGATGTCTCGTGAAAAGAATGTTTTTCAACTATATATGGGAAATGCATAAATCTTACTTTTGCAATTGAATAAAGCTTCAACGTTTTATGGAATACTTACACACATGAAACTAAAAGTTGTCATGCTGAATGTTATCTGAAAATCCTTCTCATAGTATCTATCTTCTTAAACTAGCCTCATGGCTTGAAATATGTTTTTGAAATTGTAACCAAGTAATAACAACTTTAGGAAGGCATACAGCCTCTGGGCATCTTTTTCTTTAGCTTGTAGCTTACATTATTATATTTATTTATTTTCTTGTAAATGAGCATTAATTTAGGGACAGGTAAATTTCTAGGAAATTCTGGGGTAAAATCATTAAATGAATCAACAAAATGTCACGACTCGTCTGCTTTTGGCATTTCATTTTAACCTGTCAACAGTCAGACTGACATACACAGTAGTTACTTCTGCTGAGGTAATGATCTGAATACTGAGTGTGGGTTTTGACTGCAGATGTTAGGAGCAAACCATTTCTAACAGATGTATAATCCGATTAAATATGCGATGCAATGATATTGTCAAAACCTATTAATCACTCTTTCAGGACACATTAGTACAGGCTTTTCTGACAGCTGTGAGGATTAGAATGTGCTGCGCAGGTGCTGGTGCTCATCCGCACCGCCCAACAGATCTTACAGAGAAAAGTAACGGCCACAGGAAGTGTGCAGTGTTCTTAAAATGCTTAATGTTAATTATTCTCATTATTATAGAGAATAAAAGACAAAAGTTTTTTTTAATTCCAGTAATATCTATCTTATCTTATCTACAGTTACTTTGTTCTTACTCTGGCATTGCAGGGATTGCTTTCCCTCACACTGGGACTAATACGAAAATGCAGATACAAGGCTAAACTCCTAGCATACATATATTAGGAAGCAGTACCTGAACTGATGATTGTACAATATACGTTTACAGATGAATAGCAGCAAAACCTTGTTTCCCACTGAGAATGTTAACAAGTATTGATTTCTCAGCCATTGATAGATACCTATGCTATGATTTATTTTGGCAAGAGTAGCAATATAATTTTATTTTTTATTGATGCATTGTAGTCACATATTAATAGGGTACAAGATGGTAGACGCATACACATCACTTGTTTAGCCATTACCAAATTCCCATCCTATTCCCGCACCCCTCTTTCTCATGTTTGGCTTAGTGATTGGCTGCTATGTTTGTGAATGTATATTATGTAGATTAGGAAATTTCCCTCTTTCCCTCTCTTATCCCCCTCACTCTGGTGGCCTTATTTACTCATCTTTAATTTCTCCATCTCTATCCAGAGTTACTCCTATGACCCTTTTTCTCCCTAGCTTCTGCACATTAGGGAGATCATCAATTTCTTACTTTTTGTGACTGACTGATCATTAGCCTCCAGATCTTATTTTTTGTCCTTGGTTCACCCTTACTGTTTGAGATTCCTAACAATATTAATGATCTCAGTAAAACTTAACCAAACAACTGTTTGCCAATATGTGATCCAAATGTTCTCACATTGAATTATTCTGAGTTCCAGAATTTTTACAACATAGTCTATGCAAATGGATAATCCAAGTATAATTAAAATTCATCCTTTTTCCAATTTCCTCAGACTCATTTATAAAAGAAAATGTTAGAAATGACCAAATTTTATTTATTGGAGCACTATAGTCTCACAACATAATGAGGATTATATTGGCAATGTCATATATTCACACAGTACTAGGTGACCTCTCCTCTCCCACTCTCCCTTTTCCTTCCCTCCCAATTGAGTGTTCATGTTAACTATGTTATATTCACATGTATACATATATTTGAATGTAGCTTTTCCATTAATTAACCTCAACTATATTCTTCTCCAGCCCCTTCTTTCTGGCTTTACTGAGGTTCCCCTCCATTATCTGGAGTCCCTCTGGTATCCCTAATACTACCTAGCTTGAGCTTATTAGAGAAAACATAAGTCCCTTCTCTTTTTGCTGTTGAGGTAGAATGTGATGAAGAAACATTGCAGTAGTCTGAACTTCCTAGAAAAATTAAGGAAAATGAACAAAACTATACTTCAATACATAAACTATTCATCAATACTTGATTTGATCAATTGGTTAGAAAACAGAAATAGCATTAATAACATTCGTCTCTTCCAGGTTACTCCAGGCAGAAAACCCTACCTTTCCACCTCTTTTCCCTAAATATATATTACTGATCAGAGATGTGCTCTTTTTAACAAAATAAACCATAAAACTTTGCTATATTTGATTCCTATCAAAAGGGTTTATGTTGGGAATCTACAGAATTGTGTTATTTCTAACAATCTATGCCTTTCCCCCCATACAATATGTATCATAATACCCACAACTCACTGACCAATACTCAGTTACTTTATTTTGTTCCTCCACAACTGCTGATAGAAGAAACTTGTGTGCTACATATTTCCATTCTTAAAGATTATTAAAACAGAAGTAGATATTATATTTCATTGATAAATTAACCCTTAAAATGAAAATTTCTTCATCATCATGATTTTTCTTAATGACAAATGAATTACCTTGCTAAGAAAAAGCTTAATAAGAATATAAATTTTCTGTAATCATCTCAAGAAGAATGCAGAAACCATGTTTAATTTGAAGAATATGAGGTTGAGAACAACTTAATCAATAACTTTCTTTTCCAAAGTCAAAGTAACCAAAGTGAGAAACCATTTCTTAATATATTTTATGTTGTATTGCAATTATACATTATTGGGACAATACTAGGCAAATATACACAGAACTTGGTATGATTCCTCCAGACCCCAACACACTCTCTCCCACCCATACATGTTTGTGAAATTGGTAGTGATACCCTGTTTCCAAATAAAAATATAAAAAATAGGTGTCTGGGAGTGTAGCCCAGAGGTAGAAGGGCTTCCAGGAACCCCAGTACCACCAAAATAAATAAATAAATAAACAAACAAACAAACAAACAAACAGTAATGCCAAAACCAAGATTATTTTTGTGGGCAAGCTCACTAGAACAAAGAAAACCCTTCTTTTAGATCTTGCAAATCAGAAAAATATGATGGAGTATTAGTGCCAAGTTAAATTAAATTGATGCTTTTGTCAAAAAGCATGCACATATTTTAAAATGTCAAATAATTCTTCAAAGATTAACAACATTTCCTATTCACAAGTTTCCCTCTGTCAAGTTTTATTCTTCAAAAACTTTTAAGTTTATTCTTACTTGTTAATTCTAGTACTTAATTTTATTATCCTAATTATTAATTATGAGTGACAATATGTAGTCTCTAACATATAATATATTGTATCACATTTTGTTTCCTAATAAATTTATTTTTGCTTTTGATTTTTTAGTTGCTACTAGCATTAATATTGATTTCTCCCAAACTCTGGCAGGATTGTAATCACTCTTGTGATGACCTGAGTCTTTAAATTCCCCAACTATTTAATCAGTTCTTTTTCTGTGCTCATATGTACCCTTCCCAAAGCACTGACTATGCCCTTTAGCCTTGAAATTTAGATGATCAGCTGCTAAACTTTCATCCTGGAACTTCTCTCTCCCACCTTTATCCTAGGGATGCTCTTCACAGTTTCCCCATTGTATAATGTTTCCTTGATGGCTGTCTTTCACTTTCTTGCTTTGCTTTCTCCTTTAGTGGAGCATTTCTTTCAAGTAGATTTTAATCAGATTAGTATGAAAACATTTTGATATTGCTTTTCTTCTGGAAGCATTTAAGTTTTTTTAATATTTTTTGAAAAATTATTACATTATTCTCTATTTTTTTCATTGTGCTGTAGATCTATAAAATATTAATTCTGGAAATATATGTCCTTGAATGTGGCAAAATGTTTATGCAATTTCTTTGATAGGTTACTTTCTCCTATTTTTAGTACTTATTCATACATTTTTTTTTTTGCACTGGCACTTTCATTAACATTTTCAAGAGGATGCCCTGAGGAAGTTCAGCTGTCACAAAATCTGGACCCAAATTGGACTGTGACCTCAGAACATTTCTGTGTCTGTAAGCATATAAAATATTTTTCCTCTAAAATCCATGTGTGTCAGGTGTTGGTCTACCACAGTGAGGATACTGACTAAAACAATGATGCATATTCTTAATATTTTATTCTACCTGCATATTTCTATTTTCCTGTACGTAATTTTTGTTAGTACATCTATTGATGTTTCCCTTTAGAGTTTTATGCAAATAGCTGATTCTTTTTGGATGTCCATTAGTTGTTAAGCCATTAAATGTATGTTTCTTTGGGGTAGGGAGATTTCTTTGTGGGACTACATGGCATTTTATGGTACCATCAGTTATGATTCAATTATTTCACTGAGAACCACAGCATCTGTGTGTTCCTTTGTTTTGTCCTGTACATTTGTAATAAGAAAACAATGCCAACTTCTTTTACATGTAAAGTGGGGAACAAACCTAGCTTACAGCATTTTCTACTCTTAGAAAAAAATGATAGCAGTATTCTAATTTCTTGTCTGGAGATAAATAATTATTGGTTGAAAACCTGGGAATGTAAAACTACCTTAAACTAATGTTTACAGTAATATTATTCACAATGGCTAAAATGTTGAAGCAATTCACATGTTCATCAAAATATGAATGGATAAACAAAATGTATAATATACCTATAATGGATTATTATTTGGCCTGAAATATGAATGAAATTCTCATATAATCTGTACCATAGATGAGCCTTGAAACATAATTCTAAGTGAAAAGAAACAGAAGAAAAAATATAAGATCCATGTGGTTAATCCCCAATACAAGTCTAGGACATCAAGTCCTAGAAAGCTTACCTGATTGGCCATATTCCACAAATAAAGTGACAAATAATTGCTTAAAGGATTAAATGGTATCCACTGAGAGAGTAATACTAGATACATATTTCAGTCTTTCCTGAATTCTATTCTATACACCCTTTTTTGTCTGTTGACTTGAATTTGCATTCTTTTAGTGTGATAAACCAGAATAATTAGTATTATAGTGTTTCAGGATTATGAGAATTGTTGTACGGAATTATGAAACAGAGGGAAGTATTGAAGAAGAGCAAAATTCATTATGAGAAAATAATTATTATAAGGGACCAAAAAAGCCATAGAATAATTTGTTTAAAATTAAGAAATTTATCCAGAGACAACAGGCAACTTATATAAGTTTACTTGGAGACTCATTATGAAGTAAACTCTATAGTATTTGCAGTATACCTGAGTCTCACCCTATTTGTACAGAAGACCTGATATTGTCAAGGCCTTCCTTGACATAAACAGGAAAAGAACAAGGCCTAAGAGCAAAGGAGGGGAGCAAGAGGAAGTTAGTTTAGAAAATGATTCAGTTAGATAAAAGGCCATCTGGTGTTTTGGACATACTCTTGTAAACCACATCTTAAAAATATGTCAAAACGAGCTCATAACGATCTATGCCTTCCTGCAAACCTGCAAACTTTATATTGTTGCTTTAAGTAAAGGTCAACCAATCAGTTTTGTACAACAATTTAATTGCAAAGGTATAAAAGATGCTTGCTAACTATGATCGGGGCCCTTGCTATCTCTGCTGTGACAGATGAGGCTTGGGTCCAGATTCGAATCTGTATTAAACGCTTGATTTATACTTCAATTTGAGTTGGTGGTCTTCTTGTCTGGGTGTGCTCTATAACAATATGAATTATATATATATAATTTTTTTTTGGTGGTACTGGGTCCTGGAAGCCCTTCTACCGCTGGGCTACACTCCCAGACCTATTTTATATTTGTATTTGGAAACAGGTTCTTTTAAGCCAGTGTGGCTGGCTTCAAACCTGCAGGATCCTCCTGTCTCTGCCTCCCAAGTGCAGGGATTACAAGTGCGCACCACCACGCCTGGCTAACTTTTATATTTTTTTAAAATGAACAAATCTATTGTGAATATGAACATGATGTCTGAGTTTATCCTTGTGTATAACAAAAAGTAATTACAGAGCTTCACTTAAGTTTTCTAAGCTCTGACCCAGGATCACTGGCTGGCATCCTTTAATAAATAAAACTCCTTTTCTCAATATCAATTTCCATACATGTATAATTATGATATCAACGATGTCAACTTCAAAAAGTTAATACATGTAAAATGCTTTGCCAATGCTTAGTGAGAACTTAATTTTATGATAATTCAGAAGGCATTAGAAAATACATAGAATTACAAAGATGTAAAGTTTTGGTTTGCTTTGAATATTTATAGGCTCAAGCTGAGAGCAAGAGTAAGGCTTACTTGATCACCTAACATTCAGTACAATCATTTAGGCTTCAAAGTTTAGTCTTAGAAAAAGACAGAATAAACCATAGAATCCTCATTTGTTAAAGAGTAAATGTCTAACAGGATGATTTCCTCCCATTCCATTGAAAATTTTACAAAATGAATACAAGATAATGAAAGGGACTTGGGACATTAAAGATGTTATAATAGAGGGCACAGCACATTTTGGTTGCTTTGAGATGGAAATCTCAACCAGGAGATGACTGCTTCTTGGCAAAAGAAAAAAGTAGTCAGAATGCAATAGAAGTAAGAAGGTCAAACTGTGGCGGAACTGGAAACAACACAGAAAGTAGAGAACTTACAAGAGCTCCATGCCTCTTATGTGGCAAGCAGAAATCAAATGTAGGCACCATCTTGGAGAGCCCACATGGGGCTAAGGGTATGGATATCTGGTAACTCTAAGAGACCAACTCTAGCAAAGAAGTAGAAGCTTGTAGATCAGTGATTGAAGAAAAACCATCATCAAAAGCAATTCAACTCTTCTCTCCAAGCTCAAATACCTGAAAATTGCAGTTATCCAGTCCACATAAAACCTTTCAACAAACTCCTGCAGCTGGAGCTTAACTTAAACTGAGAAATAACACCACCTTCCTATAGAGACCACAGTGGCTAAAACTCACTTCTTTATGACCACTGTGAATCTACAAAAATAGAGTTAAACCATGCAGCAAACTCCATTGCTTTAGCTGAATCCATCCCTTCCTACAGAGACATGAGCAATGTTTGTCAAGATCATGAGTTTACAAACTGTCTCATTGGGAGTCTTCCTGGCAACAAGAAGTTGTGTAGCAATGAACAGACACATGGAGCATGTGCGTTTGCAAATAATCACTGTGGAGGTGGGGCAGGGACTGAAGTCAGACACCACAGAATAAAAGAATTAGCAGACAATCCCTAGGGACACGTAGGCAGGTGGGATCTAGGGTCATTAGTTCATCATGCCCATAAAGAGTCTCCAGCAATCACAACAGGACTGACAGCAGTGGTGGTTGTGGGGTGAAATGACTCTGCCAACTGTGCTACAAACATGGAAGGCTTTAAATTCTTACTCAGAAGCTCAACCAGCCAGGAATAAGCTCAAAACATAATAATTTCTGGCCTTTTTCAGTATGTGTCCAGTGGAAACAAATTACATATATCTGTACTTTACACAGTTTTAGGGGTTTGCAACCAAAGGAGCAGCAGTCATGGTGTCTATGGGACATTAAAACCCAACCTGCAGGCATGCAGTCACTCAATGTAACACTGTAGTCTCTGGACTTGCTGAGTTTAGACCTGCTATACTTTCAAGAAACTCACTTTATAGGCAAAAATATCCATAGGCTAAAGATTAAAGTATAAAAAAAGATATACCAAACAAATAGAGAACAAAAACAAGCAGGGGTAGCAATGCTAATATATAACAAATCAGACTTTAAGGTAAAACTTATCAGAAGAGACAAAGTGTATCACTTCTTACAAATAAAAGGAAAATTCAACAAGAAGATGTAATGTTAGTAGACATTTATGCCCTGAATGTGGATACATTCACTGTTATAAAACAGACTCTTTTGAGATCAGGTGCATTCAGGGTGGTATGGCCATAGACGCTGGAGGTCCCCACAGAGCTCCTCTTGAGTCCACTGCTTCTGGCAGTGGCAGCAGAACCAGAATAGCCAAAGACTATTCTCAGCAATAAGAATAATCCAAGAGAAATTAAAATAGCTCACTCCAAATTACTATACAGGGCTGTAGTAATAAAAATAAAATGGTATTGGCACAAAAGCAGACACATACACCAAACACATAGTAGAACAAATAGAAAGAAATCCACATAATTATGGGCAATAGATTTTAGAAAAAGGTCCTAAACACGTATGCTGGGGAAAAGACAGTTTTTTAAACAGATAATATTGATAAATCTGTATACCATATGTAGAAAAATGGAAATGGAATTAAATCCCTACCTCTCAGTCTGCAGAGAGTCAGTTCAAGATGGATCAATGACCTAGAAATTACATCAAAGACTTTGAAATTACTAGAGGAGTGCATAGATATAACCCTCCAACATATAGCACAAGTAGAAACTTAATAGGACTATCAAAGCTCAGGAAATAAAAATAAAAATTAATAATTGGGATAACATTAAACAAAAAAATGTTTCTGCTCATCAAAGTAAACTATCAAGAATCTAAAGAATAGAGAGAGAGCCTACAGAATGAGAAAAGATCTTTGCCAACTATCCTCTGACACTTGGGTGAATGAGACATTAGAATCACAGGGTCCCAGCCAGCCTCAGCTATTCAGTGATGCCCTCTGAAACTTAGTGAGACCCTGTTTCAAAAACTAAAGAATAAAAAAAATAGCGCTGGGGGCATAGTTTGTAGGTAGCATGCACCTGGGTTCAATCCCCGGTGCCCCCCACACACACACACAAAGAAGAATATGTTAGAAGTAAAGCAGCAAATAAGGTTATACCAAAAAAGTCAGCCATCAGTATAATTATAGTAACTAAATAAAGTCTCTTCTAATTACAATATTAGCAATAAAGGATATTACAATGAGAATCACATTAAACAGATGGCTTGTTCTCCTATGTGAAATTATAAATTCTGATTTGAAGAATTAAAATTAGCCCAACTCAAAAACTGTGTATTTTTCTCTGACATATTATTTTCTAATGTGAATAAATATTTTTGTCTCAATGTGTTTAATCACATATACTTATTATTTCAAGTTTCATAATGTAGCTTCTTAAAATACATATATTTCCTTTTACTTGTTTGTTTAATTTAGAAAGACAGAAATTTCCAAAATAAAATGTTGCAAAAAGATGAATAAGATTGTTCACTGACGGACTGTAATTTTCTCAGAATTCCATCAATTAAAGCCATACAATGTGAAATACTCAAGATTATATAATCTTTTCCATGATTTGTAAATACCAATGTGCCTTAAGTTTAATATCTGACAAAAGAATTCTGAGAATAATGAAATGCAAGTTTGCCATATTTATCATAATTGAAGTTATATGAATACCTCATACCAAAAGCAAGAGGATGTGATTTTGTTTAAAAATTCTTTATTTTGGGAGAAATCAGAATGTGGGAAAATATAAGTCACAAGTTCTTAAATAATGTTTTGTTGAAACAGGACTATGATCATTCATGTTCATATGTATTTCAATAGTACTGTATTATGTATTTCAACAGTAGTGGTTCAGTTATGAATTTCAGTTATGTATTTCAACAGTAATGGTACATAAAATATCACCCCAAATTTAATGGTGTAAACTAATTAGTACTTATATATCATGGGCCTATGATTTATCATTTAAGATGGGCAGCCCTTTGTGCTTTAATTTGGATCATAAAATTTGGGTGTTTTAGTCCACTTTAGTTCCCCCGTGGCCTAATCCATAGCACATCAGCTAACTCATTACTGTGACCAGACAGGCATCAAGGGACAAGGGCAAGAATAGAAATGCAGGTTTCTCAAGTCTGCTATACACATCATACCTTTTGTCAAGTTCATAACTTGGCTAAAGTTAGAATCAAGTGAATAACCAATATACTTTATCTCATGGGTGAAAAGAAATTACAAAGTCATATAATAGAGGGTCTAATAACAGTCCTATTAATGCCATCTACATACCATTCCCAAACTTCAGTAGAAACCTGTTCTCTTCTACTCAGGAAATCATTGCCTTCTGCATTTACATCATCTTAAATAGTTAGATCAAGGAGAATATGAGTCTATGAGTCACATGTGTCTTTTTTCTTCCTCATTATCTTATCAGCCAAAAAAACTTAGACAAGTAGTTACTAAATTTGATGGCAAAGAACTAGCACCATTAGTCTGATATACAAAAATATGAAATATATGTTCCTCTGTATAAATTTAATCTTAACTCTTACACTGTGGAGGACTTGGTTATCTCAGCCACATCCTCTCATTGAGTGTTCCTCTTTAAGATTTTTTTTTAATTTATGAATTTGTCCTACTCCCTAATCTGCGACCTTTAAGACTGGGGCATGTCTTTACATCTTAAAAGTTTCTATGGCTTAGTAGCATGAAGGGCATATGAAAATTTGTTGAATAAATGAAGAAAAAATTGCCAATTAGATTTGAATAAAAAGGGTATTTAAAACATATTAGGTTTCTGTAAGAACCCAGAAAGACTGAGGAACACAGTGACATTTTTGGTTTGTTTGCAATGGATTCCCTTAGCATGGGTGCCCAGAAAACAGAGCCTCAGACATATAGAGCTTATGTGCATCATTTCAAAAAATCATGCAGTCCCTCAATTCAAGGATAAGAAAGACAAAAAAATAAATCACCCTGGAGAAGATGCATTATCACACTATTTTGGGCAAGTAAGGTGACTGATGGCCTGATGTGTAGGATAATGACCTTACAAAACTGTATTGTAATAATGTCTGAAGAATACAGAAAATTAGAAGCATTTATAAATTCTCTTGTATATCATACTTGCCAGGGTTTCACTTCTGGATATTTCACTTTCTTGCCTTTTTAGTGGTATGTATATGTTATAACTTGCATGCAGAATGTCCTCCAAAGTCTCAATCACATGTGTTAAGAACTAAGGCTATAGGAAAGTGATTAGATCATGAGAGATCTGACTTTATCAGAAGATTAATTATTTGATGGCTGAAAGGATAAATGGGAACTGGGACCTTGTAGGAGAGGGTCACAGAGGGCCATCTTCTGTAGTAGTCTATTTTCTTTTTGCCTTTCCTCCTCCTCCTCCTCCTCCTCCTCCTCCTCCTCGTCCTCCTCCTCCTCATCCTCCTCCTCCTCCTCCTCGTCCTCGTCCTCCTCCTCCTTGTCCTCCTCCTCCTCCTCATCCTCATCCTCCTCCTTCTTCTTCTTCCAAGATTTGATGTAATGAGCCAAACCCTTCTGCAATTATGTTCTGCTTCACTTCAGGCCCAGACCAATAGAATCAAATAACCATTGCCTGAGATCTCTGAAACAATGAGCTGAAATAAGATTTTCCTCTTCTAAAATGTTCTTTCAGATATTTTTTCATAGCAATGGAAACATGTTTAGCACAACATTTTTTGCCTTCACACACTATGACTACCCTTCTGTGGGCAAGGAACAAGTCCTTATTTGACAGTGTTGACAAAGCAGTCTTCAGTTTGGAAGAGAGGGATTTCAGTTTGGAAAGTCGTCAGTCAATATGGCCTCCAATCTGGAGCTAAAGATCAAGAAGATCAGCAATAGGCCTACAGAGGCAGTTTTACATCATCATTAAAAGTCAAATAAACTGGGCGTGGTGGCGCAAGCTTGTAATCCCCGCACTTGGGAGGCAGAGACAGGAGGATCGTGTAGGTTCGAAGCCAGCAGCGTGTGCTGGTTTAGAAGACCCTGTTTCCAAAATAAAAATGTAAAAATAGGTCTGGGAGTGTAGCCCAGAGATAGAAGGGCTTCCAGGAAACCCCAGTACCACCAAAAAAAAAAAGTCAAATAAAAGTTAAAATTCTTCGAATTTAGCTTTTGATGAAGTAACTCTCATTATTTGTTTCTTCATTCATTAAACATTCATTGGTTATAAACATTGTGCCAAATGACTTGGAGTATATCAAGAAATGTAAATTTTACTTGAAGAGGAAACTCTTTTGAAGTGTTGCAACAAGTTCACTTATAATCAAAGTTATACTGTAGAGAATGAAAGTATAAATCATATTTTGTACAAAAAGATAGTGAACAATACCCTTTAGAATGAGTACCAAGTATAGCGACAAAGTCACCATTGTGTATAAACTGGAGACATGACAAATACTTCAGAGAAATGGAACTGAAGGAAATGCCAGTGATTCAACCAGAAGTACCAAAGATGCTTTGGGCTTTCCAAGTGCAGGTGTCAAAGCATAACACCAAAAGAGTTAAATAAAATATTTCATCCATTTGCAATAAAACCTCTGGGAATAAAGCAACAGCCATAAATACTAAATTAGAGCTAATACACAAGAAAAAAACATGTAAGTTCTTCATTAAATGAATATAGCCTGTATTGAGAATTATTAAATATTTTGCATGTCAAATATTTTTAAATTTATATCTGTTTGGCCTGATCAATAACATGTTTTGATACCTGAACTTATGTAGTATCAAAGAAGAAAATTATTAACCATCTCTGTATTTGGATAAGGAATAAAAACAATTATATATTATATATACAAATAGAAACAGCAGTAAGATTTCAAACACTTTCTCTGCAGGATGCCAATGCTAAATAACAGAGGAACCAAAATAGATTTGGCATACAAAGGGCAAAATTCTTCTAAATCATTCAGTTGACAGAGTCTGAAGAGAAAATCTTAGCACTAAAAAGCTGCCTATACTTTACAGTTGAAATGGGAGGAAACTTTGTGTGGTTCTATTGATTTCAAAGAATTTCCTACATTATTGAATTTACTGTACTAAATTTATATTAAAATTCATTTTAAGAAGTTTTCTCTTGTTTATCACATATAAAATATTTCAGGAGGCCATATATGTAAATTAGATGGATGTGTTTATATAATGACAAGTCATTAGTATGATTTCTTGATCATCCATCTTTTTTTCATTAAATATTGGTAGGCTAATGAGGACCACATAAGGAATATATTATCAAGGAGAGTGAGTTTTTCCTTTTATATGTCTCTCTATGGTCAAATTGAGGCTCTTCCTTATGTGAAATGCATACAATGTTCCCAGTCCAATTTCAGTAACTTAGATCTTTTCGTGTGGCTACCACATACTACTTTAGTGCATTTTTATTTGACAGATGGTCACTGCTCAGGAACATATTTTCTTCACTTTGACAGAATCTAGGAGTTGACTCTCCTCCTATAGGTTAGATTGAACATTGACCAAATTTTAAGCATATATGACAACATAAACACAGTGATTATCCATCTTTTTGAGACTCCAGAGCACTCTATGTAAAATGATTAAACATATATTAATATTCTATGCGAACATAAATATATTTTTATTGCTCTCATTTGAAAAGTAAAATTGCCTTATATGAGATCTATTTCAGTTATTCAAAAATTGATTGCTGTTCATGACAATTTATATTGTAACACAATGTGCAACAATAATATAATTTGTAAACATAAGTGTAACATTATGTCTTTACAATATAAAATCTATATTGAATTTATAGCCATAAGGTCAATTAGAAATTCGAGATTTGCAAATAAATATGACTATTTACCATTTATTTTTTGGTGGTACTAGGGTTCCTGAAAACCCTTCTACATCCAGGCTACACTCCCAGACCTATTTTATTTTTGGAAACAGGGTCTCTTAAGCCAGCGTGGCTGGCTTCGAACCTGGGAGATCCTCCTGTCTTCGCCTCCCAAATACGGGGATCACAAGCGTGAGCCACCACACCTGGAGGACTATTTACCATTTTAATTTAGATGACATACTTCACTCATAAGCACTATCTCTGCTGCAAATAATATTTTGTTCCTAGTTTATGATTAATTTTAAATAAAACATCCTCCATATAATTATAAAACAAGTTTGTTCATATAAATATATCATAACACCTTTTACCAGGTTTGCCTCATATGAAACTATAAACATGTTTCAAATCTCTTTTTAATATAGTATTCTCCACTTTTTCAATTTTTATACAAAGAAAATCTTGTTACAATCTGCTCTTTGTTCTCCATGTACTTAATCTCAGGTATTACCACTAGTTTCAGTTTTGAGAGTTTGATTGAACAAAAGTTTGTCAGTTCAAAGGGCTTTCAACTAACGACAGAGCATTTCCACCGGTTAGAGGATGAAATATTATGTCACTAACAAGACCTTTAGAACAAACATATTTTATTAAAAAATACGGAACAGCTTAACTTAAACAATACTTAGATGTTTTTTAAATGGAGAGGAGTGATAGTGTATTAGAGATAGCAAGTCTGTATCTTACCACTAAGGCATTTTACAAAGTTATTTTAGGGGTGAATGTGTGTGTATCTTTTAAGTTGTGAATCTTGTAGCTCTTTTTTTCTAGCTTTTTCCAGGAAAAATAAAAATAAAATGAGCAACAATGCTTACAAATGACAGTACAATCTCTGAAGTATTATAATTATTAAATGTAATAGACATCATCTAATTTCTAAAGACATTTCTCTATGTGGTGTAATGCTTGTAATCCCCGCACTTGTGAGGCTGAGACAGGAGGATCACGCAGGTTCAAAGCCAGTCTGAGCTGGCTTAAGAGACCCTATTTCCAAATAAAATATAAAAAAATAGATTTGAGAGTGTAGCCTGGAGGTAGAAGGATCCTGGGTTCCATCCCCAGTTCCACCAATAAAAAAAAAAACTAACTAAAATAAAGTAAAAATTTAGGGCTGAGGGTGTAGCTTAGAGGTAGAATGCCCCTGGGTTCCATCCCCAGTACCGCAAAAAATTAATAATAATAATAATAATAATAATAATAATAATAATAAATATAAACTAAATGAAAGGTAGGCATTTAAGATAATATACATTAGACAACAAGAAACAATGATTATCAAAAGAAGACAAGCAAATGAGGCATTTGCCCAATGGCCCCCAACTTTACACTAAGAGAAAGTTTTTACATAATAATGCACACAGGGGAATCTAGACAATGTTTACTAACATTCCTGAGTTGAAGACACCAAGCTGGAAGTTTGGAGGAGAGAGAGAAAAAGAGTGAATTACACAGAGCACAAGCTTTGAGGATATTCCCAGAATATCTTTCTAACACTTAACTGAGTACAATAGTCCCCTTTATTTGTGGTTTTACTTTCTGAAATTTTAGTTACACTCAGAAAACCATGGCTTGAAAATATTGAGTAGAAAAGTTTAGATATAATCAATATGTAAGTTTTAAATAACTTTTGTTGCAGTGTATTGTTATAATTAGTACATTTTAGTTTTAGTATTTTTCTCTCTCCCTGTGCCTAGATTATAAATTAAATCTCATCATAGGTATGTATGTTTGTGTAAGAAAAACATAGTTTCTACTACCTGTGATTTCAAGCATCTCAGACCACATTGGAGAATATTTTTCATGGATAAGAGGGGACTGCTATGATAGGGGATGTGGTTCAGTGGCAAAGTATAGTATGCATCAAAACTTCAGTTTAATCTCCAGGACCATAAAAAAGAGGAACTACTTTACTGACCAAAGAATATATTTAAGGAAATTAACTGAGGTTACAAAAAAGAACTATTTATAATAATTAGAGGGGGACAATGCCCCAAATTTTCACCCGGTTGGGAACATTTTCTAGTCATTCTATTTATAGAGAAAGAATTCATAGTTCATGACATATTACATAAGGTCTACATGAGATGTATTTCTTCAGTAATGACAAAAATTAGTAACACTAAATGCCATTTTATTTTTTGGTGGTACTGGGGATGGAACCCAGGGGCCTTCTACCTCCGGGCTATGCTCCCAGACCTATTTTATATATTCTTTTTATTTGGAAACAGGGTCTCTTAGCCAGCAGAAGCTGGCTTTGAACCTGCGCGATCCTCCTGTCTGAGCCTCCCAGGCATGGAGATTACAAGCATGTGCCACAATGCCCAGCTCACTAAATGCTATTTTGATTTAACTTAAATAAAATCACTGACTTTGTATGTGACCAAAAGTAATAACCCTCAAAATGAGATGTATAATGTAATTGACAATCTGAAAATATCAGAAGATAGACCAGGTAGACAATGAGATCCACTTAGTTTTATAACTCCAGTGCACATGTTCAAGAAGCTAGATGAGACACTGAGGATGTTAAGGGAAGACACTGGCAGGTACTGAATGTATCAAGTCACAGGTTAGAAGATTCTATTTCCTGAGTGACGTGAGTGTCCACAATCACCCATACCATAGTCCTATCCCAGGGTAGCATTCTGGGTTTTAGAAAATTACATTTGACCCCTATCTATTCTTTTTCCAAATCAGAAGAGCCATTCATGTATAAACTTGTACATAAGAAGATATATACTAAGTATCTTGCTGAAATATGTATCTACAAAAGAACTATGTGTAAGCAATCATTTAGCAATGAGTTTGGTTTTGAAATAGATTTTATGACATTCCCTCTTTAGTTTTCAAAATAGTTATTTAGTAACTACTAAAACTAGACATTGTACCAAGAGCAATATATACATAATTTTATTAAATTAGGAATGACTTGCATTATGGGTTTGAAAATGGATGGTTGTAGCACTTAAGTAACTTTCCCATGAGTATATAACTTGAAGGGAAGAAAATTAGAATCCAAATACAGGAGCATCTTTCTCCTGGCCATTGCTGACAGCCAATATCCTGATATAGCTAATTGTTTTTCTCACTGATTATCTGGGAGTACTCTCAGTAGGTGAAACATCTATTTAGAAAGTACACTGAGAAAGACAGAAGAGCCACAAAACATAACTGGGCTAAAGAAATTTGAAAAAGGCCTGCCATGTTGGTGCACGCTTGTAATCCCAGCTTTCAGAAGGGGAAGACTGGAGGATCACAGTTCATGGACAGCCTCAACTACTTAGAAAGGCCCTTTGCAACTCAGTGAGACTGTTTCAAAAATAAAAGGACTAACAAATAGGGCTGGGCATGTAGTTCAGAGGTAGAATGCCCCTGGGTTCCATTCCCAACACTGCAAAAAAAAGAAAAAAGAGAAAAAGAAAAAGAAAAAAGAAAAAAAAAAGAAACTTGAAAAAGTCAATAGGTAATTCTTTACATCTATAAATGGCACCTATAATTTTAATTTGCTCAAAACATTGTTGATTAACATATCATATTGTTTTCTTATTTGAATAAGATATTTTTTCATTTAAATGCCATCATTATTAAGATACAAAATTGCATTACACAGAAGCAAATTATGACATCTCTAGGCCACAAATGAAAAGAGATATCAGGTCTCTATTCAGAAGACAACTCACAAAAAATGGCCAGCACTCTCTGAGGACCCATATCACAATGAGACAGCTGATTACAATCTTCCTTCTATTTATTCATTCTTTTATTGTATAACTTTTAAAATGTACTTATGTTGTACTTAGATTTTATTATGAAGATGCTCAAGAAAAGTTAAAGGCATGGTTAAAAAAATTACTCATGCTTCATGATCCATTATCAGTAGATGTTCAGTTTGTGCTTTCCATGCTCCATATCTGGAATAAGCCTTAGTTACTTCAATTCTTAAGCAAATAGAGTATGTGATGATATTTTTAAAAGCAAAATATGAGCAATATGGGTGCTCATTGTTGCCATGGTGTCTTTTTCATATGTTCTTTTATATATGTAAATCATGACTTAATAGTTATATTTGTGATTCAGTTTTAATATTGTTATGCTAAAAGTTAAATTTTATTCAACTTCTTAAATTTTGTATGTACCTTTTCTCTTACACTAAAAATTTTATCTTAAAATAGCATTCACTTGATTGCTGAGTTGCTTTATCCACAATATTGAAAACAGTTTCAAAATGACAGTGTATTAGCCGGGCTTGGTGGCGCACGCTTATAATCCCCGCGCTTTGGAGGTGGAGACAGTAGGATCGTGCAGGTTCTCAGCCAGCAAGGCTGGCTTCAGAGACCCTGTTTTCAAATAAAATATAAAATAGGTCTGGAAGAGTAGCCTGGAGGTAGAAGGGTTCCATCCCCAGAGCACACGCGCGCGCGCACACACACACACACACACACACACACACACAAAATGACAGTGTATTAGCTAAGAATATAGATGCTTAGTGAACTTTATGATTCTTTCCACTTTCATTGTACTTAAAATAAACCTCATTACTAGGATTAGGTTCATTTGTTCTTAACTATTTACAATTTTAGTTATTTTTGCCTTGATTTCATTGTTTTAAAGTGTAAATGTTTCCAAATTTTGAAACCCATCTTTAACAATGTGAATCAATAAGTTTTAGACATCTAAATACATGGTATCCAAAATGCAGTCCAACAGCATCAGCAACTTCCAGGAGCTAGGTGGGAATGCAGAGTTTAGGCCCATTTCAAGCTCATGATTAAGCATCACAGTATTCATACTATCCATTACACCAATTACTTCAGAATCTTCAGGTTGTGGAACTAAAAAATCTGCATGTATAGGTGAGCTTAAAATAATATAATATAATATAATAATATAATATAATATAATAATATAATATAATATAATATACATAGATTCTGTTACTTAGGATGAGATTTACTAGTCTTCTTATAAGTCAGTTAAAATTTTTGGTACAATAAAATAGAGGTACTTCCTGGATATTGTATAGTTTTTACTTATTTTTAAACATTTGTTACTGCATTTAAATTAAATGTATCTAAAATGTTCTCTGACCTTGGTGAATAATAATTCAACTGTTTTAGTACATAGAGTTTAATTTATGGTTATAAATTATGTTCTAGTTTATATTGGTACTTTAGTATTACTAGGTGATTTGTTGAGTTATATATTCCATATCTGCAACAGGCAGTAATATTTCATTTTAATCCTTAGGAAAATTTTGTGACATAAAAGCTAAGAAGTAATGGAAGTATTGAGACTGAGAGTTTTGTTGTTGTTGGGTTTTGGTAACCTGCCCTAACTCTTATAACTAGTATGATACAAAGTTTACTACCAAAACAAAATTCATTTTACTATTAAGCCCTGGCCTTTACATATTATAATACTGTTTTCTATTGCAGTAAATATAACTGGTCTAAATAAACCTATGCAGGAAAAAACATTGGCCAGGTTTATTAAAATATGATCTAAGTATATTCACCTTTTTAGAGTAATATGGATCCTTTTCAAGCTTACATGCGACACTTATATGTTAACTTTCAAAAGCGACAGAATTATAAAAATTGAAAACAAATTAGTGGTGTTGTTAGCACAAGAGGAGGCAATGATTGTACAACATAGGGGATCCTGTGGTTTTGAAAAACATATGTAAATGAAGTATGTCATAATCAATTTTCTAATTGTAATAATTATGTAAAAAGTAAATGAAATCTTACTGTACTGTTTCTTGCAAATGCATGTAAATCAACAATTTAAAAATGTCAATTATATTCTTTTTTTTGGGGGGGTGGTCTGGGGATGGAACCCAGGGCCATTCGACCTCTGAGCCACACCCCCTGTCCTACTTTTTATTCTTTTATTTGAAACCGGGTCTCACTGAGTTGCAGAGGGCCTTACTAAGTAGCTGAGGCTGTCCACGAACCGTGATCCTCTGGTCTCAGCCTCCCAAATGCTGAGATTACAAGTGTGCACAACTACGCCCAGCTATATATTCATTATTTTTAACACTGCCTTTTATTTATCGTTATCTTTTGTGGCAATAATAACAATTTATTTCTTGTTTACTTGGTTTCTTTGAAATGATCAAAAGCATGAATAACTAAGTAAAACTTTCCATTATCATTTGATCTAGAATTATTTTTATAAGAGTAGAGGTAGAAATTTGAAGAAATGGACATATTTGCCTTGACTTCTGCATTGTGTTGAACATTAAAGCTTATCTAACTTTGAAATAAATTTAACTTTGAACCATTTCTAATGAAGTATCCTTGAGTAAAGAACGTAAACTTTTACTGTAAAAGTTGTGCTTTTATCCTTACTCTTTTTTACTGTCAAGTTAGAAACTTTGCTAAGAACAAACACCCAATAATGAGTCATCAATCATTTTCCAACTTAGATAAATTGAATAAAATCAGAGGAAAATGTCTTGAATTTCAGCTTTAGGAATACATTCTTCCAAGTAGAATGCTGCATAATTTGCAAGCTTACTCCTTAAGGAGGTTTGATTTGCACCTAAAAGCTTTGAAAAGCCTATCTTGATCATTATGTGTTCACTGTGTTTAGTATAATTGTCTTAGAAACACATCCTTTTCTCTTCATTTGAGCAGCATGTACTGCCTGCAACTTTCATCACTCTCATGAGCTGCATTTCCATAAAAATACTGAGCTAGGAATTTGGAATTCCACTACATGACTGGCACAAAAACAATGAACAGTAATATCTATAGCACTTCTACTTGAGGTCCTCCACAGTGCAAACACTTCCCTAGCTGTCAGGTGAAGTAAGTGTGTCAAGCATGTGACTAAATTAGAATGTGATCCCTTCCATTTCAGTTGCCAGTAATTGCACACCATCAACTGCTCCACTTAGTAGAACATATATGATTGGTTTCTTTGACTATTACTCTTCACAGTTCTCACCTCATCCTCTCTACTCCCCGATTCTCTACTTAAATTTCAGAATCACTCCAAACCAATTCAAAATGGTAATTGCCACTATAAAGGAAAAATAGCTACTTAAGAATATTCCAAAGAATAAAGGCTGGATTCTTCACACTGTGTGCTTTCATCCCTTGTAAAAAAAATCACAGATCTTCATATTTCAGAAATTCTCTATTATTCACAAGATTATAATCTGTCCCTAAAAAGCAAAAAGCCTTAACATATTTTGGAATGTTTTTCACATATCTTCTTTTATTTTGCTCTGTCCATTTCAAGGGTTCAAACAGCAAGCCATATTCATGAAAAATAAAACAAAACAAAAAACAAATAATGATTTGTGTGCTGGAACTGCAACCTCTCAGCATATTTTTCTCCTAAGCGACATGATTTTTGTGCCAGATTCTAGATAATTGACAGATTTATGCATGTGCATGGTAGCTGGCTTGAAGCCTTTTCTCTCCTGCAAGGAAGCGCTTCTAAAATGTCTTAAGGCTCAGCCAGAAGCTTTAGCACATTTTTTCAGCAGGAAGTTGGACTCACTGTAGTCCTAAAAGAAGCCTGCTGCTGAATGAAGTCATAATGCTGTGGAAGTGAGGGCACCCCAGGTTAAAAGAGAACAAAAAGGTTGTTGCTTTGTGGCTGCTAGGCTAGAGGTCATAAATACATTGCTTAAAAACAAAGAGGTGAACAACCCAATAAACAGCAAGAAAAGATATAAACTTGATTCTTCCAGAAAGTATTCGGATTTTATAGTTTGCTTGTTTTGTATCTGATAGAAAATTTCAATGAATGTTTTGAACGTACCTAAGTTAAAAGGAAGGGGGATACTCGCCGGGCGTGGTGGCGCACGCTTGAAATCCCCGCGCTTGGGAGGCAGAGACAGGAGGATCGCCGAGGTTCGAAGCCAGACTCGCTGGCTTTAGAGACCCTGTTTCCGAGTAAAAATATATAAAGTAGGTGTCTGGAAGTGTAGCCCGGAGGTAGAAGGGTTTCCAGGAATCCCAGTACCACCAAAAATAAATAAATAAATAAACAAATAAATAAATAAATAAATAGGAAGGGGGCTACTCAACCGAGTTGTAGTTTTCTCGCCTTTACTTTAAAAAAGAAAACTAATATTAAAAATTTAGCATTTTATATTCATTGCTTGGATAAGGCATCAGTCACTTTGATTTATTCCTGCAATAAATTTTACTGTAAATGCCTTGAAAAAACATAGCACAAGGCTTAGCTTTCAGTGTTTATTTAGTAAGGCATTTATATTTTAATCATAATTTGGTTGTATTACTTTCATAATTAATGTACATTATTTTATTTTATCTTAAATAACTTTATTCTAAGTTCTTTTAGATCTCTTTGTTGCAGACTCTTAAAAGTACAAATAGAGAATTTTATTCTATATCCAATGGACATTTTTGTGTTCTAAATATAACTATCAAAGGAATTATACCTATCCAGAGTATTCTTTGTGGTATCTATTATATACTTGATAATGTGATGCATCTAAATAGACTTCAAACATCTAAGGTATACATTCTCACATTTCGGAAAGCTCACTAATCAAGATTCATGAAATAGTTAAATAAATGGTAAATTCATTATTACAAAAGAATAAAAGAAATTCAGAACAAAATAAAGAAAAAATGTTCAAAGAAGAAAAATTAAAATTGAAGGTTTGCTTATAATGTTTTCCCCCACTGTACTAACCGCTACAGTAGAGTGAAAACAGAGTAAGGCATTGCCATTGTCATTACAAAGTGTACAGTCTAATAGAAGAGGTTGACAATGAGACGTCTGCAAAATAGGTATACATATAAGCCAACTTGATAATAATTATAAAACTATATGGTTTGAATATATATTGCAATGTGCTCACTCAGAATAAAATCTTAAATTTTGGGTTAAAAGAAATAACCATTGTTCTAACATTTGGTTCAGATGTTGAAACATGGTAAAAGAAATGTGCTGAAGAAGATGACAGGACGGGCAGTGGAAATGTGTGAATGAGGAAGTAGAGGGCGTTTTCAGACACACAGTATTATAAGTCACATTTACTGGAGTATCAACTATTTATTGTGAAATAGCGGGAGAAAAAAATGCAATCCTTTAGTTGGGTAATAATAAAGAATGCTTAAAGTCCTTGCAGAGGATCCCATATGCTGACTAATAGAAATGAACGCATGTCCACCATTGAGCTCTCATAAAGTGATAAGCAAAATTATTCCATGACTAGATTACATTATAATAAAATTTTTAAAAAAGTAAATTGTTTTAAACATCATCACATGGGACTGAATTTATTATTTGTAATATACTTTTATTGGTCCATTTAATTGTATATCATAATGAATTTCAGTGATAGAATCATATGTGCAAAGAGCACTTGGTGAGTTTCCCTCCTGATCCTACACTTTCCTGTATATATTATTGAGATTGGTATTGCTTACTTCAAGTATGTACATAGCATTATTAAAACTGTTTCCTAGCCGGGCATGGTGGCGCACGCTTGTAATCCCAGCATTTGGGAGGCTGAGACAAGGAGGATCGTGGTTCACAAACAGCCTCAGCTACTTAGTGAGGCCCTTCGCAACTCAGTGAGACCCTGTTTCAAAATAAAGAATAAAAAATTGGGCAGGGGGTGTAGCTTGGAGGTCAAATGCCTCTGGGTTCCATCCTAGACCCGCAAAAAATAAAAAAATAAAATAAAATAAATAAAATAAAACTGTTTCCTATGTCTAGTCTCCTGTTTCCCTCCTTAACTCCACCCCTCAATTCCCTTCTATTATTTTTCTGATATCTCTCTTCATTTATCTGAAGTCCTTTTTATTTTCCAATTTCTTACTATTTTTCACATATGAGAGAAAACAGACAACCCTTCACTTTCTGACACAGGCTAATCTCACCTAGCATACTATTCTCTAGTTATGTTTTTCTTCATATGACAAAATATTCTTCTTTATGACTGAGTTAAATGCCATTCTGTATATACCACAGTTTCATAATCTTTTATCGATTGATGGACACCAAGGCTATTGTGAATTGTGCTTATTTAAACATGAAATTATTTTAAATTTTACAATTCCAATCAAAGAATTCAAGTTTACAAATTCAGAAAATATAGCTGTGTAATTTTCAAAACTTGAAGAGAAAATCAAGTGACATTTTTCACAACTTTTATCACTTAGTTACACTGGGTGCAGATTTTATTTGGAGTTCACTCACAGTCAGCCTGATTAAAATGTCAAATTTTAATGTGAACCCAACATATGGAAGAAAAGAAAACAGAATCCAGTTTAATTTAAAAATTCAGACACTTAAACAAGCCTTGAGTTTTACATTTTTATTGTTGTTTGTAAATTAAGATGTCTGGTGTTTCTTTGTTTAATTTATGGATGACTACAATGCTTCAAAACTACGTAACAAGAGTACACAAGAACTGTATAAATCACACCTGATTGCTACAACTGGAATGACCACAAGGGAGAGAATTTAGACTCCTAATTTAAAGAATAGACAACTTGACATATACTCTAAATGAATTGATTGGAACAATTAATGTAGCTTTCTACTTCCATTTGTGTCCCATCCATACTCTTGATCTTGGACATCATTTTGGGCAGAGCATATCTTTACCGACTGATAAATGGGACAGAGTAAAACATAATCAGGGCTTTCTTAATGGAAACCATAAATTCAGTTGTTTGTCTAAACTATGTTAATAGCATTGTTCATACTCTTCAGCTGCAAACCTAACCTACTGCTTTATAACCACATTTGGAAATACATTCCAAGTTCAGTTGTGAATTATAGGCTTTTGTATTATTTATATGTGATAAAAATATTACAAATGTTTCAAAGCTCTTTTAATAGAAAAGCCAAGAATATTAGAGAAAATGTAATTTTTGTTACATCTATCGAAGGCAATTAATGTTTGATAAAATTTATCAGATGCCACAAACAGTTCTTTATAAATATAGTCTCAAAGGTGGGTCACACAGCATATCACACAGTGTGATTTACCCCTAAGTTATTTATCTATTGCCACAGAATATTTTTTTCACATAAAATAGTATGTAGCACAGTTTGCACATGTCAATTAAAACTGTGATTTACCCTTAGGCTATCCGTCCATTCATGCGAACAGTAGGAAAATCACTGGATCCATATTTAATATGTAAGTATGGATGAGAATTAAGAATAAAACATTCATTTCTTCTCTACATCACTACCCCCCTAACAGACACTAAAATTTAATCATTTAATTATTTCAAATGATCATATTTGTAATTCTCCTAACTACTGACATGACTGGGTTTTTACCACTTATTATTTTGACTTCTATAATTTATTTTTAAATTTCAGTTTTCTCATCACTTAGAAAATTTAACTTAAAGTTAAGGTGTTTACACAAAGAATCAAAATCTTTGTTTCTTGTTGCAAATGAAATCTTCAAAATCAATAACATAAAAACATTAATGACCTAAGATATTTAATATTATATTTATATATTATATTAATATATATTTAACATAATTATATTATATATAATATATTTAATATAATTACAATGCACTAATAATAGTATTAACATTTTAGCTGAACATGATGGTGCATGCTTGTAATCGCAGTACCTGGGAGGCTGAGACCGGAGGATCTCAGTTTGTGGACAGCCTCATCTACTTAGTGAGGCTCTCTCCAACGTAGTGAGATCCTGTTTCACATTACAAAATAAAAAATCTTATTTTTATTTTCTCTTGTCTTTTGATGTTCTTTAAAGTATAAAATATTTTATTATATTATATTCCAAATGGGTCCTGAATAAATTTTTAATTGTAACTTTAAAAAACATTAGCCTTGGAGTTTATAGGAGTTTATCTCGGAGGTAATAGGCCCCTGGGTTTCATCCTCAGTACTGCAAAAAGCAAAAAAGTATTAACATTTTTAACTTTTTAAATATGCTTAATCAGTCTTCCAGATCTGTTCTTACCTGTTTCTAGTTTGTTCCTTGTCCAGTCCTTATAGGCATGCCCAGTTGGAAACAATTCTTTTGTATTTCAATCTCTCGGGTTTTACTTTTTCAGGTATGTTCCTTTGCCTTTTATTACCACATATATTACTTTGGCAAACTTCTGCCATAACACACATGTTCCCCAAAATGCTTATATAACTTTCTGTTATTGCCCTCATTTATTTTTCTATACACTTGTTTACTTGTTTCTCTCAACTTTTAGACTAGGAACTACTAAGTGCAGAAAATCATCTTTGTTTACCTTTGTACTCCAACAACTAAGGACAGTACAGGGCATATAAGTCAAACCACAATATCATTTTCAGAAGTCTTGCAGAGTCATCTACAAATATCAAAAATACTATTTTTATTTTGTAGCAATAGTGTCTTATTCCATTGTAGAAAATGTTTATAATATAATATGATCTTATTGGCTAAATGGGTGTGTGTGTTCCCCACTAAAGAATAATCTTTTTTCCTAAAATTCTTGTCTCAGTTATCTTTTATACACAATATCTGGATGAGTACTTTACCATAAATAGTGATATTCACTTACTGGTTATTTAATGATGAGATTCTCAAATTATTATAATAAGACCAGTTATAAAGAGAAATATTCTGCCATTTGCTTAAATAATTACCATATATAATACAAGCTTTCTTTTTTTGTATTTTTTTGTACTGATGTTCAATTCAGTATTCCATTTACTGAAATGGAATATTACTGAAATGGAATAAGGATTTGAACATCTTTTATTTCTATATTTTTCTTTACAATATCTAAAACTGATTAATTTGTCTACATGATTTACATGTAGATCAGGCTTCCTATTTTCAGTAATAAGGAACATAATATTCATGATTCAATTTTAACAAAGAAAGATCATTTTTTAAAAATGATCTAAATTCCTTCAAAATACAGTATAATTATATACAGGAAACATCTCTAAATGAAGACTCTCAAAAATACAATATAGAAATGTATAATTATGTGTCATATTTACATTGTCAAATCTTGGCTCTTGACATTTTTTATAGTTGCTGTCTGTGACAAATCACTTCTCCCACTGACCTCCATTTCCTCACTTATAAAATGAAGATAATCGTAGCATACTAAATTATTTAGTATTTTATGAATAAAATAAACTCATTTATATCAAAGGACCCAACAAAATGTCTTCAAAGATAGAAAATACTCTGTGTATGTATATGTGTATGTATATACATACACACAATTATATAGATATATATCAAACATATATACATATATGTATATATAATTATATATATGGATATATATGTATATATAACTATATATACATGTATATGTATGTATATAACTATATATACATACATCAATTATATATACATACATATATACATAATATATGTACATTTATGTATATACATATGTATATATATATAATTGATGACATCAATATATTTTTATATGCCATCAATAATTATCAGGGTCAAATCAACAAGATGGTAGACTCATACATGCACATATTACTCATTTAGCCCTTCTCCAATTTCCATCCCAATTCTTTGCCCCTTCCTCATTCTCATGTTTGGTTCAGTGACTGACTTTGAAATATTTGTGAATGTACATCATGTACATTAGGGAATTTCCCTTTTCACCCTCCCATCTCCCTCAGTTAGGTCCCGATATTTGCTAATCTATTGTTTTTCCTTCCTCATTTGAGTTCCTCTTGTGACGTTTTTTTAATCCCTACCTTCTGCATATTAGGAAGAGCATCTAATTTTTTATTTTTTGTGACTGACTAATCTCACTTAGCATAATGTTCTCCACTTCCATCCATTTCCCCACAAATGACCTAATTTTAATCTTATTTATGGCTAAGTGAAATTGCATTGTGTACCTATACCATAGTTTTGTAATCCCCTCATCTGTTGATGGACATCATAGTATGGCAATTTTGAATTGTGCAGCTGTGAACAAAGATATGCATGCATTAGTTTGATAGTTTGGTTTTCATTCTTTTGGGTAGATACCCAAAATTGGTACTGCTGGAATATATGGTAGGTTAGTTTCCATTCTTCTGAGGATCCTTCATACTGTTTTCCAAAGTGGTTGCACTAATTTGCAATCCTACCAACAATGAATTAGAGTTCACACTTCTCCACATTCTTGCCAGCATTTGTTGTTTGTGTTTTTAATGGTTGATATATTAGTTGCTTTACAGAAGCTCTACAGTTTAATGTAATCTCAACTTGACTTTATTAAACATTATTTTAATATTCACATTTGATAATCTGTGTTTTTGCTAATTCATTTAATATTGAATGCTTTGTGGCTAATGAGACCAAGGCTGGCTTTAATTTGTTATCTTTTACATGGAAAAAAACAAGAAGTCTATAGATAGAAGCAGTACATTTAGTCATCAAGTGTCTCTCAAAAGCATGCTATTAAAATGTGGATTTGAGTTTTTAAAAAATATTGGAAGTTAATATGTAAGACTGCTTTTTAATTAATAAAATGTATTATCATTTTCAAGATATACCAGTGCTACATCTATACCTAATTTAAACTGACCTTAAAGCAAAAGTTATAACATGGTTCTCAATGTTTGACAGGTTTTGATTGCATACACAGTTTTTCATATAGTAGGTATTCAGTAAATCCTGATTACACACAATCCCAACTGAATAATGGCTTAAATTAACTTCTCATATTTATGATGTGTGAAATTTATATAAATTTTGTATATTGTACTTCAAATTCTGAATTTTTAACCTTTTCCTAAGCCATTAATGGTTTATAAGATATACTCTTAGAAATGCTGCCAAGGATTTCTAAGAAATCTGTAGCTCTTTAGCCACACAGCCACAGGTGAACAACTGCTACTCTACAGTGTACTGTGTTGCTAAGTTATCATTTTCAGTAGGTTAAGTATAGAAAATGTATTTTAACTTACAATATTTTAAAACTCATCATTTTCAACAGAACCCCATCATAAGTCAAGGAACATTTAACATACTTGAAAATTCTTTACTAACTTTGGAGTACTGGTGTTCATTATTTTGCTCTCTGAGGCATGTATAAGTGAATTTTGAGAAATTTGAATCGGGAGATTGGTTTAGAACACTACAGAAAAATTATGGTCTAAGCATTGGAAAATGGATCATACAAAACTGAATAATTAAGCTGAGTTCAAAGAGCAGAGGAGAAAAGAAACACAGAAAACAATTCTATAGTTTAAAGAGAAGAAAGATGAATATATCAAGTTTTAAGGAAATATAGAGCTGATAAAAGTATTTATGCAAAGTAAAATAATAAAATCCAGAGAGAATAAATTTTTGTGAATATATTGGGAACTGCTATGAAGAAATGATTGCAAGACCAGCGTGATGGCATATGCTAGTAATCTCAGTACTTGGGAGGCTGAGACAGGAGGATCTTAGGTTCAAAGCCAGCTTTAGGAACTTAGAGAGGCCCTCCTCTTTAGTGAGGACCTTGTCTCCAAAAAATAAAAATAAAATAGGACTAAAGGTGTAGCCTGGAAGTAAAAGGCCTTAGGATTCTACCCTCAGTACCACAAATAATGGGTGCAAAAAACTGCAGTGATAAAAACTTATAAATATTTAAAACATACTGAGGAATAAGAGAGGCAAGGCACAGAAGAGATGGATAGAGTTAGACATTTTTATGTCAAACAACTTTGGCTTTATTATATATTCTATATATATTGAAAGAAGACTATTATAATGAATAAAAGTTATAATCCACTCATTAGTAACAACTGAAAAAATTTTGTGTAAATCTAATAACCCAGCTGTCAATGATAATTTATTATAAAAATCTTTTGCTTCAGGAGAGTATTCAATCAATTAAAGATGAATTATTTTATGCGTTTACACTTAAGATTAAAAATATTTGCTTTTTTGTGTAAGGCTGTATAATTAAAGAGAATATAAAATTTTAGGGGATAATTAATAAATTATTTTTACTCTAAATGTGTATTTCTATGATTTTTATCATTAATTTATTTAGAAGTTTATTTTAATTTTTAGTATCAAACATTGAGGAGCATGTTACTTTTGAATGAAAAGAAAATTGTCAAAAAATTGTCACTTTCAGATGAAAAGAAAAACTGTTGGTGAAATTATTAAAGTGAGAAAGTAGAAGAAATGACAAAATGACAGATTCTGTATTAGTAAAGTTATTTACATTTCATTTTACACTTTGGAAGCTTCTAAAGTATTTCTTGTAAACTAGAATTATCCTACATCCAGATTTTTATGGAAGTGTCATTTAAAGAAAATTTCTGTCATAGAAAATTGAAATATCAAATTCAGTCATAATTGATCTTTTTCTGCAGATACTTTAATAAACATTTTTGTTAATATTCAACTTTTTAGTATATGACTCTTAGGTAGACCTCTGTTTAGGAAGAGGGGGAATCCTTGTGTTGTCTTTCTTTGATAGAATATCTAGCCTATTGCTGGTACTACAATAAATAAATCTTTAAAGTACTTAATTATCTCAGAAATGTCTCAATTTTTCTATCTCAAAAATAAACATCTGCCTCCATTAAAATAATTAATTTATTTGAATAAAATGTATTAAATGTGCCATATTTGCCCTGTTAAAAAGGAGTTCTCATTACCTAATAACTACAGATATAAACATTTAAAACATGGTACAACAAGCTGGGTGTGGTGGTGCATGCCTATAATCCTAGTACTTGGAGGCTGAGACAGAAGGATTGGAGATTAAAGGACAGTTCATGGTAAATTTATGAGACCCTATTTCAAAAATTGGGGCAAAGGGCTGGGGTTGTAGTTCAGAGGTAGAACCTTCCTGGTTTCAATCTCCAGTACAATCAAAACCAAAGATCAACCAAACAAAAAAGCTATTCAAAC
The DNA here is from genome assembly GCF_963383645.1 of Muscardinus avellanarius. Classification (NCBI taxonomy): domain Eukaryota; kingdom Metazoa; phylum Chordata; class Mammalia; order Rodentia; family Gliridae; genus Muscardinus; species Muscardinus avellanarius. Next base: position 85,668,949 of record NC_137791.1, read on the forward strand.
ATGCTACAACAGAACTTACTCCATAGCAATAGATTCCTAAGTGGAGTAATTTTTTAAAAAGTATAAAAGTAATTATTATTTTTATACATCTTCTCTTTCCTAAATAATTAGTTGACTGCACTCACATATGTTAAACCAAATGTCATGCCATCAGCATGCTTCTCCCAACATATAGAACTATTAATATATGGATACTTGGCTGCATTTTTTATAATGCAATAACCCTAGATTCTCTGTTATTGACTCGAGAACCCTCATTTTGTTCCCTTTTTTTCTAATCCCAAGTTGTACGTAGCAAGATGGTTGAGGTTTAAATTCTACCTCATCGCCAGGAGTGGTGGTGCACGCTTGTAATCCCCGTGCTTGGGAGGCGGAGACAGGAGGATCGCGCAGGTTCGAAGCCAGCTGCTCTGCCTTAAGAGACCTGTTTCCAAATAAAAAAATATAAAAATAGGTCTGGGAGTGTAGCCCGGAGGTAGAAGGGTTTCCAGGAACCCCAGTACCACCCCCCCAAAAAAAAATTCCACCTCATCCACTTATTGTGTAACTTTATGTAAATGGTCAGTACTTTAGTTTCCTCATTTTCTAAGTGGTTTTCTTTTTCTATAAGACACAGAATTTTGAGTTTTTAGAACTTTTTGAGAATCATACAAATACTACTGAGCTCCTAATATTATCAACTAGGCCACACTAGGAAAGTCTAGCCTAGATTTGTTCACAGAAATGGAAAACCACTTAGACCCAATTTAATTGTTTCCATCAGTTTACTGTTAAAACAGAGTGGGTGGAGATTAATGTGTCTCCCAGTTCTTCATGGACATACTCCCAATCTTGCTGTAGGGGTACCCTAAAAACCAAAATTCAGGAGTTTCATTTGAGAATGCACTCAGGATCAACACCTTAACTAAGGAAATCAAGATTAGATAGAGAGAAATGAACTGCAAAGCGTTTCATGTAAGGCTCAGATGCTCCCATTTTGAGCCCTGGATTTAGGGTGATCTAAAAAGTTGGCTGCAATTAAGATAAATAGATCAAGCTTTATGTCTCCTTCATCAAATAGTTACTGGATATGAACTTCTCTGGAAAGGTATCATGACCTCTAAAATTGCAGTGCAGCTGCATAGACACCACTCCTCCATAGGGAAAACACATCCCTGAATCTTGTATGGCAATCTGGTAGAGATCTCTGTCGCTTTTAACTTCCCAAAGTTTCAGCTGTATGGTGTGTGCAAGGAAATTTACAAGTTAGAGAAGCCAGAGACATCAGTTTATTAAATTTTATATCATGTGAAAGGAGACACATTCAGTGATATAAAATATACTTCCCCTTTCTTTTTTATGTCTGGTACTGGAGATAGAACCCAGGGGCATTCTACCTCTGAGGTACACACTCAGAGATATTTTATTTTTTTATTTTGAAGCAGGATCTCACCAAGTCGCTGAAGCTAGTTTAGAACCTGTGATCCTTTTGTTCAGCCCCCCAAGTACTGGGATTACAGGTCTGCACCACAACATCCTGCTTCTTCATATTTTTTACTGTGTCTTCTGGTTTGCAGGAGGCAGATCTATGGCCTATAACAGATTCTAGTAAACTTGTTTTCAGAACCAGGAGTATATATTTATAACAAAGATACTTATTTTAGAGGCAGGGAAGTCACAAATAAAAGCACATGAAATTGAAAATAAATTGGCAAGGCAGTTTGCTTTTGTGCAAAAGGGTATGCAACCAACAAAACATTTGATAAGCAACCACAGCTGGTGAGAAATCCGCTCCGTTTTTTATCCCTAACATCATTCTGTCCCTTACCCCAACTGGTGAGGGTTTGTGTTCAAACTCTATTTGATTGGCTTCTTTCTAAGACCGACAATAAATCTGAAACAAAGTTTAACATTCTGGAAAATTCCTGGTCAACAAAAGGTTATATGAACTAAGATGAAAGACTCGAGTCAACTAAAATTCATATGAGGTAAGATTACTGATATTCTGGAAGACTTTGGTCAATGAAAAGTCATACGAGCCAAGAGGATGACGCTAGGGGAAATTCAGAAAGTGGAGAATCCAGACATATGTACAGTTAAAAGTGAATGCAAAACTACAATTATAAATTATAAGTTATTACATTTTTTGTAATTTTCTATGTTGATAGAAAAAATGTCTTTATTTCTCACATTTAATCAAATTTACTACTAATTTAAGCTAGTGAAATAGTAAGTCATTTACATGCTCATGAATGTAGTCAACTGAAAGATAGGAGAAGGTAAAAGGGGGAATATTTTTAATTTTAACTATTTATTTTCCCTTTTCCAGTACACCACTACATTTTTTTCTATTGTATCCCAGTCTAAGATTGAGGTATTTAAACAGAATCTAGCCTATTTACTTACTTTATTATGGTTGATTTTAAGGTTCGCCAATAACTTCAGTGTTGAATGTGATTAGAAAATACCCTACATACATCTGAGTAAACGTTTTATATTTTATGCTTATGATGTAAAGTCATTTTATTGGGTCAATTTATTGAATGGCAGAGGCTATTCAAGTATAAAATGTATAACTTGCATTAAACTCTATTAGACATAAAACCTCTGACTAAAACAGACCAGGGAGGTTAAAATGTGTAGAAATGTCTGGGAGATAATATAAAGGAGAAAATATCACTGTAATGGTCAAATATATTTATTTTTTATTTCAGTGTTCAATATATGTCATATTAAAATACCAAGAAAAATTAATAACTATAATTTCATAAAGCATGAATAAATATAATATGCCATTCCTTCCATTTATTTCAGTGTAAATTCAAAATATTTTTGGTTTATGTTTAAATCATGTATTGACCATTACATCTCATACAAATTGTGAAAACTTGAACTGTAAGATCAGGGAAATATATTAAATATAGACTTTTGTAAAACAATAACAAAAAATAATTTTTAAATTGTAATACAAATTCCAAGGTGGCATATAAAAATAGAAGTGAAATTAATTGATGATATGGATATAGAATTCCTTAAATGTTGTTGTGGAAACTAAAATAACCAAGAGGAATAAAATTTTAAAGTGAATAGGCCCAGAGAAATAATATACCTAAATTTTATTTTTATTTTATTGGTACATTGTAATCATAGATCTTGATGAAGTTCCAGGTGGTAGAGGAATACATGCACATGGCACTCATTTAGCCCTCCCCCACTTTTTCCCTATTCCCTCACCCTTCTCTTTTCTCATGCTCAGCATAGTGATTGACTTTGATAAGTTTGTGTGTATACATCATGTTCACTGAGTTGTTTTTCTTCCCCCAGCCCCCATCTCCCTCAGTTAGGTTACCTTCTTCACTCATCAAAGGTTTCTCCTTAGCCCCAGGTAGTCATTAGGAAACCAACTAACTAACCAGATGTTCCGAAGAAACTTTGATTAAAACATAAACACATTGAATTTTAGATCATATTTTCTTGTGTTTAAATTAGAACGTAGCTTTTCATGATACCAAGGTTTTAAAATATTGCATTTTGGTCAATAAATAATAATTTCAAAAAGACATTAATTAAATAATTGACAAGTCTTAATAAAAAAGTACTTAGTTCAGTACCCAAAGTGTCTACAAGGAGGCTTGTAGATCAGGAAGAACTTTGAAGAGTCTGTTCATAAAATTCTGAAAAGATGTTCTCCCTCCCAATATTTTCATTAACATTAATATGCCACTTCCTATTTATCAGCACCAATCTGCACATCTTCAACTTTCATGTAAATTAATCTTTACAGCACAAGGGATGTATAGTTATCTCGGTTATTTTATAGGTGAGACAACTAATATTTAATAAGATTAAGTAATGAACCCCAAATCATTTAACAAATTTAAAGTCAGATATTCTCAATTCTCCATGGTATTTTCTATGCATAAAGGAATGTAATAACAATGAAATCAGAAAAGCTTAATATCTAGGATCTGTCGGGAATCCAGCCCGACAGCTGGCGGGGCTTGGAAGGATGATGAGTACTGACGACTTGAACACAAACCCACGAGCCAGGAGTCAAGTCAAGCAAGATCTCCTTTATTTCTCTCCAAGCACTCCTTTATATAGCACCAAGCCACGAGGGGAATTCCCATGAGAAATAGCCTAGCCTATCCGGGATAAAGATCACTAGCAGTAGTTTACAGCCAATCCCAGGCCAGTACATGAGCCATTCATGTGTGCGGAAAGCTCCTTTAAAGGTAGAAAGGGAAAAACCGCTCAGTCTCCCCACCCATAATGAATGGGGAAACCACGCCTTTGTAATTTCCTCCAGGGGCCATCTTTAGCCCATTTTCTGCTGAATCACTTTACTTAAAGTTTTGCCTTAGGCTGTAGGCCGCTCAGGCCGAGGAAGGCTGCATCTCCTTAGGCGCTGTATGGACACATTGAGGAGGTAGAAAGGAAATAGGCAGATAGGGAAAAGGCCTTGGTAGAAAAAAGTTAATTTCATTGAGTTTCCTGAGCAGCGACAAATGCCTAAAACTCCAAAGGCTCAGAGTTAAGAAGGCCAGAGCTTCACAAAGCCATCCTGAGTTTCCTAATCAACAAACCCACCGAGCAAGTCTGGCATTCCTGAAAGGAGACCCTTCAAAGGACTTGCAAATGCCCTATGCAAATTCTCCTTGGAATCCCAAAAGTCACCCTAACCAAAACGAACTTGCAAGTGGTCAGGCTTTGGCCAGTCGGATGGCAAAGGGGGACTTTCCCGCTCGGGACCCCCTCCCCTTTTGGGGAGCTGTTCTCTCTCTTGCAGGTTGTGTTGGCCCTGAGAGAAGGCAGAGTGCATCTGAGGGCACGTGGCTCGGGCGACTCTTGAGTAGTGACCTGAAGGCCTCTGCTGGACATCATGGCTGACCAGGCCCCTAGGGGTGACCTGCACCTCTTTTCTGGCAGATCGCGTGGACTCTGGGAGAAAGTAGTTTGCAACTGATGGGCACTTGGCTCGGGCGACACTCGGGTAGTGACCCTGAAGGCAGCTACTGGACCCCGGAGTTCCGACCACCCCTATGGGGTGTTAGGCCACTTTTCTCTATTCCCTTCTGGCAGATCGCTTGGACTCCAGAAGAAAGCAGCCTGCACCTGAAGGCAATTCGGCTTGGGCTACTCTCAAGTATTGTCCTGAAGGCAGCTACTGGACCCAGAGTTCCAGCCCCTTTGGGGGTGTTCAGCCACCCTTGCCCCATTCCCTGCTGCTTCCAATAAACCTTTTGCTCCCCTTCCTGAGGTCTGCGGGTGTCATTCTTCGCTCACTGTAGACAAGAACTTGCCGGGTTTTTCTCTCAAGAAACCCCCGTTTTAACACCCCATCAAGGATCATTCATTTGAAGTGATTTTATCTCTAAAAGACTTAGAGATAAATATATTATTAATGAGAAAACTAAGGAGAATCCAAAAATAAAATTTGTTTAAAATTTTATAAGTTATTTCCATAGAGAAACTGTATATCCAATCCAATTATATTTATTATAATAGCCTCATTGAAGGCTACTGAATGGATGTTAAGTAGTAGGCATTGTATCAAATATCTCATGTTCATTACTTTAAGTTCCTATAAACAATTGTGAAAAAATAGTATCTTTCTTACTTGAAAAACTGAGACTCAAAGTTTAATTTGCCTACAGCAGCATAGCTCATTAAGGAACTGATATTTGAAATTTTAAGTATATGTATAATCACATTTATATGTTATTTAAAAGATAGTTGTGTTTATTTTAAAATAACACATCAAATTGACAATTACTTAAAGTATAAATAATTTGGGAGCATTAACTAGTATCATGAAAGAAAAAAGCCCAGGAATGAGCCCCAGAATAAGTACTATGAAAGAGCCCAGAAAAGAGAGACATGTGTGAATTTAAAATGAGAAGAATTTAAAGAAGTGCTAGAAGGTTCTAAAAGCCCTTTGTAACAAATTGAGAAGTTTTGGAAACTTACAGTGTGACCTTTTGGTCATGGCAGCATTTTGAAGCCACAGGAGCAGGATAGCAAAGCTTCACATAAATGTTGTAAGGACTAATTAGTAATATACACTGCGGTCCTTAGAAAAAGGTCTCTAGATGCAACATATTAAAAACAAGTGCACTGAGACTTTTTGGTCCCTAACATGATTGATGGGAATACAGAATATCTCATATTTTCAAAGGAAAGAGAATAGGGAAGCTTGGGAATAAATGGCATCTTACACAGAGAGCAGTCTGTATTTTCAGGTTCCTCTGCAATCTGACAGAGTTAACACAGAAAAGGAAAATAGAAAACTGGCTTTTGTGAACTAATTCAACTAACAAGATTAAGAACAGAGGAACTAAATTCTGAATATAAGAAGTGAAGGAAGAAATAAATTGAAAGCAGACTTGCTCGCTGTTGAAAAGCTGAAACTTTCAAATCAGTGAGCTTAGAGTTGGGTTCACAGTTGTATCCAGGAGAACGATTTATTTCTGACTTTATACTGACTTTTGAAAAGAAATCATTCTTAGATTAAAACATCCAGGGAAGGTGGTATTGGGTAAGGAGGATCTATGCCATTTATCTGAAAAATTGGAGCAGTCAAACTTTAAGAATTAGACAGTCTTTAAATTATGTAGACATAATTATACATATATATATGTAGACATATTTAATATAATACACTTAAATCTATGTAGACAAAAATGTTATTGCCTAAATGTTCTGATACTATAATTGAGGAAAATATATGTGTATATGGAGGAAATAGATAGACATATATAAGTATTGCAGATATATAAATACATATATATGCATATATATATATGCAAATTGTATGTCTATATCTGAATAGGTATGTATAGATATAGATACATGTAAGTATAGATACACATATACACATTCATATAATCTAAGTTGCCAGTGTTAACAAAACAATATGCAAAACAAAATAAAAAAAGATGGGATTCTCCCAAACTTTTTCTACAAGGCCAGTATCACATTAATCCAAAACCAAATAAAGATACCTCAAGAAAAGAAAATTGCAGACTAATATCCTTGATGAACATAGATGCAAAAATTCTAAACAATACACTAGCTATATGCATTCAAACCATATCAAGAGAATTATACAACACAATCAAGCTGGTTTCATCCCAAAAAAACAAGGCTGTTTCAACATATGCAAATCAATACATGTTATTCACCACATAAATAGAACTGAGAACAAAAATCACATGATCATAGCAATAGATGCTTAAAAAGCATTTGACAAAATTCAGCACCCATTCATGTTAAAAAAAAAAAACTGCAGAAAACTGGAATAGAAGGAATGTATTTAAACATCATTAAGACAATATACAATAAGTCCAAAGCCAACATCATATTGAATGGGGAAAAACTGCAAGAATTTCCTCTAAGTTCAGGAATAAGACAAAGATGCCCACTATCAGCACTCCTTTTCAGTATAATCCTCAAGACTCTTTCCAGAGCAAAAAGAGAAGAGAATATCAAAGAAATTCAAATAGTGAAAGAGGAATTAAAACTATCCTTGTTTTTAGATGACATGAACCTTTATTTAGAAGACCCAAAGAACTCAACCAAATGACTACTAAAGCTGATTAACCAATTTAGCAAAGTTGTAGGATACAAAATAAACCTATAGGAATCAGTTGCTTTTCTTTATTCTAACTATAAATCCACAATGAAAGAAATAAAAAAATTTCATTAACAATAACCTCAAAGCCAATAAAATACCTAGGAATAAACCTAACCAAAGATGAAAACGTCCTCTACAATGAAAACTATGAAATATTAAAGAAAGAAATTGAAGAAGACCTTGGAAGATAAAAGGATCTCTCTTGTTCATGGATAGGCAGAATAAATATCATCAAAATGGCCATTCTGCCAAAAGTTATCTACAGATTCAATGCAATTCCTATCAAAATACCAATGTCATTCTTCATAGACCTAGAAAAATGAGTCATGAATTTTATATGAAGAAAGAAAATACCCAGACTAGCCGAAGCATTCTTAGAAGTAAGAACCATGCAGAAGGCATCACAATCCCTGACTTTAAATTATACTACAGAGCAAGAGTAGTTAAAACAGCATGGTATTGTCACAAAAACAGGTACACAGAACAATAGAACAGAATAGAATATACAGAAACAATCTTACACATTTATAATAGTTGATCTTTGACAAAGGGGCCAAACTCATACACTGGAGAAAAGACAGCCTTTCAACAAATGGTGCTGGAAGAACTGACTATCCATTTGTAGAAATGTGCTACTTTGCCAGGCCTGGTGGTACACACTTGTAATCCCTGCACTTGGGAGCCAGAGACAGGAGGATCACGCGGGTTTGAAGCCCCTCACTGACTTATGAGACCCTGTTTCCAAATAAAAAATAATAATAAAGAAAAAATATGCCACTAAATTTTTACCTCTCACCATGCATAGGAACCAACTTGAGATAGATCAAAGACTTGGAAATTAGACCAGAGATTGTGAAGCTTTTAGAAGGCATAGGCTCAACACTACAACATATAAGCACAGGCAGTAACTTTCTCAACAAGACCTCCAAAGCTCAGGAAATTAAAACAATAATTAACAAGTGGGATGGCATCAAACTAAAAAGTTTCTGTTCATCAAAGAAAATCATCAAGAACCTATAGAGGAAGCCTACAGAATCAGAGAAGATCTTTAACAGCCACTACTCTGATAAGAGGGTTAATATCAACTTATATACAAATAACTCAAAAGACTCCACACTAGCAAAACAAATTATCCAATCAAGAAATAGACAACTGAATTGAATAGACACTTCACAAAAGAGATACAAATGGTCAATAGATACATGAAAAAATGTTCAACATCATTAGCCATCAGGGAGATGCAAATCAAAACTATGCTGAGATTCCATCTAACCCCAGTCAGAATGGCAAGATAAAGAACTCAAATAACAACAGATGCTGGTATGGATATGGGGAAATAGGAACTTTTTTAAACTATTGGTGGGAGTGCAAACTGGTTCAGCCACAATGAAGATCAGTATGGAGATTCCTTAGAAAACTAGGAATGGATCCACTGTATGATCTGGCTATACCACTTCTGAGTATCGTTCCAAAGGGGTTGAAATCAGAGAACTACAGTAACATATGCATACCCATGTTCATAGCAGCACAATTTGTAATAGCCAAAATATGTAACCAACCCAGGTCTCCATCAACAAAAGAATGGATTGCAAAATTATGGGAAGTACACCCAATGGAATTCTACACAGCAATAAAGAAGAATAAAATCATGTCATTCGCAAGAAGATGGAAAAACCTGGAAAACATTGTGTTAAGTGGGATCAGCCAAGCACAGAAAGAGAAGAGACTTATGTTTTCTCTTAATGCCCAAACTAGGGAGTATTAGGCACCAGAGGGACTTCAGATAATGGAAGGAAAATTGCAGCAAAGCTAGAATTGAAGGGTAGGAGAAGAAGAAGGCTGAGGCTGATTAACTGGAGAAGCTACATCTGAATATGTTTATAACTGTGAATATAGCATGGTCAACCTGAACACTCATTGTTGGGAGTGGGGTAAAGGGGAAGCAGGGGGGAGGGCACCAAGCACTGTGTGAATGTGCTATTTTCAATATGATCCACATAAAAATCTTCTTTGAAGATTTTTAAATGTGTGTATCCAGTTGGGACATGCTTATACTAAGATATTATTTATCTGAAATTCAAATTTAAATGGCATTCTGTATTTTATCAATAGCACAAGAGTGAATCTTGGCACTAACATGGGTAAGGAGCTTTATTCAATATACATATATACACACAAACAGAAATAAAGACACAGTAAAGTTAGCCCAATAACTAATTACAGAAATATTTAAAACATGATATATCAAGCTGGTTATGGTGGCACATTCCTGTAATCCCAGTACATGTGAGTCTGAGACAGGAGGATCATAGTTTTAAAGCCAAGCTCAGCAACTCAGTAGATGCTCAGAAACCTAGTAAGATGCTGTTTTCAAGTAAAAGAAATAGCTGGACGTTGTGGTGCACACTTGTAATCCCAGTATTTGGGAGCCAGAGACTGGAGAACTATAGTTCATGGATAGCCTCAGCTGCTTAACAAGGCCTTTTGGAACTCATTGAGACCCTATTAAAAAATAAATAAATAGCTGGGCACGGTGGCACATGCTTGTAATCCCCGCGCTTGGGAGGCGGAGACAGGAGGATCTCGCAGGTTCGAAGCCCCTCGCTGGCTTAAGAGACCCTCTTTCCAAATAAAAAAAGTATAAAATAGGTCTGGGAGTATAGCCCGGAAGTAGAAAGGTTTCCAGGAACCCCACTATCACCAAAAAAGTTAAAAATAAATAAAAATAAAAATAAAAGGCTAAAAAATAGGACTTGGGGTGTAGCTCAGAAATAGAATGCTCCTGGGTTCCATCCCCAGAACTTCAAAAATAAATTAAAAATAAAATTTAAAAAAATAAAATAGGGTTTGTAGCATATCTCAAAGTTATAACAATACAGCCTTCTAGGGATTTTTGAAACATGCTTATTGGTTTTTCTCAATCAAACTCACCTGCCTGAAATGTTATTTAGTATTATCTCCAACATTAATCATTATTGAAATAAAGTGACTTTTGAGCTAAAAAGGGAACATAGGAAGAATACATATTCCATAATCATTCCTTTGTGCCACCTATGTTGATGAAAACAAGTATAAACCCAATCCTGCTACACATGCATTTATTAGTGAGCAAGTCAGAAAGAGTCAAACAGCCCATTCTTATTAGAATGGAGCATCATAAGATATCTACTTGGCTAGAAGCAGTAGATCCATTATTATCAAACTTTTAATATATCTTAGCATTTTGAAGAACCTAATAAGAAAATGGTGTTTGAAAATACATGCACGATTTCTATGTGGAGAGCATTATAAAAAGTCATTTATTTTTCGTTTGGGTGTTTTAATATCTGGTAAATTACTGGGAACTCAGAAGATTTTCACAAATGTAAATAGCATTTTCAAAGTATACCCTTCTTAGGAATCAGTATAGGTGCCTATAAACAGATGAATGTATAAAAGATGTATAAACATACATGGCATTCTACTCAGCCATAAAAAATAATAAAATTATGTCATTTTCAGGAAAAATGGATGAAACTAGAGAATAGGCTGAGATCATTCAGTCTCAGAAAGTCAAGGGTGGTGTGTTCTCTTTTATTTATGGAAACTAGAGAGAAAATAAAAATCATAAACAATGCAAAGATAAATCTATAGAGTAGTTAAAATGGCTGGTGGTGGGAGCTAAGGAGGGGAAAGGGGAAGAGGGAAGACTTGGGAAGGAAACAATTCAAGTGATGTTACATCAACATGTGAAGATATTATTGCAAAACTCACTAACTCAAGTGGGAGTGGAGTGGGGAACCGGATGGGATATAAAGGGAAGTACACAAAGAGGTGTGTGCATGTGTGTTTTTAACACACTGAACCTCACATTAGTGTATAATTTTAATGCACCAAAAATTTTTTTGAAAATCATGTCATCATTATTTCCTTAGGCAACAGTTTTGAAGAACTAATTCTTAACATGGTCATATATTTGCATTTTGTATATGTGTATACATAAAACTAACTATATTATGATAATTAGAATACCTTGTGATACTGTTATGATAATTAGAAAGAACTTAACAAAAAAGATCTGCTATGGACCCAAACCAAACAAAACCAGGAGTTAAACTTCCACAATTGTTATTTATGTGATGGCCCAACTTTAAATGATCTCATCCTATTCATGGGATAGAGTCACAGCAAGTCATTATCTTTATACTATCATGAAGTTTTGAAGAATGTATTCATTGAAACAAAACACTGCTTTTATCTTGCCTTCAACTATATATTTGGATTAACAGAAAAGGGATAGCTTAGTGACCTAAACTTTTCTCTGTAGCAAGTCAACTTGACAAACCATGTCATAAGATGTAAAAAACTAGCTATAATCATGGTGTCATAGTCTCCTCTTTCCTTCTCACCTAGGAAGAAATAAAATTATAGTCTAGTAGATATATATATATAGGAAACACACACACACACACACACACACACACACACACACAGTCTGTTAGCTTGCTGTTCAGAATATTATTATACCAATGACATGCAGGAATTTATTTAATGCAATAATAACTTGATTGATCAGTAAAGCCTTACTAATGAGCAAATATATAAAGACTCTGCAAAAACAAAGAAAATCACCAAACTATCTTAAAATGGGATGAGATACTTCATATATAGAAACTATTCCTAATCAATCATCTTTCAGGCAAAAGGTCATTTTATTTCCCATCTTGTTAAAGATATGAGAGAATGTATCAGTAATCTTTTATTTAGATGTAACTCTGATCTTTATTACCTACTCAGATTTATTCCAAAATTTTTGATATTTAAATAAGCCAAATGTTAAAATCAGCTCATTTTTAATAAGATTCACTTTAATATAAATGAACCACTGCAGAAAATATGCCAGGTAATCAAAAATATTTTTAAATTTTTTTTACATTACTCAAAGTTATGCCTCCAACAAATCATTATGAAAAGGTAATTTTTAAGTTTGTCAAAACTGCATTCATTATTTTTTACTGCTATTGGCTAGAAATGGTTTAGAATATTTAAACATCTGCACTGCAGATAATGTAAACTAAGTTTTTGAGAAGCAAATGACAGAATATCATTTCTTAATTGAATACACTGACTAGTGGATAAATAAAAGTAAAATAATACTTAAAAGTAAGTTCTGTTTAGTACTGAAATACCTGTATTAAGAGAACCTCAAATTTTAGTCTTAGTAAACTCTACAGACTTCTGATTGCCTTATCCTATAATCTCATGTGTGTTCTTGAACCAAATATCAGTTGTGACAAGGAATTCAAACATGTAAACTTTCTGAGAACATAACTAGACATGTATCTTTGTGTACAAAGAAGATTTGCTGATATGGGAGTTTTGTTTGTAGCCTATTTATGGTTTTAGATAAAACTAATCCTTTTAGATAATCCTAAAAACTTCACTTATTTTTCTATTTGTGGGCTGGAAATTGTTAGCATTGATTCCATGATTTTTGTTTTCTTTTAACAAAGAATAATATTTTAAATATTTCTACATGCAATGCCAGTCACAAATTTATATTCATTGAAAATGTAATAATGTCACATATATATTGAAGTATGATCAAAATAATCTAGATATATTAAAAACAATGCTAACCATTTTTAAATAATACAAGACCTTTTTATTCAATTGTGATCTTGCATAATCCTCAGTGGAATGATGTAACCTAGAAAGTGAATAAGATGCTTATTTTATGTGTTTTATTTTGTTTCATTGCTATTTCAAATTTTACCACTTGTCTATTAACATATGAAAGAATTAAAATATGGTATCATTTTGGAATTGTTTTTCATTATTTTTATCTTTTTTTCCTCATAACTACATCTGAGATAAATTCAATTCACACTTCTATTGAGCCAGTGGGATGTGTCAGACTGGGGTCCAGCTTCTGGGGTCACACAAATGAAGGAGATAGGCCTGACCTTCAAAGGCCTCAAGTTAACAAGAAAAATAGATATATAAATTGTACCCAATGTACAAGAATCATCAGAAGAAAAAAATTCCCTCTAGTAACACTTGGTAGGGGTATAGGAAAATTTCTTTTACATTTTCTTTTCTTTGTTTGACATGATATTGCTTATTATGTAGCCCTTTGCCTTTAAACACTACAACCCTGTTTCTGTAATCTAAAAACATAAATTAGCAAGAGTTTGATTGCTTGTTGGTTTATTGGTAAACACTTTTACACAATTCTTATTTTAAAATATAGAATAACTTTTACATACTATCAATGGTTACTTAGCTATTTGTTTAATTGTTTTTATATTTAGGGAACAAAATAAAGTGTTATAGAATGTGGTCCTGGTAACAAGGATGAAAATCATTCCTGTCATGGGATACATGCTCTATTGTGGCTATTGTTCCTGCAGATAATTTTTAATACTATTTAATGAACTTTCAAAATGAATGAAATTACCCAATTATATGTAGATATAAACCATAGCTTTATATAGCGGTATAAACTTAAAACAAAATTATTGTAAATTTTAATAAAATACTAATAATTTTCCCTAGGTGCTTCAGATAGTTTTATAGAAATACAATACTTTAAATATATTTCAAACTCAATTAATTCTATTACCATTCTTTTTGTTAACACACTCTAGATGTGGTAATATCTTTCTGAAATATGATCTGGATTTCACATTTTTTAATCTATCTATGTATCTATAGGGAACAAAATGTTGTTTGTCAAAATTAAATGTGACTCCAAAGAGGTTGTGTTAATATATGAGCAGTATGTGTGAAATCATATACCTCCAAATTTTGATAATAACATACTATGTTTGTGTATGTGTATATGTGCATATATGAATTGGATGGCTATAAAATTATTGGATTTGCCTAAACTTTATTTATATGAATATTGGCCATCTTCATATGCAATTCAGTTGAATACCTAGTTCACTTATTTTGATATTTCTTATGTTTTTAAGACATTTAATGTTGTATATAACATCAATTATTTTCTTTTAGTCCATGAAATTTTATGTTCTGTAATGCTCTAAAATACCACATTTATCATACATTTTAGTAATTTTAATTTCACATAATTGATCATTCCCATTTCCTGGCTTTTCTGTGGTACTGGGGATGGAGTCCAGGGACATTGTACCTCCGAGATAAATCCCCAGCCAATATAGTCCTTGAGACTCTTGCTGCAGCTATCAGACAAGAGAAGGAAATCAAAGGAATTCACATAGGAAGAGAGGAATTAAAATTATCCTTATTCACAGATGACATGATCCTTTATCTGGAAGACCCAAAGAACTCAACCAAAAGACTTCTGGAGCTGATTGACAAATTCAGCAAAGTTGCAGGTTATAAAATCAACCTAAAGAAATCAGTGGCTTTTCTTTATGCCAACAATGAATCCAAAATGAAAGAAACAAAGAAAACAATTCCACTCACTATAACCTCAAAACCAATAAAATACCTAGGAATAAACCTAACCAAACATGTAAAAGACCTCTACAACAAAAACTATAAAACATTAAAGAAAGAAATTGAAGAACACCTTAGAAGATGGAAAGATCTCCCATGCTCATGGATAGGCAGAATAAATATCATCAAAATGGCCATTCTGCCAAAATTGATCTATAGGTTCAATGCAATTCCCATTAAAATACCAGCAACATTCTTCATAGACCTAAAAAAATCAATCATGAACTTTATATGGAGAAAGAAAAGACCCAGAATAGCCAAAGCAATTCTCAACAATAAGAAACATGCAGGAGGCATTACAATCCCAGACTTCAAACTATACTATAGAGCAATAGTTGGAAAAACAGCATGGTACTGGCACAATAACAGATATACTGACCAGTGGATTAGAATAGAAGATACAGAAACAAACCCACATATCTTTAGTCAATTAATCTTTGACAAAGGGGCCAAACACATACGCTGGAGAAAAGACAGCCTTTTCAACAAGTGGTGATGGGAAAACTGGCTAACCATTTGTAAAAAGATGAATCTAAACCCCTATATCTCACTAAGCACAGAAATCAACTCCCTAGCTTTTTAAAAGTACTTTCAATGGCTTGAGTCATCAGTTTTTCTTCAATTCTGGGTCATTTTCATTAATATATATATATTTTTTTTCTAATAGTCCCTTTTTTACCCAATCCTATTATATGCTTGAGTTTCTCCTCTCTGAATGCTAACTTTGTTCTTTACTTAGTGTTTTCAAAAATCTTGTACTAGCTGGACATGGTGGCACATGTTTATAATTCCAGCCTTTGGTAGGCTGAGACAGAAGGATCATGGTTCGCAGACAGCCTTAGCTACTTAGTGAAGCCCTCTGCAACCCAGTGAGACCTTGTTTCAAAATAAAGAATAAAAAATAGAACTAGGGTGTAGTTTGAAGATAGAGTGCCCCTGGATCCCATCCCTAGTACTGAAAAAAAATAATCTTAGGCTAATATTTCACCCATTTTTATCTTGTTTCTCACTACTGATTTGCTCACAAATATTTTCAAATCAGCCTTCAATGTAATGGATAAACACTCTTTGTACCTTCTCTACTACTTTCCTGTTCCAAATTCTTGCCATCCTCTGCCTGGTTTCACACTGTTTTTCTAACTTTAATAAATTAAGGAGACGCTGTTTCAAAAAAGCTAAGGGTGTAGCCCAAGGGTAGAGAGTATGTGAGTTCAATTCTCAGTACCACATGCATGCCAAAATAGGATGTCATACCTCAGTTAACATATGCATAATATCCTACTGTGTGAATAAACCATAATTTTTAATCTTTAATACTACATTTACACTATTTCCATTTTTTACAAATAATATGACAAAACATCATACGTATAATTTTTCTAATAAAAAGGTTTTGAAATAACCTTTGATTTTCTGGTAATTTTATTGCCATCGGTTCTTAGGAGATATAATTTGGGGTACCTGGGAGTAAAAATGCACATGGAATAAAGTCATAGTAGGATGGAATATGGGAATTAGCTGGTCTCAAGGAAAAAATAAAACAGGAACAAGTGTTGTGTACCAAAAAATACCCCAAAGTCTTCCTACATCAGCAGCAGAGTGAGTTTTTGAAAGACTTTACATCATATTCTGGGACACTGGTGCCACGTGGCTGAGGAAAGCTGTGGTGCAGTCTGTTTTGTGGTCCCTTGACTCCCATACTGCATCTCCTTGGTGAGCAGGACTGCAAGGCAACACCATCCTCCTGGAAAGGTGAAAATGTGATCATTGAGAAGCTTCCAAGTGCATGCCTAATTTGGGGTAAAAAGTATGGCTTGAGGTCTATCAGAACTAACAGAAAGGGAGCTCACAACTTTTCCAGGATCTTTGTTTACATCCTTGAAAAAGTATGTGGTGGGAATATTACTAAAATCCCTGGTGTGTGTGTGTGTGTGTGTGTGTGTGTGTGTGTGTGTGTGTGTGTGTGTGTTTTACTGGGGATTGAGCCCAGGACCTCCAAACTATGCCCCAAGCCCTATTTTATTCTTTATATTGAAATAGGGTTTCACCAAGTTACTGAGGCTGACCTTTATTTAACTTGTGATTTTCCTGTCTCAGCCTCCCAATTACTGAGATTATAGGCATGGACTGCCATGTCTGGCTACTGTTAACTTTAAAATGAAACAGGATGAGGCCGGGCGTGGTGGCGCACGCTTGTAATCCCCACGCTTGGGAGGCAGAGACAGGAGGATCGCGCAGGTTTGAAGCCAGCCACACGTGCTGGCTTCAGAGACCCTGTTTCCGAATAAAAATGTAAAAATAGGTCTGGGAGTGTAGCCCGGAGGTAGAAGGGCTTCCAGGAACCCCAGTACCACCAAAAAAAAAAAAAGAAAGAAAGAAAGAAACAGGATGAAAATCTTTCTTTTCTTCCTTTTTTCTTTCTTTCTCTCTCTCTCTCTTCTTCCCTCCCTCCCTCCCTCTCTCTTCTTTCTTTCTTTCTTTCTTTCTTTCTTTCTTTCTTTCTTTCTTTCTTTCTTTCTTTCTTCTTTCTTTCTTTCTTTCTTTCTTTTTGTTCCAGCACTATTGCCCCTGTTTCTCCAAGCTGTGACTCTTGCAGGAATGTCCACTATTCAAACATGTGTTGGGAGCTCCTGTAGAAGTGGCTATATTGAAATTGGTGATATTCTGGCACAGGTTCCTTTGTGACACACAAGAGACACTCGGGATTCAAATGATTTTATAAGACGGGTTATGCAGAGTTGAAGGATCTGGAAGGAATTCAGTATCATACCCGAAGATTAAAAAAAAATTTCTGGCAGGGGGCAGTGCCAGGGACCAAGGTGGTAAAAATATTATCTGGTTTTACTGTCTTTCCAACATACATTATGTTCAGTCCAAATTGACCACAATAGGGTCCAGAAGTCAATGTTATGCAGCCCAATTTCAAGTTAGCTATCCCCAAGCAGTTCTTTGAGTCCAGGTGGCAATTATTTGTAGCTGTCCCCTCAGGCAGGCCTTCCCCTTCTAGTTCACCACCGTATTTACCATTGCTCAGTTCAGTTCACAAGAATTGCCTCAATTGTTTGCTCACCTTCCTATTCCAGGTAAATACAGAAATTTTTGTCCTAACATTCCAGGCCTTTGAATTGAGGATTTAATCTGAGTTGTCAATCATTGTAACAATGGAAATTGTAGACTGATGCCTGAAACAGGGCCTGTTGCTGACTTTTTTGCCCTTTTCTTGCTTACTAGCAATTGGGACATCAATCATAAAACACATTTAACCTGCCAAATGAGCAATTGGTCATTTTGCTGGCAGAGTTCCAATTCTTTTGGAACTGGCAGAAACAAAGAAAACTCAAGAAGTCACTCAAATTAAGGACTCTGTGTGTATCTCCTGTCACCTTGCCCTCGAGCCTTTACCCCTGCTTTATATTGCTCTAGATACAGGGAATCAGATCATTAAGGACTGTGCAAATAGTTGAAGAGGAAAGCAGCTGATGTGAGCCTGGTGGTCTGCTGAATACACTTGAAAGTGGTGGTGGTCTTCCTAGATCATGTGTTTATTGAATTATTTTAGCCTTATAAAGATTGATTTATTTAAATACAACAATCAATAAATAACTTTTTTTAAGGTGACAGGTATTGAGAATACTATTTGTGTGTCTTTAAATGCAAAAAAAAAAAAAGTAGAGTTGCCTGCACTTTGCTTGAAATTAGGACCTAACTTGTTATTTGGTGGTCAAGAGCCAAGAGAAGAAGCTTCTGCTGGACAAAGAATTCTAATGCTCAGATCTTATCTAGGAATAATAAAAATAATATGAGTAGGAGTCAGGTAATGTAATTCATGTATATAATACCAGTTCTTGGGAGGCTGAAACAGAAGGATCAAAATTTTGAGGCCAACCTCAGCAATTTAATGACATCCTCAGCAACTTAGCAGAAGCCTGTTAAAAAATAAGTAAATTAAAGGACTAGAGCTTGGAAGTAGAATTACAATGTGTTTAATCTCCAATGATCAAACAAAAGATTAGAGTAAATGCAGCATTGTATAGGTATAGAGCTCCAAGATTGACTGATTCTTACAAAACTATAGTCTTTAGGGAAGTCAAGAATTCACAATCTAGTCTATTATTTATTAGCTATATGAACTTGTAAAGTTATCTAATCTCATGATTACATGAAATGAAGTCTATTTCATTTTTTACCATTGGTGCTAGGAGTTGAGCCCAGGACATTCTATCTCCAAGCTACATACACAGGCCTTTTTATTCTTTATTTTGAAACAGGGTCTTGCTAAATTGCTGAGGGCTTTGATAATGTCCTGATGTTGGTTTTGAACCTACAATCTCCCTGACTCAGCCTCCCGACTACTGAAATTACAGGTATACACCATCATGTCCTGCTTGACTTTAAAACATTTATCCTATAGATCTTAGCATACTTTTAAAAGGAAAATAGCTACTTGATTTAAAATATTTCACTTCATTTATTTAGATATTATTAATTAACTAATATTTTATAGTTGTATTATTCAGACCTTTGTTTCTTAAGAACAATAATCAGGTATCATTAAGAAGCTATTACTTTGGATGTGGTGTAGGAGTAGCACTTATACAAGAGATATATAATCAAAACAAAACTAAACAGAAAACCACCAAGTTCAAATTTCTTTCTTCTACGCTCACAAAGCAGCACTGTGCTCATTTGAAGACATAAAGTCTAGATGTTGGCATTGAAATCCCTACATAAAGCTGTTAAGTAAAAATGAGAGAGACCCTGGTAAACTGCTGAAGCCTGTCCTCTCTCTTTACACAATGCAACAGATGGACACATTAGGAAGAACATGATAGTTAGGGAAGCCTTTTAGTTAGGAAAGCATATATATAGCATTCCACTTCACTGTGCCATTTACAATAAGTAATTTTGAGGAATCCAAAAGTGATGGTGCACACCTGTAATCCTCATACTTGGGAGACTGAGACAGAAGAATCTCGGCAACTTAGCAAAACTCTGTTTCAAAACAAAGAAAAAAAAAAAAGGAAGAAAAGAAAAACCGGCTGGAGGTAGAATGCCCATGAGTTCAATCCCCTCTACCACATACACACATACACATGAGAGGGGGAAATATCAGTGGGAAAGAGTGATATCAAACTGACCATACCAATACTTTTAAAAGCACTTTATACAAAAGATAAATACACATACGACTGTCTGTATGGGAGAACAGATAGCAAATGTCATTTTGAAAGTTCTAATTCCATTAAAACCTGAATCAATAATCATCAGTTTTTAGTATGAGTTATTATAGATTATTCAAATGAGATACAACTTCTGTCTTTTATAAATTAAATGTCAAAAGAAAGAACACCTATATACAATGAAAGGAAAGCAAAATAACTAGGTAGTTTATATATCATTTATCCATCCAAATATTTATTGGTCTATTTTTTCAGTGATTATCTTTGTGTACCTATTATCTCTTTTAGTTTCTGGGGATAAATTAGTAAAAATTGAGTCTATCCAAGTGGATCTAATGGAATCCACACTGGTGGAATCATTCAGACAACATTTAAATTTAAACATACTAAAGTGTTCACAGTGATTAGAGAAAGACTGACAGAGAAGGTTTTTTGATAGGGTGGTCATGGAGGCAATGGTATCCAAGTAGAAATAAATGTCCAGTAAAACCAATGTAAATGGTTTTAAATGATTAAAAATGTTCAGTATAATAAAAAAGGAAAGAACATGGAGGAATGAACTTATGTACTTGAAGTTTATCAGGTTGTCTTAGCTACCAGAGCCATAAAAGGAATATGATAAGAGTTCAGGAACTTTATAGGGACAGGATCATTTGCCGTCATCTAGGTCATGGCAGAGTTTGGTTTTAATTCTATTGTGCTAAAAATGGGGGCATTTAAGCATAAAAGTAGTATGAAGAAATAAATTTAAAAATGTTAGAGCATTGTATGGTGAATATATGAGAAAGCACTAGAAATTGAAATAATTATCAAAAAGGAGGCTGTTGTCATCATGCAGTGACAGCATGATGCAGTGTATCCCAGTGCTGCTGTTTATGACAGAACTGGCGTGCATTGTTTGTCATTACTTTGCCCTTGTATAATGCATTACATTTTTAAAATAATTTCATCTCCTTTTAAGTTAATAGAACTGGCATCACTGTTTAATTTTATAAATTAAGAAATAAAGATACTAATCAAGATACTTGTCCAAGGGATATGGTGCAGAATAGCCTCTTGTTTTATAATACTAAATATATACCTATGTATTTCAAGTTCTAGGGTGTCCACAGTAACAAACTTGAGCCTCCTTAACTAAAACTCTGGTATTTTAGAATATTTACTACATTTATCAAAATATGTTTAAAATAGTATCTAGTTAGCACTAATTAATAATGCGTTTGGGCTAGGAGTTTGAGACAGGAGGATCACAATTTCATGACAAGCCCCATCAACTTAGCAAGGCCCTCAGCAACTTGGACTTCATTTAAAAAATAAAATAAAATAAAATAGGACTGGGGTGTACTTAGGTAAAATGCTGCTGGGTTCAATTCCCTGTACCAAAAATACATACATATATAATACATACATATACATACATAATGTACATTTACAGTTTTAGAGAAATATGTATTAAAAACATATGAAAAACATAATAATATAACTAATGAGGCAATTGATTATAATGAAGCAACTTGTTCTATATATATAAGAAGTTAAAATTTCAAGTGGTAAACTAATGTTCCTCTTCCAGTCTAGTAGTCTATTCTCCTCTTACACTCCACCTTACTTCCTTCCCAATATGCAACACTTAGATAATCAGCATAGCAATAACCCCAAACAAACAAAAAATACAAGAAACAAAAACTAATACCAGTGTCTCTATTGCAAGTGCTGCCATTTTAATTTTACTTCTTTTAATTCTTCTACATATATAGCATGTAAAATTTCCAATGTAAGAGTACTGAAAGTTTATTAGTGTACAAATACCTCATACATTTAAGCAGTACTATGATTTAGAAAGTTAACAGTATAGTTTTTTTCAGACTACCAAATCACACTGTCCAAAAATAAGAACTTTTTTAATTTTCTCATATATTTTTCCAGAAAATGTACTACATTAAATTATGCTCTTCTTTTTCAAGAAAGTACAATGGTGCTTTCTAGATACAACTGAGAGTACTGCCTTACTTAACTAGAGCATATATATGACATTTTTTAATTTTTTATTTTATAATTTCTAAACTTAGTCTCCCCACTTGTCTTATTCATCTAGATCATATATGTATATATATCACATCATTTTAAATAATTTTATTGTATTATATAATTTATAAATTTATTTAATCACTCTAATATTGATGAACATTAAGGTCATGGAAGATTTATTTTAAATGATACAATGGTCTTCACATTTCATGTATACTAGTATCATATTGAGTGGACATGAAGGAAAAACAGCACAAATTAATTGATGGAACAAAATACTTTCTCATTTTATATTTTATTAGCTACCTAAACATTGTATTCTTTATGTGAAATATAATACGTCCAGATGGGAGGATCTAGGTTTGCAACCAGCCTCAGCTAGTTAGTGAGGCTCTCTGCAACTTAGCTAGAACTTGTTTCAAAATAAAGAATAAATGCCGGGCGTGGTGGCTCACGCTTGTAATCCCCACGCTTGGGAGGCAGAGACAGGAGGATCACACAGTTTCGAAGCCAGCTTCGCTGGCTTAAGAGACCCTGTTTCCAAATTTTAAAAAAGTATAAAAATAGGTCTGGGAGTGTAGCCTGGAGGTTGAAGGGTTTCCAGGAAATCCAGTACCACCAAAACAAAAAAAAAGTTAAAAAAGAATACAAAGTTGGGCATATATATATATTTTTTGTTGTTGTTGTTGTTGTTGATATATATATATATATATATATATATATATATATATATATATATATATCACTTCCCAAAAGAAAAGAGAATATAGTGATTATTATTCCCCTTGATTACCAAGTTGATGAAAAATTACTAAGAAAAATGAAGGACAAAAAACAGACAGCAAAGCCCAGGGCAACAGACAGGCAGACGTTTACCTTGTTACTACAGTGACAAGTTTAAATGGTGCCATATACATTGTTCCTCATTTCATTTCATATCTTTACCTTTCTGTATATTTAAAAGAAATTTTCCTGTAAAATAGTTTTTCAGACACTTTGTTTAGATTTTTTTTAATTAGGCACATTTACCTTTTGCTCCTTGAATTGAAAGTAACATTTTTATATTCACAGAATAAAGTTTTTTCTGTGTTACATATTGACTCATATTATATCATGAGGAAGACAAAGAACTGTCTTCTTCATCTATTCACCCTACTGACCCATTTGGGTACTGAAATATCTAACAAAATTAGAAAACTTGAAATGACACTACACATCAGGGTAAAATATCTGTGGAAAATCAAAGTTCTCTTGGAAGGAGAAATATCAGAAAAATCTTTTGTAGCATTTTGGGTAGTGTGGATTTTTTTTTTAATTTGAATAGAGCTTTAGGAAAACACAACCAATGTGATAGATTCTTCTCTATCAGGACTTTAGTTGACAAATACACTCTGGACCTGAAAATTAGACCAAGAACTTTCTGCCCCAGTCAGCTTCCAGGCTGTGGAATTGATAGAACACTCCAAATAAACAAGAAAAGAAACCAGGACTCACAGATTAATCTATGCACAAATCCTTCCTCAGCATACATCTTTCTTCACTCTAGAAATAACAAAGAAAAAGAGCTAGTGCTATTTTTTGCACAAAATTATACAATGAATGTCCACAACATAGGCAGAGAATCTTTTGATTGGCAGGCAGCTAATTACCAATGTGGGTCAAATCAGATGGTTTTGGGGACACTCCTGAGTTTATGGAGTTTAATTAGGCAAAGTAACAATGACCACACTGTCACAAAAATGAATACTTTATTAGATTTCTAATTAGTAGATGCCACTCTAAGTGTATGTGTATTATATATTATATTCTTCTCTGGAGGGCATTAATTGAGTTAGGAAAATACCTTATAAAATGGTAGAGATTAACAAGATGAAATTTTTAGAAGACAAGTGGCAAACATAAAGATACTACAGCAAGATTCGTGTGAACTATTTAAGAAACTTAAAGGAAGGCCAGTAATGTAATGTAGTCAATCAGTGGGAAATCAGTACATGAGATGTCTGTGGAGTAGTTAAGGCTATATATTGCCAGATACTGAAAAGCATAATCATGGTTTAAATGTGTATCCAAGAACAAAAGGAAAATATTAAGTATAAGAATGACATACTGGCATTTGTTTTTGAAGTGATTGCTCCACAGTAAGATGTGCAGATCAGACAGATCAGTTGTGATGCATGGAGCAGAAGTGAGGACACCAGAAGAATGTCGTTTCAGGAGATGATAGGGGATTGTATGCAGATATTGACAGTGCAGCTTGGGAGAAATAGAACAATGAGGCATATATAGGTTGTCCAAACAACCAGGAAGTACAGTGTTAGCAATAAAGGGACACAGCACGTTGCGAGCAAGGCTAGAGCAAAATAGACTAGAAGACTAGATGTGGAGAAGTGCTGATAATTACTGTGTATGTACTAATTGTTGAAAACTGGTATAAAATACAGAGTGGACTATGTTTCTCAGAAGGGATTAGTGTTGGTCCCGATGCCAGAGAAGCTCTCTTTCTTGGCAGGGATTCTAGTAGACCCAGAAACTGCCAACTTCAAAAGCAAATGCCAGTGAATGATAGAAAAAATAGAGTATTGAAATAGAAATAAAAATCATAGTCTAAATGAAAGCAAGGATGAGGTTGTAGCTCAGTGGTAGAGGCCATTCAGTGGTAGAGCCCTTGCTTGGCATGTATGAGTCTCTGGGTTTGATCTCTAGCACTGAAAAAGAAATAAAGAAGGAAAAAAGGATAGAAGCATTAACATATACGAGAGATATACCTGCATATCTATATTCATTGTGGCATAATGCACAATAGCCAAGTTATGGAAGCAGTCTAGGTGCCCATCAACAGGTAAATAGATATATGTTACCCATATATATGAATATTATTCATCTATGAAGAATAAAATTATGTCATGTGCAGAAAAAATGCATGGAGCTTGATGTCTTCATGTTGAGTGACATGGAAAAGGTGAGATGGGTGGGGAAAAGGGTAAGGGAGGGTGGATACAATCAAAACATGATATAAATTAGTATGGAAATGTCACAGTGAAGCCCATTAATATGTGCAGTAAGTATGAATATATATATAATAAAAACAAGGCTGAGAAATACCAAAAGATAGGGAAACTACGGCAACAAATGTAAGGTAAGGAGAGTAAAATTTTCACAAAATAAGGCATACAAAAAGCAGCTGGGCACAGTGGTACACACCTGCAAACTCAGTACTTTGGAGACTGAGATAGTAGAATTCTGGGTTCTAAGCAAACACAAAATAATTTAATGTGACTCATTTTCAAAATAAAAATTAAATAATGGGCTGGAGTTATAGCTCAGAGGTAGAATGCCCTGTCACAAAATGACAAGGAAAACAAAAAACATATTTTTTCAAATTTTACTGTAATAAAAATGTCAAAATAAAAGTAAATAAAATTTATTTATTTATCTATACAATTTTAAAATGTTGAAAGAAACCACAAGCCAGATGTGCTGGTGCACTCCTATAATTCTAGTACTTAAGAGACAAAGACAGAAGGATTATAGATTTGTGGCCAGCCTCAACACTTTCGTGGGAGGCTCTGCAACTTAGTGAGACTCTGTTTTGAATTTAAAAACAAAATAAAATAAAATATCACTGGGGGTGTAGCTCAGAGATAGAATGCTCTTGGGTTGAATTCCATACCCACCCACAGTTGTTGTTTAAAAACAAAACAGACAGTTATAAAATTAAATTATTCTAATTTTATTTAAGTCTTTATAAGCAATATGTATTATGTCAACACAAGAGAAAAGCATACCCAACACAAAAGCTTTATCAGTCAGTGCAAATCATGATTTGTAGATGTCTTATTCACTTATATATTATCTGAAAATTCTGCAATAAAAATATCTTAAAATAAAAAAAATGTGTGCATTTGTATGTGTATATGTATGTATGCTTTTATGGAGCAAGAGGTTTTGGCAATTTTGTCACATATATAAACTACAAAGATCTTCTATTTAATGAGATGCTGCATCCATACAATACAAAAATGATCAATATTTTAATTTTATTGGTACATTGTAATCATACATCTTGATTAAGTGCAAGGTGGTAGAGGCATACATGTGCACAGCACTCATTCAGCTCTTCCCTAGGTCCTACCCTATCTCTTCCCCCTCACTTCCTTTCCATGCACAGCACAGAGATTAATAAGCCTGTGTATGTACATCATATCCATTGAGATGTTTCCCTTGTTCTCTCTCCCATCTCCTTCAGTTAGGTCCCCTTCTTCACTCAGCTAAGGTGGTCTCCTCTTTTATCTGGAGTCCATCCTATGCCCTGTTTCCTCTCTATCATAATTCACAAATGCTAAACTATGGAACCAGCCAAGATGTCCATCAATAGATGAATGGATTACAAAACTATGGGATATGTGCACAATAGAAGTTTACTCAGCCATAAAAAAGAATAAAATTATGTCATTTGCAAGGAAACGGATGGGACTGGAGATAGAAAAAGATGAATATTATTGTCAGCACCCTCTCTGAACAGCAGAGCCCACTGAGAAAATGTAGCAATATGCATATTATTGTTTGTGTCTTTTCTGTACAGAAGATAGTGACAGCCAACCCCATTTCTTAGTCATCAACACAACTTCCATGATCTAGCTCCCAATCAGGGTTTGGCACTTCATAGTTAAGCAGGTCACTGGAAGTTTGTGTAAATAACAGATGGTCTCTATCAAATGTTTTCTCCATCAAAGTGTTGAAAAAAGAAAATGATACAAGAAAAAGGAAAATGATTAGAAAATGAATCACATCACTCCAAGGAAATTAATAATCTAAGAATGATATCTACAAATTCTGATTCAAGACAGTTACAAGTCTATATATGTAAAGACATATTATATATTTGTATATTTGTGGGATATATGTGTATGCATGTATCACATATATGCACATTCAGTACATGAATAAACATGTATATTGATAATATCTACATACAATAATATACAAATATATATGTACAAACATTCAATGATACTAACATACGTGTACTTAATGTTTAGAAGGTCTGTGCACATACATTGTCACTTTTTATCTTGGGGTAGGACGTTTGTCACTGGAAATCAACTTTCAATTTCCTTTTTATATATAATTTATTGTTTAATTGGAATTTTCTGCTAGAGAACCCTGACACAGTTGATACAAAATTCTAAAGCAAGGTGTCAGAATGCAACAATTCAAAGCAATTGTCAGCCCACAGGTCAGTTTTTAAAGTTTCAGTGGAGAGATTCTGTACTGATTGAACTGCTGAAAACCAGCAGTAGCCTCTAGAAAGTTACAACTGAGGGATTGCAGCAGGGAGTCGGCAAAGGACCTAGCAAAATGCCCACACAGTGCTCCACTTCAAACACCAGCCCGGTTCATGGTACAGAGCAAGCTCTGCAATAGGAAGCACATTGTTCCAGGAAAAGCTTTGTTGTTGTGTGAATTTTTCTCCCATATGGTTTTGGGAAGCTAAGTAAAATATATGAGGTAATTAAATGAGAGAAGAGGCAAACACAGCTTCATCAAATACGAACACATGGCTTAGCTACTGGAATTCCTTACTTTGCAGAAAAGAGAACTTTTCTTCTAATAGAAATATTTAAATGGATATGTGAAATTCTGAATTGGAATTGTACTGTATGGGGTTTTGACCTCCTATTACCTAAGAGTAACCAGAGAAAACAATCATTTTTGAGTATGTGTCTCTGTGTTACTGGGGATTGAACCCAGAGGCATTCTACCTCTTTGATACACCCCCAGATCTCTATTATTTTTTTTCATTATTTTGACACAGGTTTCCACTAAATTGCTGAGGCAGGGGCTTATTTTATATTCCTTTATTATCTTGAGTTATTTTCTTCTATTCTTATTGTCTGCGGTGCTTGCTTTAAGCATGAATAGGTGTTAATTTTGTTCAATGCTCTTTCAGCATTTATTGAAATGATCATGTGATTTTTGTTTTTAGTTCTGTTTATGTGAATTATATGTTTGTTTTGCTTTTGTTTTTGTTCTTGTTTTTGTGTTTTTGTACATTGAACCAAGCCTTGCACCCCTGAGATGAACCTGACTTGGTCATAGTGTATATTTTGTTGATATAGTTTTGAATGTGCATTACTAGTATTTTGTTTAGCAGTTTTGCATCTAAGTTCATCAAAGATATATGCCTATAATTTTTTGAGCTATCTTTATTTGGTTTGGTATTAATTTGATGTTGGTATAATCAAATTTATTTGGGAAATTCTTGTTTCTTTTTCTTTAATGAAATAGATTGAGGAGTATTGGGATTAGCTCTTCTATAAAGAACCAATTTGATAAAATTTATTAGGAAAAGTATTCAGTCCTAGGCTTGCTTTCATTTTTCCGTTTTCTTTTTTCTTTCTTTTGTTTTTTGAGTTACTTGGGATGCTATCCAGGGAATTTCTACCTCCTGATTATACGCACAGACCTATTTTGTATTTTACTTGGAAACAGGATCTCACTAAGTTGCTGAAAGCCTCACTAAGTAGCAGAGGCTGGCACTGAACCTGCATGATCCTTTTGTCTTATCCTCCCAAGTACTGGGATTACAAATACCAGCACCACCATGCCTGGCTGGGCTTTTTGGATAGTAGACTTTTTATTGCTGCTTTAGTCTCTTTAATTTCTATATCTTCTTGATTTATTTTAGGAAGATTGTATGTGTCTTGAAATTTGCCAATTTGTTCTAGGTTTTACAATTTTTTGGAGTAGTTTTTCAAGGTAGTTTCTGATAATTCTTTGGATTTCTGGGCTGAAAGTGAAAATGTCAGTCAAATTTTTTATCCCTTATTTTAGCAATTTGAGTTACCTAGTGTTTTATCTATATTTTTATTTTTTCAAGAAACCAGCTTTTGTTTTCTTGATTTTTTTTGTATTGCTTTCTTATTCTTTACTTCATTGATTTCTGCTCTGATTTTAATAACTTATGGTCTTCTTCTGGATTTGGAATTAGACTCTTCCTGTTTTTCAAGGGCTTTGAGGGGTGTCTTTAAGTTATTTATTTGGCAATTTTTCTGTTATTTTTATGTGGGCTTTCAGTGCTATAAATTTTTCTGTAAACACTACCTTCAAGGTGTCCCAGAGGTTTTAATATGTTGTATCTTTATTATTGTTTGTTTCTAGAAATTTCTTGATTTCACTCCTTACTTATTCTATGACCCATTCCTCATTATGCAATGTGATGTTCAGTCTCTATGTGTTTATGTGGTTTTTCTGGGTCTTCTTTTGTTTGATTTCTAACTTCATTCTATTGTGGTCATAAAACACACAGGGAATTATGCCACATTGTTTAATTTGCTAGTGAATGATTTATAGCCGAGGATATGGTATATTTTGTAGATGATGCTGTGAGTACCTGAAAAAAATGTGAATTCACCTGTAGTTTGGTGGGATATTCTGTTTATGATTAATAGTTCCATTTGGTTTATTTTGTTCTTTAGGTCTGAGGCATCTTTATTGACTTTTTGTTCAGAAGATCAGTAGTGTGAGAGGAGTGCTGAGGTCTCCCAGTATTATTGTTTTGGCATCTATTTGTAGCTTAATATCATGAAGAGTTTATGAAAGTGATTGTGCATTTTTGGAGCAAAAATTTTTATTGTTATATTATCTTTCTATATTTTGTCTTTTAACAGTAAGAAAATTACCTCCTTTGTCTCTTCTGATAAGTTTGGGCTTGAAATCTAACTTGACTGATATAACAGTTGCTACTCCTGCTTGTCTTCAAGTTTCATTAAAATGGATTGCCTTGCTCCAGCTCTTCACCTTTAGTTTGTGAGTATCTTTACTTATAAGGTGTGTTTCTTGCAGGCAGCATATAGTTGGATAATGGTTTTAGTCCATTATATCACCTTACATTTTTTATTGGGGAGTTAAGGGCATTTATATGCAGTATAATTATTGAAAGATTATTTTTAATTCTTAACATTTTAAGTTTTAAATTCTGTTTGAGGTAGTTTGTTCTTTTTTGCTTAGTTGTTTGATAAAAATTGTTGTTTCTTTGGTTCTGGCATTTAGTAATTAATTAATCTCTGAGTATTTTGTGCTTTTGAAAGACATACATTCTTTCAGCTTCTGTTTGTTCTGGATGGTTTTTATTTCCCATAGAATGTGAGTGATATTTTTGTTGGGTAGAATAGTCTAGGCTGGAATTTTTATTTCAGAGTTTGAAAATGTCACTCCAGGCCCCCCTGGCTTTCATGACTTGGTTTCAGAACTCTGGAGTGATTAGTATTGGTTTGCCTTTGAATGTCACTTGTCTCTTTACCTCTACTGCTTTTAAAATTATTTTCTTAGCATCGACAAAAGCCAATTTGATTATTATGTGGCATGGTGGACCTTTGCTCTGATATTGTCTAATGGGGGTTCTGTATGTTTCCTATACCTGTATGTTTACCTTTTTTATGTCTGGAAATTTTTATGATGCCACTTTTCTCAAAAGATTATTGATTTCTTTGATTTCAGTTTCTAATTTTTTTTCTCTTATGTGCCTGTTATTCTTAGGTTAGGTACAGTGGGAATCTTATAAGACTGCTAGTTCAAATGATATGCTTATGCCATTTCAAGTTGGGCCAGAAACATTACATAGAGACTATGTCTACCTGGATTAAATGTTTGAGTATGAAGATAAATTCATTTGTGTAAAGTTATTTTTTTCTTTGGGGTCAGTGTGTACATAGCATATGTTTAAGAAGTATAAGCTTTTGGCTAAAATTTGTTTTACAATTAGAAATACCTAGCACACTCATAAAATGTTTGGACAATTGAGGAATAGTCTTCTTGTCTGACATTTACTTCATGACTTTATACATTAAGGTAAAAGAAACCAGTCTACATGAATATACCAAAGAAAATAAAATTGCTGCACAGTTGCTTTTGTATAGGTTGCTGCATTTATCCTCTCAAAAGATAAAGGGTAGAATTCACTGAGCTAAGAGAAGATTCACTGAAGCCATTTACAATGCTTACTAGGATAGCTACCCCAGCAAGGGAGTATGAGTTGCCCAGGGAAGGTGTTGATAGAACTAGCTCAGAATTCTCTAAAGAGACTGTATTGTTCTCTTTGGCATTTCCATAGGTAGTATAGAAGCCAGTTTGTTGCAACATGAAGCATTGAAGTTTTCTTTTAAGCATCAGTACTTGTTTTCATTTTTTACACATTGTTTTCTTTACTCATTTCCTCTTTCCAGACTTTATTCTTCCCCTTAATTTGTGCATGGAGTAGTAACAGTGTTTACTTCCATCCATGATGTAAAGAACAGGTTTAATTTTCAGGTTAATCTATTACTTATTTATTTATTTATTTATTTATTTATTTATTTATTTATTTTGGTGGTACTGGGGTTCCTGGAAGCCCTACTACCTCCGGGCTACACTCCCAGACCTATTTTTACATTTTTATTTGGAAACAGGGTCTCCTAAGCCAGCGTGCGCGGCTGGCTTCGAACCTGCATGATCCTCCTGTCTCTGCCTCCCAAGCGCGGGGATTACAAGCGTGTGCCACCACGCCCGGCTAACTTAATCTATTTTTAAATGGGCATATTAGCTTGACCATATAATTATGCAAAACAGAAGGCTGTGATATTTTAGCACCTCAAAATAAAAGTCATATTAATCTTTAGAAAAATACATTCCTATTTCCTTTTTGTAACTTTTTTTATTCTTTGTTTCGAAACAAGGTCTCACTAAGTTGTAGAGGGCCTCATTAAGTAGCTGAGGCTGACCACAAACCTCAATCCTCCTTTCTCAGCTTCCAAAGTTTTTATAAATTTTTAATCTTATTCTAAAATAATTTAGTTTACTTTTACCCACAATATAATGAAGATTATTACACCTTATGGAGTAAAGGTGCTAATAAGAATAAAGCATATAAAACAAAAAACATTTTTACTTTTATTTTTGTGTGTGTGTGTGTTTGTGTGTGTGTGTGTTGTGTGTGTGTGTGTGTGTGTGTGTGTGTGATACTGGGGTTCCTGGAAGCCCTTCTACCTCTGGACTACACTCCCAGACCTATTTTATATTTTTTTATTTTTGGAAACAGGGTCTCCTAAGCCAGAAGGGCTGGCTGCAAACCTTCGCGATCCTCCTGTCTCCACCTCCCAAGCTTGGGGATTACAAGCATGCGCCATCACGCCCGACCAAACATTTTTACTTTTATCATCAAACATTCTGATAAAAAAATAAGGATTATTTAGTACTATTGCATGAAAACTTCATATTACATCATAATAAAAATTAGTGCATTCCCTTGAATATGTTTACAAACTGTTTCATATTACAAATTAAGACTTAGGTTTATTTTCAATTAACTAGCCAAATTTCCTAAGAACTTACCAAATTTATAGCCATTCCTCATAATTAGCAAAATACTAGATCAAAAACTTAGCGGTTAATTGGGTGATGTGCACATGCATGTCTCACAAGTCTTTTATCCCACAAAGATGTATGACTACAATGAACCAATAAAATTTTTTTTAAACTTTATGTAATTTTGAAGTGAAATGCCATAACTGCAGCCAGAGGAAATCTCTTGTTTTCTTCAAATTTTTATTTCCAAGGGATGAAAGTACAAATCATAGCAAATCTTTGGAAAGGAAGAAGGAAAAATTATCTCTTGACAGAGTTTTTGGTTAAGAATTGTTTTCATCTGTACTTATAAATGAAAAGGAGTAGCAAATTAGAAGAAAGTAATGTGAAGGTAAAAAATGTTTTCTTGATTTTTCCAGTTTTCGTCATTGCTTAATTGACTCCTCTTTAGAAATTATAATTTGTCTCTCTGGAATTGTAGCTATAAGCACTGATTGTGACTGAATGAAGATCTTGGAGTATTGGTCTATATGACTCACATTTCCCATTTGCTGGCCCACTCTTCCTAGTGAAGAACAAATAAAAATTAGAGATAAATGGTGATGGGATGGTTGGCATCTGAACAGTTCTACATGTTTTTGTTGAAGCTGCGGTAGTGGCAGGCCCCTGTAAGAGAAAAGATAAGACCAGAGATGTCTCAGAGCTACCATTTCTTTCCATCTCTTGCTCATATTTGTGGGGCTTTTTGAAACATCAGGAATAAAGTGGAGGGGAAAGATTAAAAACAGACATGACATTTTCTCTTGCACTGTTGACATTTAAAAAACATATCCAAATGCTTCCTTAGTCAGAAAGATCTATTCTGAAATGAAAGTACAAAATGCTACTTTATATAGGACTATACAAAGGATATTAGGTCTGGTTTCCTTCATATGCAAAATATCACTAAATGTTGAGTATAACTTGCTGTATTGCTAGAATTTCGCACTTTTAAAAATTCATCTTCTCAAAAAGAAGTAGATTGTGTCTACAGTGAGATGCCTGAATAAGTGTTTTGACTATTTTTAAATTCTTGGTATGAAGTCTGATTTCCTTTAATTCATGTTGAGTACTTTTATCTGCCAGGCATTGTGTTAATTGGGGATACTTAAAACATAACACACAATTCCTCTCCTCAAAAAGCTCATTATTAATGTTGGAGACAAGAAAATGAAAAATAATTTTATTAAGATGAGATACTAATTAATAGATTAGTTGGTGATTCCATAAAGAAGAAAAGTTGAAGATTATTGATTATTGCGATTCTCTCCTTACTTTCTAAGCTGTTACTGTATCCAGTGAGCATACAAGGCAGCATCCTAAAAGTCCCTTTCCAGAATTTCCTATTTATTTCTGTTGGACATACACTTTTTTCTCAATTTTTCAATCAAATGCCAATTTAGGTACTGTTAAAGAGATTTTACACATTTAAAGTCACAAAATAGTTAAACATAATATAGGGAAGTTGAATAGCCCTCACCTTGATCTCATTGTATAAAATTTTAAAATAGGAGTTTCTTCTTCTTCTTCTTCTTCTTCTTCTTCTTCTTCTTCTTCTTCTTCTTCTTCTTCTTCTTTTTCTCTCTCTCTCTCTCTTTCTCTCTCTCTTTCTCTTTCTTTCTATCACACACACACACACACACACACACACACACACACACACACACACACAACTATGCTGTCGCTGGCATGTGAAAAAAATATGTTATGGACTAACCATGTCAAGGTATTAAAGGTGGCCTCTAGCTACTGAGGGTGGTCCCTGGGTTACAGTGATGTGGAAACTCTCATCTTACCACCACAAAGAAGTAACTATTCTACAAATATTCACAAGAAATTGTTTATAAGATTGAGAAAGGACTTCAAGTTCCAGATAATAATCACAGCCTTTGTGATCACAAATTATTTTTATTTTATCCTGTTGATACCCTGAAGACAAAAAGTGCCCCCTATGCCTAACTTTAAAACCTAAAAAAAAAAACTGAGACAACAAATTTGCACTTCTTGAAAGACTAAGTTTCTTGCAATTTGTTACTCCACAATAGAAAATTAATGCAAATTGATGTTAAAGAACATTACTTATGAAAATATATAGCTGGCAGAAATTCTAATTTTTTGACATGAAACAGTAACTCATCCATCACAGGAAACTATCTGGAATTTTGCAAGCATAAACAATGAAATTTATATTAATTATAGTGTCAGTAACCTAAAAATATCTCTGCATATGTGATTGCAATATAATGTATAGCACTTTAAAGTGACAAGAAAAAGGTAAAATGCACATTTCTTTTAGCACTGTCCAATTTGATCTTGTTTCCTAAACTACATAATCTAATACAAATTTAAATGATCAAGCAAATTAAAGTTTTTTTCTTCCTATCATCAGTTTTAAAAATGCTTTTGAATAGAGAAACTATGTGGACTTATTGAACACTACACAGATAATAGATTTTAAAAAAAGAAGCCACAAATTTCAACTTTAGGATGATTTAAATTTTTATATTTATTTTATGTGAGGTTCAATTTTCTTTTAAAAAAAAAACTGCACAATCTATTTTCCAGCTACTAGAATAAGTTAAATGATACCTACTCACTCCATTAATGAACATGACATGATAACACAGGTAGGATAAAACCACTTTACCTAAAACATGACTTAGCTTTCAAATTTAAACTTAATTTAATTTTTTTTAATCCTTCAGTGTTATTTAATGAAAAGGTCTCATACTGTCATGTACAGGATATACCAACATTTACTATTCATCTGTCATGATTCATGAAAAAAATCACGATTGTATGTTTGGAAAATCCTTGAACCCATTCTCAAGTGTCTGTCATAACAGAAAGGATATTTTTTCCACTCAAATAAGAAAATTTCTTGTAAAGCTACAATAGTTATTACCCAGCTACATGCTTTACATAATCCCATGAAAAAATAATTAAATTGTTCCTAATCCCTGATGCACCCGCACAAAATGTTCATGTAAACAGCAGTATGGTACATCATTTAAATAACGTGAATGACCTTTATATACCTTGACCTAAACTTAGGGGGAAATAAAAGACATCACTGCCACACCTAAAAAGCATGTGAAGATTCACAATAAGAATTTTTTTCTCATATAAATAGAATAGGCTATATAGCCTCCTGGGGGTAACAAAAACCTTACAGATATTTCATATTGCAAAAACAGCATGCTCCCTGGATACATATAAAGTCAGAATATTCAGGAGTGATTAGGAATGAAATCGGATGGCATTTTTTAATACCCAGCTTTAATATCCACCAGACTTCGGGGTCTGAACTATTTGTAGCACCATGAAAAATGCATTAGAAAACCACAAAGGTACATAATTCAAACCAACCTTCCCTTGAGGTTCACTTAGTCTACTGTAACAAAGAGCAAAGATGCACAGAAACAATTTTTTAAATAATTGGCTTATTGCATTTACCTAGCAAGAAAAATTCTGTGTTATTGATTTTAGTGTATCTCATGTACACTAAGCACCAATTTAAATGAGATCATCAAACACCACCAGCAGTTTGTGGCTCAGCCTAAAAGTTCATTTCTTATCACTTTCCATGCCACACCCTTAGAGTTCAGGAAGATAAAATTAGACAGGTGATAAAAGACTGACAGAGGAACTCCGCTTCCCTATCAAATTTCCACCTCTCAAGTAAAACATAGTGGCAGAATGTCAAAGGTCTACTGCACGCTCTGGAACCTACCAGCTCTGCAGCAGTTTCTGCTTACTAGAATACAGACACAGTAAGGAGGCTGCGGCAGAGCCCACGGCCTTCGGGGCTGGCCGGGCTGGCCTTGCTGCTGCCTAGCCAAGCTCCCTGTCGCAACTCTCACACTCCCCACTAATAGAGGAAAGAGGCTTGAGTGTGAACACCACTCGGGGAGTCCTAGGTCTACCTCAGTTACCACCGAAGGCAAATGATACTCTGCCCAGAGTGAACATCCAATATGAAAAGCAACACATGTGCATTTTTAGCAGTACTAATCCTTACTATTAGCTTGCCCTCCTAAGGCATAAAAGGGACAATGGCATACCTAGGCTTATGCCCAACTGAGAGTCAACTATAAGTAGTCAGACTCTTGCATTTTAAAAATACAGGTCAAAAATAACTCCCAAAAGAAAACCGATTTCTTCCTTAGTATACAAAAAGCTGGGATGATGGTTAATTCATATATAAAAACTCATATACAAAACCCCTACTTCTTCCTTCCAAACTCCTCAGGTTCATACAGTTGATTCTAGCACACAACTGTTTTGTACTATAGTTACGTCACTAAAGTACCAATAAAATACTTCAGTTAGCAAACTGAGGTTATACTTCTTGACAACTGCATTAAAACTGCAGCGCTGAGACAGAGCTGGGAAATGCCATTCTTAAGCATGGGTTTCTTCTTCCTGCTTCGGTGTCCCACAGTGATTATTAAAAGAAGGAATCTGGTCTGTAAACGACTGGGTCATCCACTACCCATTGGGAACATCACTGAGAGCTGATTCTCCTAAGTCCTCACTGTTAGCCCATTTGAAGGAAGCCACAAGGCTCACTAGCACATGGATTTAGACTATAAGCACCACCATATGCGGCTTCATAATCGGAGTTGTTTTTTTCTTCTTTAACAACCATCTTCTTTGCGTCCTCTTGTGCGAGATGTAGGTCAAATGTGCAGTGCACCTTCTGCACGTCAGTGTTGCACTCGGTGCCTTTCAGCTGGTCTCTCAAGTCCTTCAGCTTGATGTAGTAATGAACCTTTTCCTGGGCTCGGGGAAAACTGAGCACAGCAAGCACTGGATGAGGGCATGACATAGCAGTGAGTTTCTGTGTCTGGAATCTTGTGGGGCTGAAGCCCAAATTCCAAGTTCTTAACCTTTACTCCAAAGACTTCTTTACTAAAAATTTCATAACTACATTTCCATTAAACATCGCTATTCGTGGCTGATATTTTTGTAATTTCTGTACTAGAATACATCCTCCTTCACGAATTTCTTTACTGAAAAGATCTTTGCTGCTGGGTGTTGTCCGTTCAACCATGTTGGTAAATCCCATAGCATACTTCCCTGGGAAAGTGTGATCATCCATGTGATTCAGCTGGACCTCAATCAGCCCCGACATAAACAGGGACTTCCAAAAATGATTT
Organism: Muscardinus avellanarius; assembly: GCF_963383645.1. NCBI lineage: Eukaryota > Metazoa > Chordata > Mammalia > Rodentia > Gliridae > Muscardinus > Muscardinus avellanarius. The sequence goes on from NC_137791.1 coordinate 85,706,781, forward strand.
CCAAGCCCAGGGTAATGATGCCCTTTGTAGGCAGCCATCAGTCCTGGATTAATGCCAATAATCACAATGTCCAGATTGAAGGTCAAAATGTCAGGAAGAGTCTTGGTCAAAAGCTCAGCTTCAGAAACGCCATTAAAATGGTCTACTTTCCTTTGCACTTTAAGTGTGTCTGTAATTTTTTTTCTTGCTTTTCTTTTGATTTTCCAAACTGGCCAGATTTTTTTTTTGACTCGGTGGGTTTTTTGGGGTTCTGTTGCTCAGTTTTTTTCTTTTTCTTCCTTTTGGGGACTCTTGCACTGGTTCCTGGGTTGGTGCTGGCTCTGGCGCGTCGGCAGGCACCTGCTGCTCGTCCACGACAGCCACGATAGGCGCTTCAGCCATCATAGGTTGAAACGGGAATGAATAAAAAGTGTGGGCTTGCCCAAAGGAATAGCTGCCAGCCTTCTCCGCTGCCACGCGTGGCGGCTGGTCACTTAGGCGCAACCCCTGGTATCTGATGGCCGGCAAGAAAGCAGCTAGCCCGGCGCCTCCCCACCAGTCTGCATCAGCCCCCCTGCTCGCCAGTCCGCAGCCCCCCTAAACTTAATTTTAAAAAATCCTCTATAGTACAAAGACTCAGGCCTGCGGATCCTTCTTTCTTGTTTCTTATATTTATTCATTCTTTTTCATTCTCACTTTATCATATAAATTACATAATTTACCAATTCATATCTGAATTGCTACATTCTTGTATTTTATCACTCTAGTTTACACTAAATATCTTATGAATAATTGTTATCAAAGTTGGCTTTAAGTATCCATTAGCTTATAAAATTGAAATAAGAAAGCTTCTGCATAAATACATAGAGTTATTTTGAGGGGAAATTTCTTTGGTTTAAAAAAATCTCAAAATTTTAAATGATTCCTTGATTTAAAAATTAATCAGAAGCTAAAATAAGGTAGTCATTATGCCATGTCACTTATAGAAAAGGGATGGTAGCTCCTCACTACTAAGTAGCTATGAACTTTTTTTTTTTTTAGTGGTGGTGGTGGTACTGGGATTCCTGGAAGCCCTTCTACCTCCGGGCTATACGCCCAGACCTATTTTTACATTTTTATTTTGAAACAGGGTCTCCTGAGCCAGCGCACGTGGCTGGCTTCGAACCTGCGCGATCCTCAATCCTCCTGTCTCTGCCTCCCAAGCGCGGGGATTACAAGTGTGCGACACCACGCCCGGTAGTAGCTATAAACTTTGACCTAGCCTTCTTTGCAACTTTTCTAGGGCTAATGCTGACCTGTATATTCTCGGTCTCCTTTCCTTTCATCTGGAACCACCCATGAGCTTACCTCTCATGCATGTAACAACTGTGGTTAATATATTCTGACTACATTACTGAATCTTATTTCAAAACCTCAATATGGATATTTTATGTTTTATATCAGTAATTGTTTATTGACACTATTTTATTTACCAGACAATATACATAGGTCCACTATCCTTTACTTTTCTTCCTTTTACCTCTTTATACCTGCTCACGTATCCAAACTCAGTTTATCTTAAGACCTATCTTATCATAGTAAACCTTTCCAGCATACTAACCACATTATTGGGCTCAATTCTCAGTGACTTTATTTATGCATATTCTATCACCATATAGCGATAGTACTGTCCTACAAATGTCTAGACCATTTATGGTTAATCCTACTTTCTTTGATCAGTAGTTATGTTTTATAAAATATTCATACATTCTGCCACAATGACATCTAAAATAAGTTAAACTTGGGTCATGTGTATCTCCTACAGGTTTATACACATAAGAGATACTTCTTATTTTTATATTTCTCTTAAAATAGTAAAATTGATATTGCTTCTTTATTATGGCACTTGTTTAAAGATATGTTTTCTCTCATTATAAAAACAAATTCAGGACTCACCATCTTTTCTTCTATTTTTTAAATACACAGATATATTTAAGGTTAGTTTATTTTATCTCTTTATATTTAAATAAGAAATAGAAAACATGTCTGGCTACACTTAGTAATAAGTCTCAATGAACTATATAAACATAGAACTGCAAAAGCATCTTTGGTTAGTGCTCAGCTGTACAAACTTTGGTGGGTATGGACATCCAAGTTTAAATTCTGTCCCTTCAAACTTGTAGGTTTTTATAGCTCAATCACGTTTCTTTTCTTTTAATTGTTGCATTGCAATCATATATTTTAATGGAGTACAAGATAGAAGAGGCATACATGCAGACATCACTCATTTAGCCCTTGCCCAATTCCTCCCCAATCCCTTTAACTCCTTCTACTTGCAAACTAAATAGATCATAACTGTTTTACTTTAATGAAACCTCTCACCGATTACATTTCCACCAACCATACCCAATACTAATTTTTTTAAATCTGTTTTCACCCAAATGTATAAAAGTCTATACATCTAAAAAAGAAAGTAAGGTAGCCATCTGAAATTACTCTGAAATCTGTTTTATAAAACAAATACTTGTCTCTATACCAACGTGAAGAACATACTTATTTAATATTTAATATACTATGAGAAGAAAACACAGTTTTGAAAGCAATTCTCTTGAAATACATTGCCTTGCCATATAATAATTTCTTTTATAACTTTAATGTTCTGAACACAATAAGTATCTAAGATATTGATTATGCTGATTACCAGATTTGATTATTACATATTATATAACATACTTGAAATATCACTGTATTCCATAAATGTGTATAGTAATGTGTCAGAAATTTTAAAGGTAAATTTTTTCACATTAGACTGCTTCTAATATAGCTTTAATTTTTATAATTCATAAATAATGAATAATTTTAAAATGTTAAAGTCATAAGATCTATTTTCATCAGGATATTGAATAACACCTTAAAACGAGCATGGAGAATTAAAATAAAGGATCAAATATCAACTATTATATATCATTTTTAATTTTATAACTATCTTATATTTTTAATGAAGATGGATCAAAGACTTAGAAATTTGACCAGAGACCTTGAGGTTCCTTGAAGAGGGCATAGATCCAACACTGCAACACATAGGCACAGATAAAAACTTTCTCAACAAGACCCCAAAGGCACAGCGAACTAAAAGGTGAATCAATATGTGGGATTGCATGAAACTGAAGAGCTTCTGTATAGCAAAGGAAACTATCAAGAATTTCAATTGAGAGCCAACAGAATGGGAGAAGATTTTTGCTACCTACTCCTCGATAGAGGACTAGTATCTAGAATATACAGAGAACTCAAGAAACTCAGCACTAGGAAAACAAATAACCCAATCAAAAAATGAGCAAGTGAATTCAATAAACACTTCATGAAAGAAGAAATTCAAATGGCCAATAAATGCATGAAAAAATGCTCAACATCATTGGCAATCAGAAAGATGCAAACCAAAACTACCCTGTGATTTCACCTAACTCCAACTAGAATGGCAATCATTCAAAACACAACAACAAATTCTGGTAAGGATGTGAAGAAGTGGGAACTCTAAAACATTGTTGGTGGAATTGCAAATTAGTGCAACTTTGGAAAATAGAAGAATGAAACAAACCTACCATTTGATCCAGCAATATCACTTCTGAGTATCTACAGAATAGGAAGGAAACCAAACTAATGCATGTGTATCTATGTTCACAGCTGCACAATTCACCATTGCCAATCTATGGAACCAGCCAAGATGTTCATCAACAGATGAATGGATTACAAAACTGTGGGATATATACACAATGGAATTTTACTCAGCCATAAAGAAAAACACAATTTCATCATTTACAGGGAAAGGGATAGAACTGGAGGACATTATGCTAAGTGAGATTAGTCAGTCACAAAAAAGAAGAATCAGATGCTTTCCCTAATATGCAAAAGCTATGGAGAAATGAGTAACAGGAGGAACTCTAGATGAAGAAGGAGATCCTATAGAGGAACAAATAAGGCAACCTAACTGAGGGGATAGGAGGGGGGAAGAGAGAAACTCTCTAAAGCACATGATGTACTTGAACAAACATATCAAAGTCAATCAGTAAGCCAAGCATAGGAAGGAGAGATGGGGAGGGAATAGAGTGGGGATTAGGTAAGGACTAATTGGGTGATGTGTGCATGTATGTCTACTCTAGTCTTTTATCCCATTAAGGTATATGACTACAATGCACCAATAAAAATTTTTAATAAAGAAAAAGCTATTTTACATGGTATTTAAAGAGCAAATGAATTTAAAGAACCTAAACCACAAGGGCAAAACATATATAAAATATGTGGTAAAGTTTAGATTTAGGTTGAAAATATTTAACTAGATGTCCTTTCATTGATTCCATATTTAACATTAGATAGATTCCTCTCCTGTTGGAGACTACATTCATTTATTTTTTATTACATTGCCTCAACAAATATCTAAAAAGTACTATGTATGCAAAACCTTAAAGAACATGTTGTGTGCATATATATTCCTATCACTTTATACCTCACTATGATACATATTTATGATGCACCAGTAAAAGTGTAAATAAGAACATGTAATATATGCAAAATATAGGCACATACATTATAGAGTTCAGAATTGTAGTTCATATTCTCCATTAAATAAGACTCTTTCTCTAATAATTGCAGAAAAAACAAAGTAGACTATTATATTTTGATTTATCACTATCACCTTGTAAATATGAACATATGTACAGTTTTAAATATGAATCATGTATTCATATGAGACTTGATCTTAAGTTGCAAATTATTAGTACCTCAAGAGTAATTTTGTTTGGGTATCTACCCAAAAGAATGGAAAACAAACTGCCAAACTAATGCATGTATATCTATGTTTATAGCTGCATAATTCAAAATTGACAAACTATGGAACTAGCCAAGATGTTCATCAACAGATGGACATGTACATCTACAAAACTATGGGATATGTAAATAATAAAATTTTACTCAGGCATTAAAAAGAACAAAATTATGTTATTTGCAGGGAAATGGATGGAAGTGGAGAATATGCTAAATGAGATGAGTCAGTCACAAAAAGTTAAAAATTAAATGCATGTTCTTGCTATTACTTGGTAGCTAGGAAGGAAAATGGTCATAGGAGAAATTCTAGATGAAGAAGGAGAAACCATAGAGGAGCATATAAAATAACCTGACTGGGGGTAATGGGAAGGAGGAAGAGGAAATTCCCTACTATACATGATGTACATTCATAAACTTACCAAAGTTAATCACCAAGCCAAACATATAAAGGAAGGAGGAGGGAAGGAATGGGGCAAGAATTGGGGAAGGGCTAAATTAGCAATGTGAGCAAGTATGCCTCTACCATCTTGTATTCCATTAAGATGTATGACTAAAATGTACTAGTAATAAAAGAGGAAAAAATAATATTTGGTTCTTTCTCTGTACTACTGTGATTTGTCTGCTTCTCATTAAGTGTATTTTTTTTTTTTTTTGTGGTACTAGGGTTCCTGGAAACCCTTCTACCTCTGGGCTACACTCCCAGACCTATTTTTATATTTTTATTTGGAAACAGGGTCTCTTAAGTCACCAAGGCTGGCTTCGAACCTGCGTGAGCCTCTTGTTTCCGCCTCCTAAGTGTGGGGATTACAAATGTGGGCCACCACGGCCTGCTCATTCTGTGCACTTTAAGTTGTATATGATATAAGTATTTGAAACAGTTTTTCAAAGTGTTAAAATTATATCAAATTTAGGTGCATTTTTTATTTTTTATTTTTTTATTTTTTGCAGGTCTGGGGATGGAACCCAGGGGCATTCAACCTCAAAAACTACAGTCCCTACCCTATTTTTATTTTTTATTTTTTGAAACAGGGTCTCACTAAGTAACTGAGGCTGTCCGCGAATCACGATCCCCAGGTCTCAGCCTCCCAAATGCTGGGATTACAAGTGTGTGCCACCACGCCTGGCGACATTTCCCTTTTTCAAATCTCAACTACATCTTTGTTTGATTCCCTGCTTTTCTGCCACACTCCAACCCTGCCAATGTCTGAAGTTGTCTTAATTTAAACCTAAAACACACTTGTGAATGCTTACTATCTTTTGTTTTATAGTTGATTAGTCTCCTGTGTGTCTTCTACTTCCAATAGGAGAATTTGAGGAAGAGTAAAGTTTCAGAAAACTAATTAATACCCTAGAAGTTTGTGGAATTTTTAGTCCTGTAAATTCTCATGCTTAAGAAATACAAATTGAAGTCAGTGGCTTCTGATGTGTTTGTAACTTTTATGGTACCCTGAATATGTGTGTGTGTGTGTGTGAATATATGTGTGTGTATATATATATATATATGTGTGTGTGTGTGTGTGTGCTGGTGATATTATACCTATTATATAAAATACTAAAAGTAATGTTGGGTGTGGTGGTGAATGCTTGTAATACCCGTGCTTGGGGGGCAGAGACAGGAGGGTCGTGCAGGTTCGAGGCCAGCCGTGCTGGTTTAAGAGACAGTGTTTCCCAATAAAAAAGTATAAAAATAGGTCTGTGAGTGTAGCATGGAGTTAGAAGGGTTTTCAGGAACCCCAATACCACCAAAAAAATAAAAAAAGTACTAAGAGTATTGTCTCTTATAGAAGGAAGGAGTGGCTGTGTATGGGCACATGTCTTTAATTCAGACTGAGAGGCTGAGACAGGAGTGCCACAGGTTGGCTTGATGATAGAATGCCACTGGTTCAACCTTCAGCAAAAAGAAAGAAAGAAAGAAAGAAAGAAAGAAAGAAAGAAAGAAAGAAAGAAAGAAAGAAAGAAAGAAAGAAAGAAAGAAAGAAAGAAAGGGAAAGAAAGAAAGAAAGAAAGAAAGGGAGGGAAAGAAAGAAAGAAAGAAAAGAAAGGACGAATCTGGTTTTAATGTTTTAACTATGTCATTGAGCAACAAGTATAAAAATGCAATGAAAGAGACCATTTTATAAAAATATTTAGATAAAAACAAAGTATAGTACTCTTCACAGTACTTTCTAAGAAATTTGATTTAGACTTAAAAAAAAAAAAACAGCCAAAAAAATCTTGTTTATTTTCTGAAAGGTGGTAAGGGCCATTTAATGTGCCTCAATGGAATTTTCACTAAATGACAAGATTACTCTATCAGACTAGAAGATATTTTGACATTAAAACTGGTTTTGGCCAGGCGTGGTGGCGCATGCTTGTAATCCCCGCACTTGGGAGGCTGAGACAGGAGGATCCGCAGGTTCGAAGCCAGCCTCAGCTACTTAGTGAGGCTCTCAGCAACTTAGTGAGACCCTGTTTCCAAATAAAGTATAAAATGGGTTTGGGAGTATAACCTGGAAGTAGAAAGCCTCTGGGTTCCACCCCCAGTACCACCAAAAAAAAAAAAGAACTGGTTTTGTTTCTTTCATGGATATGTTAGAAGAGAGATAACATTTTTTGTTCTGGATTCTATCTTACTTCTACCCTTTACTACTGCTTCCCATTGGTTTAACCTATCCACTAAGTCTAGTGCCACAAAAATCTAAAAATTGTCAATAGCATCAACCCTTTTACACAGAGCCCTGCACCAGAAATGCAAAGAACAGATTCAAATACATAAACACACACACAAACACACACCCACACATAGAACCAAGTCATGGTTCACATAATATGTGTTTGGTAAATAGTGAATTTCTGATAGCATACATTACTTTATATAATCTCATTTCATTTTAAAATATTCATATAGTTTTATATTTTCCAAAAGTTAAGTCCTTTTTTGAATTAAATGTTTATAATATTAATAGATTTTATAATAATAAAATCACATATTTTTGCTTAGACAAATGAATTTAACAAGTTAAAATATCCTTTATTTTAGGATTTTTAGAACCCCATTCTAAATAGTGACTTTGAAAATAAAAGTCTCACAAATTTATTTAAACTTGAAGTCCTTTGTCCTTCATTGAGTATTTTGAGACTAGTATCTTTACCTGTTATATTTTAGGCCCTATTAATTTATGTTTTTTTAAATCATCTTGGCTTATATTGATGTCATTCTTATGATACACCACAACTACTAATATCAGGAAATATTAGGATCATGAATTAATTTAAAACTATGTTCTGTTTAAATTTACAAAGAATTCACTGATATTCAATAGTGCCTATTTTAAAACAACACATCAAAACATATAATCTGTTTCTGGAATCATCATGAGCCCCAGATTGCCAGGTTGTGATGTGGACATTTTTCTACAGAGGCAGAATTAAGTAGAAACTGATATTAACATTTTATTTTCCCAGCCTCACCTAGAACCACCTTCCAGCACTCATTCAGATCTCCTTTAACTTCATCTTCACCATTACCCAAGGATGTGCCCTAACCTAGTGATTGTGCTAGTAATCCCTGTTAGAATGTTCTAATATCCCATTGCACTAGCCACAAGGCAACTAGCGCTTCAATTCTCAACTCAAATGTTATATGCTTTGTAAAATCTGTCCAGATGTCCCAGTATGCAAAATTAATTATTATTTCCATATAATATGATTGTGCTTATTATCTGTTTTCTCTTATACCAGTTATAACATTGCATCATAGTTAGATGGAAACTTGTCTGACTTCTCTGATATAATGTAAATCTTAAAATTAGAGATTACATTTTATACTTACTATATCTTCAGTACTTTGCATAGTAACTTGATCTTTTTAGTTATGCAATGAATAATCTTTAAAAAGTTAATGTCTGCTTTCTAAAAGTATACAAAAGAAAAATGTAGATTGTAAATTACTATTATGCCTTATTATCTGGAAAACTACCTGAGTTATTTAGTTTAAATGGTATGTAAAGGCACAATTTTAATCTTTACATCCTAACAAAATATTATCCTGTGGACAAACTCATTTAGCCCTCAATCTCCACTGAGCAAATTTGTTATGCACCCTAATACTTCTATTTTGGTATTCATCTAAGTACTTTCCCTCCTGTGTACAAATGGATAACCCTCTATTTTACCCCAAGGCATATTCAAGCTTGAAAAGGGCTGTAGTAATCCAAAAAGAGAAGTGTAGGCTGCTCATTCCAGCAAACCAGGACTATCAAAGAGAATGCCAAAGGGCGTTATTCATTAAAAAATGAATTAACAAGGCTTTCTACAATTTTGCTGCATATTTTTCTTTTACAAAAGACTAGAAGAATGCATGATGCAGTGAATTCAAAAGCAAAAAATACATTCTGGCAACTATTCAAATGCAAATTTGCCTATGTTGAGTGTTCAGGTGACAGCCTAGTGTTTATATATTGTCTATCATTGTAACAGTGAAGCACTCAGACAATCTAATTAGGTTATTAAAATTACCTGTTTTCAGAGAGACTAGATTTCTCTGAAAAGCTTCTATATAAAGCTATTTTTGGATGTCATAGAAAGGTGTACCAAGATCTTTTATATAAAGACAATTCCCATGAAAATAAACACTAAAAACGAACCAAAACAAATTGAAATAAAACTAACAAATAAAAACAAAACACAGGGAGTTTATTAGGTCAAAAATAATTCACAATTTATGTTTTATTATTTAATTTTAAATTAGATTGATGCACTTTACTTCATATATAGGGCTATATTTCAAATTTATGACTCTCTCACAGCACAGTAGCAATTTGAACCATTCTTGCATTGCCAATGTGTTTGGTCTTTCATGTGTATCTTTTCTATGTCAACGCTATTATCCTTTAGTGATACATGGTTTTAGCATGGCCTGTAATCCTTTTTGTGCAAACATCTCTAGGAATTTTAACAGTGTACATGGAAATTAGAAGCACAATCTGAATAGGGATTGGCACTATAATCCATCTTGAATATGGAGTATGAATTCTGATGTATCTTCAGTAAATTAAAAATTCTTATTAGTTCTGCCAGAAATATTTCTAATGATTTGACCCTAGAAGGCTCAGTTAAGTGAACTTTAAGTAGTTTTGTGTCTGACAAAGTGAACTATTAATTTAACCATGCTTAAAGAATGTCTTCTTCCTCTCATATATTAAAATTGCACAAGCCATACTAATCACAGTAAACTAGTACTCTTTATTTAATTATTATAGCAGAAATGATTTGTTTTGTGCCCAGCTCAAACAATATGAAAATAAAGTTAAACTTGCCCACAAAACCAGGTTTAAAAAATTAGCAATAAGGTAGAGAATAATATGTTGGGTCTGATGAAATTTGGACAAAAGCAACAAAATGATAATTAGTACAATCTGTATTTCCCTTCCTGCATCATTTGTGGGAAAGAAACTGTTGCATTTGGATAAAAGAAAAAAATTCTAACTTCAAGGTATTATTCATTTCATATTAAAATAGTGGTTTTATCTTTATTTAATTCCATATAGAATGATAGGAATATCTGGAAATAATCATTGTAAAAATAAGTATGAAATATATCTTTGTAGGTGTAACACATTTTAGAGAAGTGTGAATTTGGGCCTTATTATTCTTTGTTATAAAAATGTATATATGAGTTTATCAATGTACACCATGTAAGGCTGATACAATACTTTTGTATTGTTTTGACAGAATAAGTTTCAACTACATTGTTCAGCAAATCAAGTTTAAGTAGCAGAAATTAATAGAAATATTTAATCTATTTAAAAGGAGAAATGTTCTTAATCATTTGACAATCTCCAGACTGATCATTAAAGCAGCAATTTCTGACATGGTCCAAACTGGTCTAGGCTTCTATTTGGTAGGGCCCTTCCCATAATTTCTGTACTTCAGACACCTGGTTTGCTTGGAATTTCCATGACAAGCCATATATTTAAGCACCTTTGCCACTTTGTTCTTGACATTTTCATTATCCATTGTGACTTCTTTGCTCTACACTGCATACTATTGTATACATTTATATTTTGAGACATTTTTAAATTTGTTTCTTTATCGCAAACTTGAATTTTATTTTATTTATTTTTATTGAAAATAAATGGTATACATTTAAACTCTACTTGGTGCCCTCTTCCCCCCACCCCTGTCTTCCCTCCCCCCTCCCAACAATGAATGTCCAGGGTAACCATGCTATATTCATACTTTTACACATATTCAGATGTAGCTCCTCCATTAATCAAGTTCAGCCTTCTTCCTCTCCTATCCTTCCATTCAGACATTGCTGAGATTTCCCTTCCATTATCTGGAGTCCCTCTGCTATCCCTTATACTCCCTAGTTTGGGCATATTAGAAGAAAGATATGTCCTTTCTCATTCTGTGCGTGGCTGATATCACTTAACATCATGCTTTCCAGGACTTTCCATATTCTTGCAAATGACATGATTTTGTTCTTCTTTATAGCTGAACAGAATTCCATTGTGTGTATTTCCCATAATTTTTCAAACCATTCATCTGTTGATGGGGACCTGGATTGGTTCCATATTTTGGCTATTACGAATTGTGCTCCTATGAACATAGGTATGCATATGTTGCTGTAGTTCTCTGATTTCAACCCATTTGGAAAAATACCCAGGATGGTAGAGCTGGATCATATGGTGGATCTACTCCCAGTTTTCTAAGGAATCTCCACACAGATGTCCATAGTGGCTGAACTAGTTTGCACTCCCACCAATAGTGTAAAAGAGTTCCTCTTTCCCCACATCCTTTCCTGCATTTGTTGTTATTTAATTTCTTTATGCTTGCCAATCTTACTGAGGTTACATGGAATCTCAGTGTAGTTTCGATTTGCATCTCACTGATGACTAATGATGTAGAACATCTTTACATGTATCTACTGGCCATTTGTATCTCTCCATTTGTAAAGTTTTTATTCAGTCCAATTGCGTCATTTATTGACTGGGTTATTTGTTTTGATACTGTAGAGTTTTTTGAGCTCTTTGTATATTCTGGATATTGGCCCTCTATCAGAATGGTGGCTGGTAAAGATCTCCCATTCTGTAGGCTTCCTCTTTAGGTTATTGATGGTTTCCTTTGATGAGAAGAAACTTTTTAGTTTGATGCCATCCCACTTGTTAATTCTTGCTTTAATTTCCTGACCTTTGCAGGTTTTGTTGAAAAAGTTATTGCCTGTGCCTATATGTTGTAGTGTTGAGCCTATGCCCTTCTCTAATAACTTCACAGTCTCTGGTCTAATTTTTAAGTCTTTGATTTATCTTGAGTTGATTCCTGTACATGGTGAGAGGTAAGGATTTAGTTCCATCTTTCTACAAATGGATAGCCAGTTTTCCCAGCACCATTTGTTAAAAAGGCTGTCTTTTCTCCAGCATATGAAATTGGCCCCTTTGTCAAAGATTAATTGACTATAGGTGTGTGGATTTGTTTCTGTATCTTCTATTCTGTTCCAATGGTCAGTATAACTGTTATTGTGCCAGTACCATGCTGTTTTTACTACTATTGCTCTATAGTATAATTTGAAGTCTGGGATTGTGATGCCTCCTGCGTGATTCTTATTGCTGAGAATTTCTTTGGCTATTGTGGGTCTTTTCCATCTCCATATAAAGTTCATGATTGATTTTTCTAGGTCTATGAAGAATGTCATTGGTATTTTAATGGGAATTGCATTGAATCTATAGATCAATTTTGGCAGAATGGCCATTTTGATGATATTTACTCTGCCAATCCATGAGCAAGGGAGATCTTTCCATCTTCCAAGATCTTCTTCAATTTCTTTATTTAATGTTTTATAGTTTTTGTTATAAAGGTCTTTTACATGTTTGGTTAGGTTTATTCCTAGCTATTTTATTGGTTTTGAGGTTATAGTGAATGGAATTGTTTTCTTTATTCCTTCCATTGTGGATTCATTGTTGGCATAAAGAAAAGCCACTGATTTCTTTAGGTTGATTTTGTATACTGCCACTTTGCTGAATTTGTTAATCAGCTCCAGAGTCTTTTGGTTGAGTTCTTTGGGTCTTCCAGATAAAGGATTATGTCATCTGCAAATGAGGATAATTTTAATTCCTCTCTTCCTATGTGAATTCCTTTGATTTCCTTGTCTTATGCTGTGGCAAGAGTCTCAAGAACTATATTGGAAAGGAGTGGTGATAGTGGGCATCCTTGTCTTGTTCCTAATTTTAGAGGAAATTTTCACAGTTTTTCCCCATTCAATATAATGTTGGCTTTGGGTTTGTTGTATATTGCCTTAATGATGTTAAAGTAAGTTCCTTCTATTCCAATTTTCTGCAGTGTTTTTAACATAAATGGGTGTTAGATTTTGTCAAATGCTTTTTCAGCATCTATTGCTATGATGATGTATTTTTGTTCTTGGTTCTATTTATGTGGTGAATAACATGTATTGATTTGCATATGTTGAGCCAGCCTTGTTTTTCTGGGATGAAGCCAACTTGGTCATGGTGTATTATTCTTTTGATATGGTTTTGAAAGCATATGGCGAGTATTTTGTTTAGAAATTTTGCATCATGTTTATTAAGGATATTGGTCTGTAGGTTTCCTTTCTTGAGGTATCTTTATTTGGTTTGGGGATTAAGGTATTACTGGACTCATGGAAGGAATTTGAGAGAGTTCCATCTCTTTCAATTTCCTGGAACAAGTTGTGAAGTATTGGTATGAGTTCTTCACTGAAGGTTTTGTAAAATTCAGCTGGAAACCCATCTGGGCCTGGGCTTTTCTTTTATGGAAGAATTTTTATCACCATTTCTATTTCTTTGTGTGATATTGGTTGGCTTAGGCTTGCTATGTCCTCTTGGTTCAGTTTAGGTAGGTTATACGTGCTTAGAAATCTATCAATTTCTTCCATGTTTTCTAGTCTATTGGAGTATAAATTTTCAATATAGTTTCTGATAATCTCCACTATGAATGTCTCCACTTTGAATTTCTCCACTATCTGTGATGATGTCTTCTTTTTCATTTCTGATTTTAATAATTTGAATTGATTCTCTTTTTCTTTTGTTTAGGTTTGCCAGGAGTTTATCAATTTTATTAATCTTTGCAAAGAACCAGGTTTTTGTTTTGTTGGTTCTTTGAATTTTTTTGTTGTTGTTCTCTAATTAATTTATTTCTGCTCTAATTTTAATGATTTCCTGTCTTCTGCTGGCTTTGGTATTAGACTGTTGCAGTCTTTCTAGGTCGTTGAGTTGTGTCATCAGGTTCTTTACTTGATGATTCTCTGCCCTTCTTATGTGGACACTCAATGCTATGAACTTTCCTCTTAATACTGCCTTCATAGTGTTCCATAGATTTTGGTAAGTTGTGTCTCTGTTTTCATTTATTTCCATAAATTTCTTTATTTCTCCCCTAATTTCTACTATAACCTAGTTATCATTCAATATTGTATCATTCAATCTCCATGTATTTGAATAGTTTCTTTTGAGTTTCCTGTTGTGGATTTCTACTTTCATTCTATTATGATCTGAAAAGATGAAAGGAATTATATTATATCTTTTGAATTTACTGGTGCTTTCTTTGTGTCCCAGAATGTGATTTATTTTGGAGAAGGTTCCATTGGTTGCTGAGAAGAATGTGTATTCTGTAGTTCCTGGTTGAAATATTCTGTATATGTCTATTAGGTCCATTTGGTTTATAATTTTCTTTAGTTCTAAAGAGTCTTTAGTCATCTTTTGCCTTGAAGATCCATTCAGTGGTGTCAGAGGTGTGTTAAAATCTCCCAGAATTATTGTATTTGGGTCTATTTGAGGTCTGATGTCCAGAAAGGGTTGTTTTACAAATGTGGTTGCACCCACATTTGAAGTATAAACATTTACTATCATTATATCTTCTTGGTGTATTGTTCCTTTTAATAAAAGGAAGTGCCCTGTTTTGTACCTTCTGATGTGTTTTAGCTTAAAGTCTATTTTGTTGGATATCAGGGCTGCTACCTCTGCTCTTTTTTGTTATCCAGTAGCATGATATAGCTTTTTCCATCCTTTCACTTTCAGTCTGTGAATGTCTTTGGCTGTAAGAGGAGTTTCTTGCAAACAGCATATATTTGGATTATGTTTTTTAATCCACATTGCCAGTCTATGTCTTTTGATTGCTTAGTTAAGTAAGTCCTTTGACATTAAGGGTTATTATTGAAATATGATTTTTATTTGCTTTCATTTTGAGTTCTGACTTTTGTTTGGTAGATTGTTTTTTCTTTTAGACGCCCCACTGATCAACTTTCTCTCTTCTCTGTTTCTGAATTCTGCTTCTTTTTTCTTCTTTATGGCTTATTTTTTTAAGTATTTTCTATAGTGTTGGCTTTGAATTCATGAAATTTTTGAGATTCTGTTTACCTTAAATCACTTTTTTGTTTCTCCATCAATTTTGAATAGTAGTGTTACTGGATATAGTTGTTTTGGCTGGAAGTTGTTTTCTTCCAGGGTCTGCATCAAATTGCACCCATCTCTCCTAGCAGTCATGACTTGGGTTGTATAGTCTGGGGTGATTCTTATTGTTTTGCCTCTGTATGTCACCCGTTCTTTTGTTTTCACTGCTTTTAAGATTCCTTTCTTGGCTTATTATGTTGATCATTTTGACTATTATGTGGCCTGGGGAGGTCCTTCTTTGATCTTGTCTTAATGGTGTTCTGTATGTCTTCCATGCTTTCTAGTCTATTGGAGTATAAATTTTTAAAGTAGTTTCTGATAATCCTTTGAATTTCTCCACTATCTGTGGTCATGTCTCCTCTTTCATTTCTAATTTTAATAATTTGATTCTCTTTTTCTTTTGGTTAGGTTGGCCAGGGGTTTATGAATTCTATTAATCTTTTCAAAGAACCAGCTTTTTGTTTTGTTGATTTTTTTAATTTGGGTGATTTTGGAGTAGCTAAAGATATAGGTGCAGGAGTCAGGTAAAGTGTAGGATATAATTTGGTTGTGGAAGAATTTAAGTATAATCAGGTTAAATCAGGTTGAGAATAGGAGAAGGTTAGATAGTAGGACTCTTATATTCATTAGAATATTTAAGTATGGAGATGTGAGAAACTTTGTGTATTAAACAAAGAGATACAGTTAGGGGACAGAGAGACAGTTTTAAGGAAAGATAGTAGATAGTCTAAATTAAAGATTTTTGTAGAAGGAGTGGGGGGAAGGAGCAAACAGAAATGAATAAAGTAACAAAATAAGGTACAAAGGCTAAATGTTATTCATCTAATATAAACAATAACATCAACAAACACAAAAATAGACCACCAAGAGAGAACATAAAGTGTTAAGAGAATAAATAGGATAAAAATTAAATAAAATAAAACGAACTAGCAACCATGTGAGGTGAAGTGAAAGAACCAAACAAGAAACTCAAATAAAAGTAAAAAAAGAAGAAAAAATAAATAAATCCCCTCAAAATATCAAAATCCAAAAAAAAACTAAAAAAAAAAAAAAACAGCAAAATAAGAAAAACAAACAAACAGTCCTACTACTTTTGAATTCGCTTCTGGAGTATATTCCAATGTCTCGTATTTGTTTGGAGCAAACTCTTGTGACCCCGTGCAGGTAGGGCGCCTTAAGCACCCTTCCTGTGTCACTGAAGTTGAACTTGCCTCCCTTGGTGCACACTAGCACCCACAGTCATTGCTATGTCTTTTGGTACTCACTGTGTGCCTGCTGGGTTCCGTGGCTCATCTGAGCTCATGCTGTTACCTGGCAGCCCAGTCTGGGGCTCTGAAGCGCTGGCAGCTCTTCTATATCCCGCTGATTCTCTGCACACATGGCAGGTCTGGTTCCGGGTCCCTGAAAGTCTCCCTGTGCCTCTGTGGGTGCCACCTCCAGAGAGCAAATGGTGTTGCTCAGGTGCTCGGGTGAGTTCGCAGCTACAGATGTTGGAGCTCTATGGCCACTTTCAGACTCTTGGGGTTTTTACCACACAATTCTTGGGCTGTTTGGGCTATTTGGGCCAGCAGCCCCTCATGGAGCCGCTGGCCGCCAGTGTCTGCAACTCGCTGGTGCTTTTTTTGTGTGTTGCAGTGAATCTCCACAGGTCAGAGTTACTGGATTTCTCCCACAGTAGTTCCTGAGTCTGTTTTGGGTCATAAGCTGAATTAAATTTTGTTTATTAAGGTACTGCCTTCTCAGTAGTTGAATTTATTTTGCTCCAACTAGTGAGATATACTGCATCTCTCCATCGTCATTTTTCCTATTCTGAGACATTTTGAAATTAAATAATTGAACGTTCTTACTGTAATTTTTTTTAAAGTTTCCATTTCTCCTTCTTTTTCTTCTTCTTCTTCTTCTTCTTCTTCTTCTTCTTCTTCTTCTTCTTCTTCTTCTTTTTTTTTTTTTCAGTACTCGGGACTGAATCCAAGGTCATTCTATCTTCAAGCTATACTCCCAGCCCTATTCTTTATTTTTTATTTTGAAACAAAGACTCACTAAATTGCAGAGGGCCTTCCTAAGTAGCAGAGGCTGGTTGTGAACTTCTGATCCTCCTGTCTCTGCCTCCTAAATACTGAGATTACAAGTGTGCACCACCAACCTGACTGCCATATCGCTTAAAAGTATAAAAGTATTATACTTTTATACTGTAACTTTTTTAACTGTAGTGAGTACAGTTAGACTCACTAATTAATCTTTAATGCAAAAATGGAAGAGTCAGATCCTCCAGAAAAGATGTAACTCTTTGTTTAACTTGACTTTATTGCAGGTATGCAGGAATCTTTTTAGTATTGATTAATATATACTTTTATGTATTTAAGGATTGTGATCCTTCAAAGTTTATATGTTGAAATTCAACCCCCAGTGCCATGGTATTAGGAAATGAGATATTAAAATGTGATATGTCTTGAGAATGGAGCTTTTGTGAAAGGGATTAGTGTCTTTAAAAAAGGGATAGCGGAGAACTCCCTTGCTTTCTTTATGTGATGTGAGAATACAAATATGTTGTTGGATATTTACAACCTAGAATAGGGCTCTGACAGAAACTCATTCTTTGAGCCACACCAATCTTAGACTTCTAACCTCCAGAACTATGAAAAGTAATTTATATTATTTACAAGTTACTTATTCCATAACAATTGTTATAGCAGCTTAATGTAAATAAAGTGTATCATAGGTACCTAGATATATATTGCCCAATATATAACAGGCTATCAAATATTAATAAAATGAATAAAGGAAAAAAGAAATTTTACTGAATGACTATACATCTTTTTACATACTATAAATATCTATATGTACACATATATGTCTATAGATATATGTGTGTATATAGGTATCTATATGTATATATGTGTGTATATATATTTTTATATCTTAGAATGGTTTGTTATTCTTGATAGTTTTTGCCAAATTCCTTTCTGTATAAATAATGTCCCTATATCTCCTATTATATATCCTACTTACTTCAAGGAAATATATAGTAATTAATATTGTTATTCTCAGTAAAATTTCTAATTTACTTATAGGGGAAGCAATCTATACATTCTTTAGAAGATGATAAAGTAAGAATTAATCATAAAATAGAATTCTATATATACAGTATTCCATTGAACTAAGTCTATAGAAACAAATGTATCTGGGGCTTAAAATTATTAAACACATATATAGAAGCAAAACTATATATCACATATAAATTATAAAAATGCATAAAATTATAATTTAAGAGGTATAGGAATAAAAGACACTCGAAGAATACATCCAAATTTATGATAATGGTTACTTTAAAGACATAGGTCTCTAGAATGCAAAGAACCTGAAACATTAACTCTATATGTTGTATTTTAAAGCATGAGACAAACATAGATGTACACACACACATAAAATTATGGAAATTTTTTAATATCTAGTTAATCTATGTAATGGTCTTATAGGTATCTATTGTATTATTCTCTAATACTCTTGTAGTTTAACCCTAATAATAGAGTAAATTAAGCCTCAAAATAAGTTAACAAATATTTATATTCCCTTCTTACGTAATTTCCTCAGGGGATGAGGCCAGCAGTTACTGAGACATTGTGTATTAATATGGGAGAAAAAGTCTAGTTTCAGATAAATTTCATTTCTATGCTCCTGAAATATATAGGGAAAGTGAATGTTACAGAGAAATTGACGCTCAAGTTACCTAACTTTTTCAAGGTTCTGGTACAATGAATAGCAAAATAATTGAAGATTGTGCATTTGTTAAAATGTTTAACTCCTTTCCAAATTATTATGAGCAAAGCATAAAATGTTTTTTCTTTCTTTACAGAATTGCTTTAATAATTTAATAAGTGATATATGTCAACTATAAATTTGAACTAGATGAGATATTAAAATTTTCAACTTCGTATCTTCATTTATATAATAAGCTGGCTATTAGTACCTACCTGCGAAGTTTTCCCTTGCTTCTTAAATTTTATTTGTTTTTATTTTTGTTTTAATAAAAACAACATAGCTAGCATAAGTAAAGAGCTTGAAATGCACCAACATTGGTGCATTAGGGAGTAAGTTTCCAACACAGGAACTTTGGGAGGCATGTTTCTACCATCAAACTAATTTTTCTGTAGCAATGAGAGGCAAAAACTGCAACTCTTCACCTCATCTGATTCTAGTTTACATTTAAGAGCCTAACCTGTAGCCTCCTGACAGCAGCAGCTGAAGTTTCATTACTTAGATAAAAAGTTTCTCTGCCATGAGTGTAGTTCCCAATGTAAAGAAGCTTATCTGGTTGTTTTTTACCCCATGAAATAAAAGAGCACATCCTCTGTAAAACATGAATGATAAAGTAGAAAAAAAGTGGTTCCAAACAAAAAGCTCAAAGTTTCACATATAGGAGAAATTGTTTCTGCCATATTCATAGGCTTTGTTATTCTAAAACCCATATAAACAAGTTCATAAGAGTGAGGAAATGTTCCAGGATCTCAGATCTATTGTTCAGGTTCCCTGGAAGAATATAACAGAGACTGCTGGTGAAATGGTTGAACAAGCCGGGCGTGGTGGCGCACGCTTGTAATCCCTGCGCTTGAGAGGCAGAGACAGGAGGATCTCACAGTTTCGAAGCCAGCCGCCCGCTGACTTAGGAGACTCTGTTTCCAAATAAAAATGTAAAATAGGTCTGGGAGTGTAGCCCGGAGGTAGAAGGGCTTCCAGTACCACCAAAAAAAAAAAAAAAAAAGAAAGAAAGAAAGAAAGAAAAGAAAGAAAGAAAGAAAGAAAGAAAGAAAGAAAGAAAGAAAGAAAGAAAGAGAAATGGTTGAACAGAAGTAAACTTGTGAAAAAGGCTGCCAGGCTCAGCTCCATCCCCACCACTTGCCAAAGTAGGCCACCAGCAGTAACAAGCTGGCTAACTTATTTTTACACCTCTATTTTTAATCAGTTTCTAAATTGTAATAAATTATGTAATAAATAACATCACACAAAAATGATTTATGCTAGGGAAAAAATAAAAAGATTGATGTATTAACTCACTAAGAAGTAGAGAATACAAATTCTGGCAATTAAATAAATATATGCTGTTAAGTAAATTAGAATTTTTTTACAGTATTAATTTTCTAATACATGAATCAATTGGATTGGCATAAAATTTTAGGGTCTATGCCTAGTTTGATATTCCTTGATGCTATGAGTCACTGCCTTGTTCTCCCTCCAAGCAGGACCCATACTGGCCCTAGACTGTTCTCCAGGGTCAAGCCTCTCTTTCAAGAACAAGAGGTCACTACCATTGACATCAATGGAAATTGCCTGTGTCCTTTAAGGCTGCATTGCTCAAAGATCATGTCTTCTGAATAATTCCAAGAACAGAAGAAACAGTTTGATGTGAACAAGAGGGTAAATGCTAGTGCCATAATTCTCAGATGCCTGTCAGAAAAATTGGAGACAGAGCTCATTGCAATCAGGGATGATTTGGGCAAAGGAACAATAAAGAGAAAAGCTGTCACTGAAAGTGGTTTTGAATAAAGGAGGAATCCAGAATAAAGAAAGAATTATTATTTTGAAATCTGACATCTTTTTTCCTCCTGAAATTCCAGTTTATATTCACTGACTTTGTAGTTTACTCTGTTACATGTAGGCAGAATAATGAAAGCTATAATG
This sequence comes from Muscardinus avellanarius, assembly GCF_963383645.1. Taxonomy (NCBI): domain Eukaryota; kingdom Metazoa; phylum Chordata; class Mammalia; order Rodentia; family Gliridae; genus Muscardinus; species Muscardinus avellanarius. The sequence continues at coordinate 85,727,633 of NC_137791.1, forward strand.
TCAAGGACTAAAGAGAAGTACACATAAGACTGTCACATCATCATCACCATCAATTATATTGTTTGAAGCCTACAGAGTGTATGACACTATGCTATGAATAACGAGTTCTCTTCTCCCATCTTGGCTTGAAATATAATTCCGACTGTCACAGAATGGAGAGAACTCTCAGTGTAGCTTTCCTCCTCAGATGATGGGGAGTACTACAGGAAAGCTACATACCACCCTGAGAAATGTAAATACAGAAGTACACACTTTTTTTCCTCATCCTGAGTGTCTCATTACTTTGTGATATATGATTTTCATCCCCAGTGTGTATTATGATTACAAAATTATGACCAAAAAATAAAAGAATCAAAGTTAAAGAGCGTTTTCAACTTTTATATGTAAACAGTCCTAAAATAACTGGCAATGTAAAAAATAACAGTTATTAAAACAGTCAGAGAAATAGTAAAAGAGATTGTAGATCTATTAGCAGAATTGGTGAAAGAAATGTTCTCTTATATTTAGGATTAAATGTGGAGCAGGATAAAGACAAACAAATTTATATCTAGGTACATAATAGTATACACTCAAAAAACAAAAATTTCAAAAGATTTAAATTAATAATAAGATCACTTCTAAATAAAAATATTTATACTCATAGTCAACATCTTCTGATACAATAAGGAAAGTCAACAATCAGGTGAATGGAATCTTTAAAGTGTCCTGGAAAATAGCTACAACCTTTTAATTGTGTTTTTCTGAATTTTTATTTAAAAATGATGGATAATAAAATAAATTTCAAACAATCACAATCTGATTTTATCATCTAGAAACTCATGAAAAAATACAGTTTCTTACAGTATCTAAAGGAACTTAAAAAGATGGTTTGATATGTGAGGAAAAGGAGAAAAGTGACACACATTTCTCTTCAGGGTGTCTAAATACACACACACACACACACACACACACACACACACACATTACATGAATCAATAATAAAAATATTTAACTGTAGACCCAAGAAAAGATAAATATAACAAACTAGAAAATACTAGCACATAAACTAGGTAGAGAGGAAAGCCTTCAGAGGTAATGCACTCTATGATCTTTGTATTGTTCATGATAAATAAGATATTGATTGAGAGAGACCCTGTCTGCCTGGGTTATAGACTTCTAGAAATAACATCACTCCAAATCTAACAAGAAGAAAACAGCTCTCTGAAGCCATATGAGGGCTGATACCACAGGGTAATCAAATAGACAGAAATCTAAGATTCTCCAAGGAGAAACAGCCTGAGTTCTGCTGATCTGCAGCAATGCATAGGAGGAAAACTTGCCAGACAAAATATAAGAACATAAGAAGAATCCAACATTTTTGGCACAATTACTAAAGAGAAACTGTGGGTTATAATAAAACTTTGAGAAACCATGTGGGCTAATATGTACATTTCAAGCCAATGTAAAAGGAGCATATATTCATTCACAAGACTTTTATCACAGTCCTTTACACAGATCCTAAGAGAGACTCAGCACAAAGAAGGAGGCTGGCCATGGCATCCCTTGGAGATACAAATGGTCAGGGTGGATAACAGTCACTGAAATAAGAAGGTAACAATCCCCTCCCCAAAGCTATTTTCTCATCTTAATTGTCTTCCCATGTTGGGGAAGAGCAACCAACCATACTATATCCAAGAAAAAGTGAATACAAGACAACATGGGACCTTTTTTTTTTCTAATGGAGTACAAGATGATAAAGGCTAACAGTACTGAAAAAAAATTAGAAACAGTCAGAAAAAAATGCCTTTGCAAAATGAAGATAAAAATAAAACTACTTTTTGTGTGATACTTGAGATTGAAATTGGGGGCATTCTACCTCCAAGCTACTCCCTCAGTACTATTTTTTATTCTTTATTTTGAAACAAGATCTCAATAAGTTGCAGAGTGCCTCACTACATAGCTGAGGCTGGCCAAACCTGTGATCCTTCTGTCTCAGCCTCCTAAGCACTAGGATTGCAAGCATGTGCCACCATGCCTGGAAAAGCCATTAAAAAAAATTTTGAAAGAATCCATTTCCAGCAGATATAAATTACAATGAAAAATATTTTTCAGGCAGAAGACATATAATATCAGATAAGAACATAGTATTTTTTACAAAAAGAAAAGATTTCTAAAAATATTTAAGATAGTTAATTTTGAAACTTTCTGATCTAAGAGTAATGTAAAAAAGTAATGTAGCAAATTAGTGTACTTATAGCATATGCAAAGCTATAACAATAATGACAAGATATAGAAGCGAGGAGCTGGGAGTATGTAGTGGTTAGTTTCCTATAATATTCATAAAGAGTGCATAAAACTATTTGAAGGCAGGGTGTGATCAATTAAAAGTTTAAAGTCTAAGACTAGGAAATCACTAAAATATATTTTAAATATGGAATTAATAGTAAAAAATGGAGGTTGAAAAAATAATAATAGTTAAAACTAATGTATTTTATTTTAAGTTTTGATACCTGGTTATGTAAGTCCTCCAAATACTGTTTTTTAAATAATTTATTGGCTAGTCTTTATTTCTGTGCTTCCATATGAATTTAAGAATAACCCTTTTCATTCTCTCTCTCTCTCTCTCTCTCTCTCTCTCTCTCTCTCTCTCTCTCTCTCCTCACACACACACACACACACACACACACATAGACACATAAATTTGGATGAGATTTGTGTTACATATTTGGAAAATTTGAGAGGAATTGAAAATTTTTCTATGTCAAGCTTTCCAACTTTAAAGTATGACATAACCCTCCATTTACTAAGATTAACCTTAAAATTTATATTGATTTGTATTTGAGTTTATAAATATACAGAAATTTTTGTAAGTTTTATTCTTAGGTAGTTCATTTTTCATAATGTTTAAAGCTAGGTATTTTATTAAATTTATATTTTATTTGTGTATATGTTGATCAGCATTTCTGACTTAATACTGAAGTAAATCAGGTTAGAGAATTAAAAGCTTACTTTGACTCATGGTTTCAGATTTCATCATCTCATAATAGTCTGTTCAGATAAAAATTAATCAATGGATGAATACTTTGGTGAGGTTACGGCTCTCATGATCCAAATCACTTCCCAAAACTTCCACCCACCTCTGAACATTACTGCAATGGTAACCAAACATTGATGGACAGGAGGTTTTGGGAGGCATTCAAAATCTAAACTATGACAATATAAAAAAGTAACTGATTTGTTTCTAGGAAATCTGCCAGTTCACTCATTAGTATTGTCTTTTAGAATTGATCAATTATACACAATTACTTTTTGCATTTTCGATAGGTATACCATTTATTTGTTTATGATATATTGTACTCACTGGAAATTTTAGTGAAATGTTAAATATATGTGATGAGAACAGAAACCTATAATCATTAAAAGCTGATACTGGGCCAAAACCTTCCATGATTTTTGTTGTCAGTTTTTTTCTCTTTGCTATTTGTTAGTTATTCTTTATAAAGGTAGCCAAGTTCTATTCCTTTTTTTTTTTTTGCTAAATTGTTTTTGTGTGTATTTGTGTGAACAGCTTTAATTAAATTATATTTGTGCAGCTAATTAAAGAATCAAATAACTTATCTATTACCTTGTTAATGTGACAAATTTGTATTATTCCTTTTCTAATATTAATACAGATTTGCATTATTGATCTGTATCAGTAGATACAAAGCAGCAATATTTAAAATTTTGCATCAGTGTTCATGAAGATTATTGCTCTATAGTTTAACTATCTCATAATATATGTAATAGTCTGAAGTATCAAAAATATGTGGATTTATAAATGAATTTATAATTATTCATGAATAAAGAATATGCCAAGGATAAGTAGAAATTTTTAAAAAACAAAAAAAGAATATATACTTTGTTAATCATTGGAGCTACATTCTCTCTAAATTTCTAAGTTATCTTGATATTGTTAAATTTAAAATGTTATGAACAAATTTTGCATTTTCACATTATAAGAACCGCATAATATAGACTGTGATTCGATGCACACTGTAACATCTGTCAAATCTGGCTATAACTATGAATAATTTGAGAAGTGTATTGGACCACACTGTAAATTCTTAGCCAAATGGTTAATAGGTCCTTGGGGGCATACTTAATTTTAGTAATGTCTTGATAAACTTTAGATGTTTTAAGGGCAACTTATAAAAGATACTCATATACATTCTTGAGATGCTGAGCTATCCATCCTATTAAACATATTCTGTAACATAGCAATAGTGCCAAGGATGACAAATGTGATTTGAGGGTGTCTGAAAAGTGTGGATATAATATATTTTGAAGATGTAATCTTCTCGCCCAAGCGAAATCTACTTTCTTATCCTGGTGCAGATATAGAAGTAGAGCAGGAGAAAGAGGAGAAAGGTTTGAATAAAATACTCTAAACTTGAGTAAGAATCTAAATCTTTCTCTCCTTTCTCCCTACCCCAAAGTAAATTATTGTCACATCAATTAAGGCTTAAATCCCATTCTTTAGAAGTAGGCTTGGATGGCAGACTCATTGGGTAAGAAATGTTTCTGGCTGGACTTGGGTGTTTCAGTGTTTAGGAATGGTACTTTATAATGATCTGTGATAATTTTCCCTCTCAGATCCACCCCCAATGGAACTGTAAAGTGAAATAGGTAGGTGCATCCTTTTTCAAGACAATGAAGAAGTATGAGGTGCAGAAAAGATAAGTAAAAATACTATAAAAGTTTGGTTTTAGATCATTCACTCATTCTAAGGTAAGAGAATTTTTTGTGGCTTCATAGCAACTCAATCGAGTTCACCAAGAGTGGTACCACAGAGATTTGGGGCTAAAACTCCAGGAAATAACAATTGACCTAGGACATCTTCAATGCCAGTAATATGCTACAGTTTTATACAAGGATAGTTGATGTTATCTTAGATGCCTAAGATCTAGGATTATTATGCAAATCTTTTTCTATAAAGCACATAACTAATAATATATTTAATGGTAAACTACTATATAATATACAACAAGGGCATTAGAAATAAAATGATTCAAGACATTCAAGAAAGAAAGCACAATAAGCAATGAAAATTAAAAACAATCTATTTAAGAAGAAATGTATTTATCAATACTATATTTATTGTATTACAAATCCATTCAAGGTCCCTATATAGAAGAGGCTAGGGTCACATATAACTATGTTAAAAGATAAGGTTTCCCTGTCATGAATACATACACATAAACACATGCATACACGTACACTTACATAACATTTAGAATATGCTCAGATCCTTTACATTGAAAGAAGAAAATAGAAGTGAGAGACTTTAAAGAGAGGTCAACATTAGTACTTAAAGTTGTTATTGTATCAGGTGCCTCTAGATGTCTATATTGACTAAAACTGAACCTTTATGCTGAGAACATATGTTTATGACTCCTAATTAATTTGTGCATTTTTATCCTTGTTCCTATGAAGCTTGTGAAAAGAAAGGACATAAAGTATGGTATAGGAGAATCATCTTTCAATCCTCAATGCAAAATAAAAATATGTTAAAACAGAACCATATTACTGTCTATATTTCCTTTAGTTTCTTTTAAATAGCATTATATTAGTAATTGTGCATACCATGATAAAAAAGAGTACTTGCAAGCAGTAGTCAGTCCTGAAATATTTTTAATTAGACACTAGGTAAAAATTAGAACTAGAATAAATTAAGGAAACAAAAATTACGCTTTATCTGTGAAGACAATGAAATTTTTGTCTATTTTCAAGTAATTGGGATAGCTTTGCTATTCTTTTTGCTCATTTGTAACCTTTATTTGGTTCTTTAATTGATTCATTCAATAGCTGTATCACAGTCTGATTAAGAAAGTGTATTGCTAGTAGAAATGAATAAGAACAATGTATTGAAATGTATTAGTGCTCAGAGAAGTAAATGTGTTGTTTTCCCTTAATAATTAGATTGTGCTATAATTTACATTTATGAATTTACAACGATAAAATATCAATGGAATATTTTATTGATTTAATCTGCTTAACAAAAAACAGATGGTCACTGAAAATTTTATTCAAATCAGATGCTTTCCTAAATTGATGAGTCAATTCCACTAAATGGCCATTCTACTACACAATTATTCATAGAGTTATATTTGTTACTCTATAGTAAATAAGTTAAGGCAAAAAGTTACTACATATAAGAAAGGATAGCAAATGAATACAATAATGAATAAGCACAAAATATTAATAGGATACAAGGGATATTATCATAGTAAATTACTATACAGAAGAAGTCTTAAGTATCTCATAAAATAAGAAAATTTCAGCAGTGATTAATTGTATATATTCATAGGTGATAAATTATTAAAATTTAGAAATTACAGGTATTTTAAATTATAATTTAATACTTTAGTCAAATACTACTTTGATCAAAAGCAAAAATAAATGTCTCTTTCATAAAATTAGAAACACCCCTGAGAAAGGTAGGTATAAGGGGATAGGATGGATAGATTGATGATGATGATAATGATGAAGATGATAGATAGATAGATAGATAGATAGATAGATAGATAGATGATAGATAGAAGCTGAAAGTAGTAAGATATACATATCAAAGGTCATATATCCAGTAGTTCACCAAGTGGTTTTGTGCACGTCAAAGCCTGTAAAATTTTCAGTTAGACAAATTCTTGTTTTTTAATGTGTTATTGATAAGGTCATAAGAGAAAAAGAAGGTATAAATCTGGACACAAAGATCTATATCAGATAAATAATTTTGCATGCCTCACAAATGTAGGAGATATTATTTATTTTATAAAATAAAATTATACATTTTTCAAATTGCTGTAAAATTTAGGATAGATGAGAAGGGAGCAAAACTAAAGATGATGATGATGATGATGATGATGATGATGATGGAAGAGGATGAGGAGGATAAGAAGGAGAAGCAGAAAGAGAATGAGGAGGAGGAGGAGAAGTAAAGGGAGAAGAGGAGGAGAATAGCTGCAGTTTTGTAGGTGTGAATTTTACAGAAAGTAGGCAATAAACTTTTGTCAAGTTTCAGAGGTACAGGTGAAAAGACTTAGACATCTGTTCGATGTGGAAAGATGAGGCAACACAAGATATTTTTTTCATAGCTCCTTTTTACACACTCTCTTTTACTCTTTAGGGAACCCTTAATTTCCAAGTTGTGTCTCTACTATGAAAAAAAAAAGTTGATGACCACTTATTCTCAATAGAAAATAATTTAACATTTTTTACAAAAATGCTTTTTCCTTTATAGTACTTTGGCTACACTTTTCTGACTACCTAAGAAAGGTATTTTTGCGCTTTCTACTCTTTAGTCTTATAATTTAGAATGCTGACTAGAAAATAAAATACATTCAATTTCTTGGTCATGAGTAAAACTTCTTTAGATAAATAAAAATTTTCAAGAATTAATTATTCTAAAATTAAATGTGTTTTACTTTAGGATACAAAATAATTTTTGAGGGACAGAAGTATTTAGTTTTGTGTGATGAATGTATTAGAATACTAAAATAAAGATTTCAAATAAAAAGTTGTAAACACCACTGAGGATATCTGAAGAGATTTTTGAGTCAAGATATGGGTTTAAAAGTCTCAACTCAAAGAGAATGCTCAATTCAAAGATAATTTCATGCATGAGGATTAAATAGGATATATAAAGCAGAACACATAAATTAACACAATAGAAGATCTTCTATCAGAACCCAAGCAAAACCAATAGAATACAAGAGCTGGGCATGTTGGCACATGCTTGTAATCCCTGCGCTTGCGAGGTGGAGACAGGAGGATGGCGCAGGTTCAAAGCCAGCCGCGCTGGCTCAAGAAGAGACCCTGTTTCCAAAAATTAAATAGGTCTGGGAGTGTAGCCCAGAGGTAGAAGGGCTTCCAGGAACCCCAGTACCACCAAAAATAAAGAATACAATACAAGAAAAGACCCAGACTCTGAAGGTGATGAACAGAAATAGCTAAAGACAAAATGGACAAGCAAAAAGAATATTATCAACTAATATCAATTTTAAAGACATTAAAAATATATTATTCCTTGCATTAAATCTTGGGAGGAAATAAGAACAGTGCCTGTTATCACAGAACATAGAAGACAAACAGTAGTAAAATAAAGTACAACACAATGTCACAAGTTTTAAAGTAATATAGGTAAAATATTAGAAACTAAAATTTAATCTGACTAGATGGGTCGTGGGAGGCATGACCGAAAAGGTGTTTTTAAGAAGACTGTTATAACCAGTAGTATTCCCGTTAAAACTGAAAGCACAAGCAGTGGGAACTGCCTATGGAAAGAACAGAAATGAGAAAGTCAAAGGTTGTTTAAGAATGCAGAAGTTGGTCAGAATTGATGGAATATAGAATCTAAGAGAGAGTTGAGACAGAAAATTAGGTGGAAGTCATACCATGAAAAACTGTCTATTCCATGGTAAGGAATTTTGGCTTTGTCTTAACAGTTATGAGGAAAGATTTTATGCAAACAATTTATGTAGTCAAATCATGACCATTATGTCATCATTATAAGAGTTAAAAATATTGAAGATGGAAGACTAAAGAGGATAGACCTTCTCTCAAGGTATGAAATTCTGAGATTTTGAACTAAAATTGTCAGTAAGTGGAAACCGTGCAGTGGAGTTACAAAAGAGAGGGTAAATTGAAAGTTTAGGGGCTTTGTATAGCATCTCTGGCAAGTCTTAATATGTCAGAGCACTGGGGCTTTGAGCAAAGCTGTGAATATTCTGCAAATAACTGTTCTACTTTTTTTTTATTTTTGGTGGTACTGGGGTTCCTGGAAGCCCTTCTACCTCCGGGCTGCACTCCCAGACCTATTTTTAAATTTTTATTTGGAAACAGGGTCACTTAAGCCAGCGCGACTGGCTTAGAACCTGCGCCATCCTCCTGTTTCCACCTCCCAAGCACAGGGATTACAAGTGTGCGCCACCATGCCCGGCTTCACTGTTCTACTTTTAAGAAACAGCATTTGGCTCACTACTTGGCCCTAAAATTCTTCAAACTGGACTGTTAATGAACTGGATGTTATGTGATTCAGAAAGCCATAAGTAGGTAATGTATAGGCAGCTTAGCATCATTGAATGGAACAGTATGTACATACAGATAGCCCTTACTCTGCATGCCTCCATTATACACAAGTCTCAGTCACCATGGTTTAGATACATGTCCCCATACAACACAGCTCAAATTCCACATACAATGGTATATTACTTTGAGTAATTATATGGCAAGCAATCTTTGCTGCTAGCTCTTCAGTTCACAAATAACTATGTAAATAATAAATGTGCATTATGACCAGTAACCAATTATGCCACTTTTTTCAAAGTCTATTGATGCTTGCTTACTATGAATGTGTTATTCAGTTCATGCTCCCACAGGAAAGAATATAATTATGTTGCCTCCTCCTTTGTGATGGTAAACCCTTGCAACTACTGACAACATCTGATAATAAAAGGGAAATAGTCAACAAAGATGAAACTGTAACAAAAGAATAGAAACTGATATCCATGGGTTTGAAATTTGAATGGGACATAAAGAAAGTTATAAAATAAACAACTGAATGTCCATACTGTCACTATTTCTCATGACATCCAATGCAGTAAAATATGTCTGACAGTTTTTTCAGTGTAGAATTCCCCCAGTATACCATCATTCTTTTCATCATTTTTCCTCTTTGTATCTATCATTTCACCTTTGCTAAGGTTCTCTGGCTACATATCAAGAGCTCTCCAATAGTGATATTTAATCCAAATGTTTTCCAAATCCAAATTTTGTTCCTTTCTTTATTCTCACAATCATTTTTGAATAATTACTATTTTAAATTTCTTCACTTGAAAAATTGACAACGTCTTTTATTTCCTGACCAAACAGAGCTGTGGTGCTTGGATACTGGGCTTTGGGAATAGGAAGAAATCAATGACTACAATAATCTCCTACCTTAGCAATTGTCTAGATGGTGAATAATAGGTTTATAAGTGGTACTGATACATAATCAATAATGTCAAATGCTTCCAATGTTTCAAGCAGAGAGGAAACTTCAGAAAAACACTGAATTTATAACTAGCTGCTCACTTTCAGCAGATTTTACCTAAACAACCCTTATGTTATCTTAAGAGCATATTTGACATTGAATCAAGATTCTCTTTATTTGTAAAAGAAATCTGAGCAATATCTTTAAAAAATGATAAGCATATGTTGGTAGAAATATAAGTTGTTGACTACTCTGAAAATTATATGATGAAGAAATAGACTTATGTACAACAATGTACGCTTAACTGTATCTCATCTGCTTAAAATTATTACTAATTTTGCATAGTGTTTTAGAAGAAATTTTTAAACTTATATTTGTATATATAAATATACAAACCATATCAATATTTAAAAGCATCATGCTGTGGTATAAAAGCACTAGATTGGTAATCCATAATATTTTAATTTTTTAATTTTTTATTGGTGCATTGTAGTCATACATCTTAACTGAATAAAAGACTAAGTGAGATTAGTCAGTCACAAAAAAGAAGAAATTGAATGCCTTCTCTAATATGTGAAAGCTAAGGAGAAATGGGTAACAGGAGGAACTCTAGATGAAGAAGGAGATCCTACAGAGGGGCAAATAAGGCAACTTAACTGAGAGGATGGGAGGGGAAAGAGGAAAACTCTAAAGCACATGAGGTAATCCATACATTTGAAGTATTGTACCGACCCATACTTTTAACATTAAAAAAATACTGTATTAGGTTCCTATTTCATCTGTAACAGATTATTACAAACTTAAACTTTAAAACAACACAAATTTATTACTAAATATTTCTAGAGATAATAACATTTTCAGATGTTTCAGGACTTAGGTTGTTCACATTTTTGGTGCAGCAATGGTAGTTGTATCTCTCTTCTGTCTACCCTGTATGTCTTCTCTGGGTCTATTTTCCTCATATGCAAAATGACATATGTACAACAAAATACATTAAGAGCAAAATGATATCAAAATGTACACACACACACATATGTTGAGGATAAAACACAGTCACTTTAACAATTCCTTAAGCCTGATCCATTTTATATTTCTAAACTTCTACCATTTAATTTTTGTTGTTGTACTGGGGACTGAACCTCCAGAGCCTGTTACATGCTAGGTAAATGCTCTGTCTCTAAGCTACATCCTAGCCTTTTACTTTATTTTGAGACAGGGTCTCACTAAGTTGCCCAAACTGGCCTTAAATTACTATTCTGCCTACGCATCCATGAGAGTAGCTGGGATTACAAGCATATACCACCATGCTTGACTCACTTAAATTATTTTGGCCTTCGTTTCATATAACTTATATAACTTTCTAACAACGACTTCCATCAATAATAAATGAATCTTAGTGATAATTTTCAAGAACATAAGTATAGAGAATATGGATACCATATGAGGTAATGTGATCTCTCTCTAAGCCACAGTCATATTCTATGTTCTCTATGAGGGCAGTAAATGTTTCAGGTTGTGAGTCATATTATCCAAATTTGCAGCTACTATGCAAGAAACTGTAGCATAAGAAAATGCAGTGTTACTGTTAGAGGAAACAGAGGGAGTTACTTTTTCCTCTTTTTATTTCCTTCCCTCATTCATTGCCTCCAGACAAAGAGCAAACAAAAACATTCGATGTCTTGAAAGAATTATCTTGAAAACAATTCCTACTACAGAATGTGAAGAGTTTTCAAAATTATGAAAGTGTTTAGAAATTTGCAATATTTGATTAGATAACTTCAAAGAAGAAAATAATATAATTGTTCTTCTATAAAAATAATTTCTGCACGTGTTAGCCCCACTTGAAGTTTTTGCTAGCCACATAGATAACAGTTCTGAACTTTTTTCTCACATAATACCATTATTATAACTCCTATTACTTTTACTACTGAAAATAATAGAGATTTATTATCTTGCAAGTATGTAATTTCACCAGATGCTTAACCATTTATCCTAACAACAAAAGAATGGAGGTATTTTAAATTTTATTTTTGCTCTCTATGGCTAAGTATGCTTTGATATGCATAGTAAAGTGATTATGATAAATTAACACATACAACAAATTATCATATATATATAATTTTCATAGTTGTGTGTACGTGTGTTTCAAAAGGGCCTAAAATCTACTTCATCAGCAAAGTTTAAGATAAAATACAATATTATTAACTATAGTACTCTGGCTATACATTTGACTTTCATCCTACATACATTGCAAGTTTCTACCCTTTAAATTATATCTCACTACTTTCTACCTTCCTAGTCATATATCTACTCTATGTTTCCAACTAATCAACTCTTTATTTAGATTCACCATATACAACTGAGGTCATATAGTATTTTTTCTACCATATTTGGCTTATTTCACTTAGCATAATGCCCTCCAGATGAATTCATGTTATTGTAAATGACAAGAATTTTGTTCTTAAGGCTGAGTAACTTTCTTTGTTGTATACAACAATTTCTTTATCCATTTGTTTGTCAACTGACATTTAGGTTGTTTCTACATCATTGCCTGTTGTGAATAATGCTGCAGTAAACACGAAAGTGCTGACATAACCACAAGAGGTTGATTTCATTTCCTCTGGGTATATAGCTAGAAATGGATTTTTTAAATCATTTTGTAATTCAATTTTTATTTTTGTAGGAATCCCATAATGTCTGTACTAATTTACATCCCCAACAATAGTGTAAAAAGGTCAGCTTTCACCATATCTACACTAACTTTTGTTATATCTTGCCTATTTGAAAATAGCCTCCTAACAGTGAGTTAATAACTCATTGTAGCTTAGATTTGCATTTTCCTCATAGTAATGTTGTATGCTTTACATGTATCTGTAGATCTTTTTAATGTTTTATTCAGAAAAATGTCTATTCTAGTCTATGGCACATTTTTGTTATTTAGTTTTTACTAGTGAGTTGAGTTGTAGTTATTGTCCTTACATATTTTGGATCCCCATACCATTAATCAGATATATGCAAATATTTTGTTCCAATCCATTGAGTTTGTATTTATTTTATTGACTATTTCTATTCCTTTAAAGAAGCTTTTTAGTTTGATATGCTAACATTAAAAATAAATGTTTCTGTTTTCTGCTTTGTTTGTATAAAATCCAAAAAAAAAATCCAAGTCCAATATCAAGGAGGTTTCTCCACATTTTTTTCCTAAAAGTATATGGTTGCAAGCTCTATATTCAAATCAACTCCAAATAGATTAAGTATAAGACCTGAAACTATAAAACTGCTAGAAGAAAATATGGGAGAAAACCTCTACAATATTGGTCTGGACAACAACTTTCTGGATATGATCCTGAAAACATAGGCAACAGAAGCAAAAATAAACAAATGGGTTTGTATTGATCAGAGAAACATCTAGAGGGCAAAGTAAAAATATAGAAATAAGACAATTCACTCAGTATGAAAAAATATTTTAAAACTATGAATCAAGTAAGGTGTTAATATCCAAAATATAAAAGAAACTCGACTCACCTGGGCTTGGTGGTTCACGCTTGTAATCCCAGCATTTGAGAGGCTGAGAAAGGAGGATCCAGGTTCAGGGACAGCCTCAACTACTTAGTGAGGCCCTTCACCAATGAAAAATTCCTATTAAAATTTCAATGTCGCCGGGTGTGGTGGCACATGCTTGTAATCCCCGGGCTTGGGAGGCAGAGACAGGAGGATGACGCAGGTTTGAAGCCAGCCATGTGCGCTGGCTTAGGACATCCTGTTTCCAAATAAAAATGTAAAAATAGGTCTGGGAGTGTAGCCCAGAGGTAGAAGCAATTCCTGTAAATAATAGCCATGATGTTGCCATTACATTATCTAATATCAAATGATACAACAGAGCTATAGCAATAAAAACAACATTGTAATGCCACAGAGACACATTGACCAAAGGAACAGAACAAAATATACAGAAATAAATCCTTACAGTTATACCCAATTGAGTTGTTTTTTTTTCTTTTTACAAAAGTACCAAAAATGTACACTGTATTGGAGACAGCCTTTTTAACAAGTATTATTGGGAAAACTGATTATCCACTTGTATAAGAATGGAATGAATCTGCAACTTCTCAACCTGTACAAAGTCAACTCAAGATGCATAAAACACCTATAAGTTATGGCGGTGACTTTACAATAATTTTTTAAAGGCACAGGGTCAACACTCTAACATATAGGAACTGGTTGATACTTTTGCAAAAAGCTTAGTAAATTAAAATGAGAATTAATGAATGAAATTAAATTAAAAATTATGTGAAAAAAAAACTGTTAAGTCTAAAGAGAAAGTCTACAGGACAAGAAATGACCTTGGCTAGTTTCTCCTCCAAAAAAGGATTAATGTATATATAAAGAACTTAAAAAACACAGTGGAAAAAAGAAAACCTGTCTGAGACAGCATTCTCACTATTGTTATCCAAAATACCTGATAAAAACAACTTAGAGGAAGATTTATTTTCTTATCATTCTAGAGATTTCAGTGGTTCAATCTCTTTGGACTTCTATGTCATGTAAAGCCTGTGGAGTTCGGGTATGGTGTGAGGAAGAGAGAGAGAGAGGAGAGAGAGAGAGAGAGAGAGAGAGAGAGAGAGAGAGAGAGAGAGAGAGAGAGGAAAGATCTGCTCTCACATCACAAAGGCTAGAAGCAAGAAAGAACATGGAGAGGGGGTGCCACATATTACCCCCAAGACCACACCCCCAGAAACCTTCCTGAACAACCGCATCTTGCCTCAACATGTCTGATTTATCTATGTGAGATCTATGGGAACACTGTAAATGGAAACCATGACATAACTTCACCAAAAAATGTGCATATGGAGCACAATTTTTTTTAAAAAAAGAGCCCCATTAGAACAACAAAAAAAAAGACTTAATTCCCAAATTACGACTGAGTGCCTCATTACGTATGCTATATAGTGAACATGTAAAATTCTCATGGAATAAACAGGTGTGGCACAACTCCCCAGAAGTATCAGGGCAACACACAGGCACTAGGAACAAGGTGCACTGCCAAAGACTTAATAGGCAGTGCACAAACACAAAACCTACTGACCAGGAATGCTTTGACAATCATATTGAGCTCCTAGAAACTTAAGGACTATAATTGTCAGCATCTGACACTTGACAAACCACAGCTTCTTCTGCCTAGAAGCCTTACCACCTGGTCATTCCAACCACAGATAATGAGGCTGAACATTGGCCTTCCCACCTGTTCTGGTAGCTGTTGGGAAATTACTCACTTTCAGTTCTTGTTGTGCACTGGTTACAGTCAGACCAGGGGCAGACTCAACTGACCAAGTCCTGTGATCCCTTCACAGCCAAATAAGTTCCATGGTAAATGGACTGCCCAACCTGCTTTCCTGGCTGTACTGATATCTATTTCTCTCTGCCCTAAAATAGACTAAGTTTTATCATTTTTATGGATTGTCAATGAATAAAGATTCTGTCTATGTCACAATTACATTAAGTGTTCTTAAAATGACTGAGACCAAGTTTTGATTGTTTTCTGTGATCTAAGTCTGCTCAGAACAATGAGCAATAGATGTGAATAGACATCTCAAAAGAAGAAATACAAATAGCCAATAAATATATGAGAAATGTAACATCATTACCACTTAGATAAATGAAAATCAAAACAACCCTGAAATTCAGGCATGGTGGGGCACACCAGTGATTCCAGTACTTGGGAGGCTGAGACAGGAGAGTCTCAAGTTAAAAAACAGCTTCAGCAACATAGTAAGATTCTCAACAACTTAGTGAGACTGTTTCAAAGAAGCAAAACATAAAAAGGGATGGAGGTGGAGCTCATAGGTGGAGCACATCTAGTTTTCAATCTCAGATTAAAGAGCAACACAAAACTGTGGTAAGATTTTATGTAACTCCAGGTTGAATGGATATCATCAATCATATAAACCATAGTACATTCTTGCAAGGATGTAGGAAAATAGGAACGCTTATACAGTGTTTATGGGACTGAAAACTAGTACAGCTGCTATGGAGATCAGTGTGAAAGTTTCTAAGAAGACTGGGAATGGAACTACCATACAAACTAGCTATATCACCTCTGAGTATCTTTCCAAAGGAATGGAAGTCATATTATAGTGATACATTTATATTCCTGTTTCTAGCAGCACAATTCACAATAGCTAAACTATGGAACCAACCTAGGTGTTTATCAACAAATGAACAGATTATGAAACTATGGTACATACCCACAATGGAATATTACTCAGCTATAAAGAAGAACAGAACTATTTAATTTGCAGGAAAATGAATGGAACTAGAGAAATATCTTGCTAAGTGAGGTTAGCCAGTCTCAAAAGCAAGCAGTCTGATTTCTTTAATGTGTGGAAGCTAGAGAGATATTGGGTAACAGATAGGACTTGCTATATAAGGAAGAGAAACTCTAGTGGAGGAATGGGTGTGGTTTAGGGGAGGGAGGTGTGGGGGGGATACTTGATGAAGAATGAAGTTCAAATAATGTTATGTTCATATATAAAATTATCAATACAAATCTTGATAACATTTATGGGGGTTAGGAGGGAATCGGATGAGATCCAGAGGGAAAAATACCATGTTTTGTGTGTATGTTCCTAACATCGAAACTTCATTATGATGTATAATTACAATAAACAAATAAGAGCATATTTTAAAAACTGAAACCTAATAGCTTTAAAATGTTAAGACTTATTTTGTGACCTAACTTGTGATATATTTTATGATACTCTTTGTATTTGAGAAAAATGTGTATTCTTCTGCTATTGGTTGAAATGTTTAGTATATGCTTGTTAAATCTATTGATCGACTTGTTTGTCCAGAAGCACTATTTATTTATTATTTGCCTGTCTAAATTTTTTGCTATTGAAATTATGGTGTTGAATTATTAATCCTAAACCTAACACTAACCCTAACCTTTTTGTTTCTAGAGTTAGATTTTGGCTTAAATTTTACTTTATCTTATATAGGGATAGATATGCCTGATTCTTTCGGTTATCATTTACCTAAAATACCTTTTTTCTCCCCTTCATTTTCAGCTATGAGTCCTTGAATCTAAAGTGAGTTTCCTGTAAATATCTTGTAACAAACATCGAGTAGTATCTTTTTAATGCTTTTTAAATCTTGGGTCACTGTCTAATTTTATGGGTAGTTTAGTTCATTTCCATTTAAAATAACATTTAGTAAGAAAATATTTAATCATATATTCAACTAATCATTTTCCTTTTATGTTATTGTTCTTTTGTTCCCATTTTTTCCTCTTTCTTAGTCTTCTTGTGTGTATATATGTGTGTACATGGACAATTTTATTTATTTCTCCTTTTCTTTTGTGAAACTTCTACTTGTATTTTCTTTCAGTTACTGAAGGCCTTAAGTAAAATTGCATCTTGCTAATGTGCTCTATTTTTTTTTATTTTTTTTTATTTTTTTAATTTTTTTATTGGTGCATTCATCTTTTTATTTTTATTTATCTTTTTTATATATAACAATTTTTTTATTGAACATAAATAGTATACATTTACACTATATTTGGTGCCCTCCCCCCCGCCCACATTTCCCCCCCCACACACACCAATGGTTGTCCAGGTTAACCATGTCTTATTCATAATTTTACACATGTTCAAGTGTAGACCCTTATTAATCGAGACCGGCCTTCCTCCTCTCCTATCTTACCATCCAAACTTAGCTAGTATTTCCCCTTCAATATCTGGAGTCCCTCTGGTATTCTTTGTGTTTCCTAGTTTGGGCATATTAGAGGAAACATATGTATCTTCTTCTTCTGTGCTTGGCTGATCTCACTTAACATAATGTTCTCCAGGGCTTTCCATCTTCTTTCAAATGATATAATTTTGTTCTTCTTTATGGCTGAATAGAATTCCATTGTGTGTATTTCCCATAGTTTTGCTATCCATTCATCTGTTGATGGTGATCAGGGTTGGTTCCATATTTTGGCTATTACAAATTGTGCTGCTATGAACATAGGTATGCATATGTTGCTGTAGTTCTCTGAATTCAACTCCTTTGGAAAGATACCCAGGAGTGGTATAGCTGGATCATATGGTGGATCTATTCCCACCTTTCTTAGGAATCTCCACACAGATCTCCATAGTGGCTGAACTAGTTTGCATTCCCAACAACAGTGTAAAAGAGTTCCTCTTTCCCCACATCCTCGCCAGCATTTGTTGTTATTTGATTTCTTTATGCTTGCTACTCTGACTGGGGTTAGATGGAATCTCAGTGTAGTTTTGATTTGCATCTCCCTGATGGCCAGTGATGAAGAACATCTTTTCATGTATCTATTAGCCCTTTGTATCTCTTCTTTTGTGAAGTGTCTATTTAGTTCATTTGCCCATTTCTTGATTGGGTTGTTTGTTTTGCTAGTGTAGAGTCTTTTGAGCTCTTTGTATACTCTGGATATTAGCCCCCTATCAGAATGGTGGCTGGTAAAGATCCTTTCCCATTCTGTAGGCTTCCTCTTTAGGTTATTGATAGTTTCCTTTGATGAGAAGAAACTTTTTAGTTTGATGTTATCCCACTTGTTTATTCTTGCTTTAATTTCCTGAGCTTTGGAGGTTTTGTTGAGAAAGTTACTGCCTGTGCCAATATGTTGTAGTGTTGAACCTATGCTTTCCTCTACTAGCTTCACAATCTCAGGTCTAATTTCTAAGTCTTTGATCCATCTTGAGTTGATTCCTGTGTTTGGTGAGATATAGGGGTTTAGATTCATCTTTTTACAAATGGTTAGCCAGTTCTCCCAGCACCACTTGTTGAAAAGGCTGTCTTTTCTCCAGCGTATGTGTTTGGCCCCTTTGTCAAAGATTAATTGACTAAAGATGTGTGGGTTTGTTTCTGTATCTTCTATTCTAATCCACTGGTCAGTATATCTGTTTTTGTGCCAGTACCATGCTGTTTTTACTACTATTGCTCTATAGTATAGTTTGAAGTCTGGGATTGTAATGCCTCCTGCGTGTTTCTTGTTATTGAGAATTGCTTTGGCTATTCTAGGTCTTTTCTTTCTCCATATGAAATTCATGATTGATTTTTCTAGGTCTCTGAAGAATGTCACTGGTATTTTAATGGGAATTGCATTGAACCTATAGATCAGTTTTGGCAGAATGGCCATTTTGATGATATTTATTCTGCCTATCCATGAGCACGGGAGATCTTTCCATCTTCCAAGGTCTTCTTCAATTTCTTTCTTTAATGTTTTATAGTTTTTGTTGTAGAGGTCTTTTACATCTTGGGTTAGGTTTATTCCTAGGTATTTTATTGGTTTTGAGGTTATAGTGAATGGAATTGTTGTTTTTATTTCTTTCATTGTGGATTCGTTGTTGGCATAAAGAAAAGCCACTGATTTCTTTAGGTTGATTTTGTAACCTGCGACTTTGCTGAATTTGTCAATCAGGTCCAGAAGTCTTTTGGTTGAGTTCTTTGGGTCTTCCAGATAAAGGATCATGTCATCTGCGAATAAGGATAATTTTAATTCCTCTCTTCCTATGTGAATTCCTTTGATTTCCTTCTCTTGTCTGATTGCTGCAGCAAGAGTCTCAAGGACTATATTGAAAAGGAGTGGTGATAGTGGGCATCCTTGTCTTGTTCCTGACTGTAGCGGAAATTCTTGCAGTTTTTACCCATTCAATATAATGTTGGCTTTGGGTTTGCAGTATATTGCCTTAATGATGTTGAAGTACTTTCCTTCTATCCCAATTTTTTGCAGTGTTTTTAACATAAATGGGTGTTGGATTTTGTCGAATGCTTTTTCAGCATCTATTGCTATGATGATGTGGTTTTTGTTCTTGGTTCTATTTATGTGGTGAATAACATGTATTGATTTGCGTATGTTGAACCAGCCTTGTTTTTCTGGGATGAAACCGACTTGGTCATGATGTATTATTTTCTTGATATAGTTTTGAATGCGTATAGCTAGTATTTTGTTTAGAATTTTTGCATCTATGTTCATTAAGGATATTGGTCTGTAGTTTTCCTTTCTTGAGATATCTTTATTTGGTTTGGGGATTAATGTGATACTGGCCTCATAGAAGGAATTTGGAAGAGTTCCATCTCTTTCAATTTCCCGGAACATGTTATGCAGTATTGGTATTAGTTGTTCACTGAAGGTTTTGTAGAATTCAGCTGGGAACCCATCTGGGCCTGGGCTTTTCTTTGGTGGAAGAATTTTTATTGCCATTTCTATTTCTTTGGTTGTTATTGGTTGGTTTAGGCTTGCTATGTCCTCTTGGCTAAGTGTAGGAAGGTTAACTGTGCTTAGAAATCTATCAATTTCTTCCAGGTTTTCAAGTCTATTGGAGTATAAATTTTTAAAGTAGTTTCTGATAATATTTTGAATTTCTTCACTATCTGTGGTGATATCTCCTTTTTCATTTCTAATTTTGATAATTTGAGTTGATTCTCTTTTTCTTTTGGTTAGGTTGGCCAGGGGTTTATCAATTCTATTAATCTTTTCAAAGAACCAACTTTTTGTTTTATTGATTCTTTGAATTGTTTTTTTGTTCTCTATTTCATTTATTTCTGCTCTAATTTTGATGATTTCTTGCCTTCTGCTGGCTTTGGGAATAGACTGTTGCAGAATTTCTAGATCCTTGAGCTGTGTCATTAGTTTCTTTACTTGGTGGTTCTCCGTCCTTTTTATGTGGGCACTCAATGCAATAAACTTTCCTCTTAGTACTGCCTTCATGGTGTCCCATAGGTTTTGGTAGGTTGTGTCTCTGTTTTCGTTTGTTTCCATAAATTTCTTTATTTCTTCCCTAATTTCTGCTCTTACCCATTCATCATTCAATAGTGTATCATTCATTCTCCATGAATTTGAATACTTTCTTTCGAGTTTCCTGTTGTTGATTTCTACTTTTATTCCGTTTTGGTCTGAAAAGATGCAAGGAATTATATTACATTTTTTGAATTTGCTGGTATTTTCTTTGTGTCCCAGGATGTGATCAATTTTGGAGAAGGTTCCATGGGCTGCTGAGAAGAAAGTGTATTCTGTAGTTCCTGGTTGAAATACTCTGAAAATGTCTATTAGGTCCATTTGGTTTATGGTTTCCCTTAGTTCTAAAACGTCTTTACTCATCTTTTGCCTTGAAGATCGATCCAGTGGTGTGAGAGGCGTATTAAAGTCTCCCAGAATTATTGTATTTGGGTCTACTTGGGATCTTATGTCCAGAAGGGTTTGTTTTACAAATGTGGTTGCACCCATATTTGGGGCATAAATATTTACTATCATTATATCTTCTTGGTATAGTGTTCCTTTTAGTAAAAGGAGGTGCCCTGATTTGTCTCTTTTGATGTGTTTTAGTTTAAAGTCTGTTTTGTTGGATATTAGGGTTGCTACCCCTGCTCTTTTTTGGTCACTGGTGGCATGGTATATCTTTTTCCATCCTTTCACGTTCAGCCTGTGAATGTCTTTGGCTGTGAGGTGTGTTTCTTGCAGACAGCATATATTTGGATTATGTTTCCTAATCCACATTGCCAATCTATGTCTTTTGATTGGTGAGTTAAGTCCTTTGACATTAAGAGATATTATTGATATATGATTTTTGTTTTCTGCCATTTTGTGTTCTGTCTACTCTTGGGTGGTGTGATCTTTCTTCTTTACTTAAGTGGCCCACTTATTAACTTCCTCTCTTCTCTGATTCTGAAGTCTGCTTCTTTTTTCTTCCTTATGGTTTATTTCTTTAAGAATTTTCTCTAGTGTTGGCTTTGAATTCATGAATTTTTTGAGATTCTGTTTATCGTGAAAGACTTTGGATTCACCATTGATCTTGAATAGTAGTTTTGCTGGGTAGATGAGCCTTGGTTGGAAGTTATTTTCTTCCAGGGTCTGAATCACGTCATACCAGTCTCTCCTAGCATTCAAGACCTGGGTTGTATAGTCTGGGGTGATTCTTATTGTTTTGCCTCTATATGTCACCCGTCCTTTTGTTCTCGCTGCTTTTAAGATTCCTTCCTTGGCCTCTATATTGGTCATTTTGGTTATTATGTGGCGTGGAGTGGTCTTTCTTTGGTCCTGTCTCAGTGGAGTTCTGTATGCCTCCTGGACTTGAAGATCGAAGTCTCTTTCCAAATTTGGAAAATTCTCTGAGATTATTTCCTTGAAGATATTACAGATGCCCTTGGTCTGTACCTCTATCCCTTCCTCAATGCCTATTATCCGTAGATTAGGGCGCTTCATATTATCCCATAATTGCTGGATGTTTAGGTTTTGTTGCTGTAAAGATTTCTGTATATCGCTGACTGTGTTTTCGGTTTGGGATGTACTGTCTTCTAATATTGATATTCTGTTTTCCATTTCATCTAATCTTCCAGAGTTTCTTTCAATTGCTGTCTTCATTTCACTTATTGCCTCTTTCATTTCATTCCAGACCTCTTTCTGATTCTTTTTTAGTGTTTCTAATTCACCTTTAACCTCCTCTATACTTGTTTTGAATCCTTTCATCATATTGAACAACAAGATTCTGAACTCCCCTTCTTGCATTTCTAGTAGGTCAGTATTCGTGATTTCTGCTGTCTCTTCGTAATTCCTGGTTCTCATATTTGTAGCATTCTCTGTCCTGTTTTTCTGGTTTCTACCCATCGTTCTTGAGTATTATGCTTAGTCAAATCTTAATATTAGGAGTTGGGGTATCAGTTAGTCAGCAGAGCCTTTCCAGTGTTGAGGGTGGGTGATGTGGGAGGAGCTGGGGTGATTAGTAGAGGAGTCAGATTAGGTAGAGGATATGTTTAGGTTGAGAAAGACTTTGAGTATCGTAAGGTGAAATCTTGCTAGGAATGAGAGAGAGTTAACTACTAGGACTCTTGTCGTTCGTGGAGTAATTATGAATGTAAGAGATACTTAGAGTATTAGACCAGGAGGTATATTATGTGGAAAAGTTTTGGGGGGGAAAAGTATGTAGGGTTAGTGTGGGAAGGTTTGTAAATAGGGGTGATAGAAGGAGCAGACAGACACAAAAAAAAGAATAGAAAAAAAAATCCACACAAGATACCAAGACTATTATGTAATCCTAGAAAAAGGGAGGAAGACCAATCAAAGGAGGAGAATGAAAATAAAGGAAGGAAAGAGGAAGAAAGAGGACAAAAGAACAAGAATAAAATAAAAGGAGCTAGCAGCTGTGTGAAATAAAAAAATAAGGCAAACTATCCAATATATATATATAAAAAACAACATGTGAAAGTAAGAGAAGTATGGGTTGAAAGAAAAAAAAATAACACAGCAATAACCATACCAAAACAAAAGCACTGTAAAAGCAATATAAAACAAAACATCCACATTAAAAGTAAAATAAACAGTCCTCCTTATTTACGCATATGGGGTCAGGCCTATATAATATGTGCGTATGTGATTGCTTTAGTAACTTTCAGAATACCATCCAATGTCTCTTAGTTTTCTTTGTACTCTATTTTTTTTATCTTCTTAGGTCACTCTGGGTGTTTGGACACCTTCTCTCCTTTAGCTGCTTTAGGTTTATGTGTCCGGATGTCTGGTTTCACTTTTATTTGATTCTGTACAATTCACAGGTTCTGCGAAATTCTAACCTTTGGTCAGTACCTCTGCACTCACCACCCTAGACTCCAGCCTGTGCTTCCCTACGACACAGGTGGAGCATGACCAAGGTATAATTAGAACCTCCCCCTGAGGTCCTGTGCAGATATTGTGGCCCGATGGATTTTCCTGTGTCTCTGGAAATTCCAGCTGGGTTAGCCGGTGTGGTCCCAAGATGTACCCTGGGCAAATGGGTGCTGGTTCCTGGGTGCCCACGCTTGCTGCCAGAGCTCTGCCTATTCCAAGGGTGCAGGCTGGGTGTGCTGCTTTTACTGGACCCAGGAGTGAGTGGATGCAGCTGTCTGTTGCTGCTGGTATGCTCTTCCAAGGTGTATTGAGCTGAGTTCTCGTTCTCGCTTAGAATTAAGCCTCTGGCTAGCAGGAGGGTGGGAACACCCAGCGGTGGGCCAGGAGTGCAGGATAGGTGCTCAAGGATCCAGTGCGTGGTGCCCAGTAAAGGCCTCTGCCTCCCGCGGGACGTAGAAACTGGGGGTGCCCCAAGGAGATTTCCGGTTTACACAGGGCTTTCGGAGCCTTGAAGGCAGTCTCTGGCAAGGTGGCGGGGGGGGGGGGGCTAGCCACCCAGGTAGGCTCCAATTTAGTGGAGAGAGTGGGACAGGCAATGACTGCTAGCAGGGAACCGGGGCGCCGACAAGGTGCGCAGAGGGGAGTGCTCGGGTCTGAGGCTTGGGCGTGCTGGGGGGTTGGAGTGCAGCGCACACTAGGGTCCACACTTCCCGTTGCCCGCAGGTACCTGTCTTCCTTGGTTCAGGATTCGTGGGAGTCTCTATGCTGTTGTGATCCAGTCGCTGATGGGTACACAGAATTCTGACGTGGGAGCTGCTCGCTGTTTTCAGTCCCGGATTATCTTGCTGCGGGACTATCGGGGCTATCGGGCAGGCAGCTCCGCGGGCCCGCGAAAGCAGCCCGCGGCCGCCGATCAGCGTTTGCAGCTGGTCCGGTGTCCGGGTCTATGTTCTTCTTCTTCTTCAAGTTCAGAGTTCCCCCGAGGTACCAGGATTTGTTTTGGTTCCTGGTATGTATTTTTTTTGTTGATTAAGACACAGCTTTCTAAGTATCTGAAGTTTTATTTGCTTCAGCTACTGAGGAGTACTGTGTCCCTCAGTCGCCATTTTGAAAAAAAAATGTGCTCTATTTTAAGCTGGTAATTCCATCACACGCAAGTACACTCTGGTTTTGTCTCTTCTTTTCCCACATTCTGTGCTATTGGTGTTTCTATTTATAACCATTATTATTATGTGTTCATTAACATAATTTAGTTATATTTTAATACTCCATCTTATCTTTCATAATAGGATTACAACTTATGCAATATTATTGTATCAATAAAATATTCTCTCTCCCCTCTCTTTGTTTCTCTTTACCTATATATTTACATTTAACAGTGAGTTTCACTTTGAATTAATTTCTCATGTTGCTATTTCATTTCAACATGAAAAAATCACTTTATTATTTCTTATAAGGCAGGTCTAGGGATGACATAACTCCCTTTTGTTTGTCTGGAAAAAATCTTTATCTCCCATTTCTTTTTTTTTGGGGGGAGGGTACTGGAGATTGAGTCCAGGCACATCCTATCTCTGAGATACACCTGCAGCACATTTTATTTTTTAGTTTAAAACAGAGTCTCACTAGGCTGCATAGGGCCTTGCCAAGTTGCTAAGGCTTGACTCAAGCCTATGATTCTCCTGTCACAGCTTCCCAAGTACTGAGATTCCCATTTCTTTAAAAAGGACAGGTTTGGTAGGTTTAGTCTTCTTTGTTCAAAGTCAATCACGAAGCCAAACTTGAGAAGGAGGGAGGAGTGAGTAAAAGAGGTAGTAAGTGAGGGAGGGGTGAGAAAAAGAGGTAGTAAGTGAGGAAGGGCTAAATGAGTGATGTGTGCATATATGCCTCTACCATCTTGTACCCCATTGAGATGTATGACTACAATGAACCAATAAAAAATAAAATAAATAAAATCATCATTTTATATTTAATTTTGAAAAAATATACAACATATCTTGGTGTCTTTTTCTACAGATTCATCTTATTTAGCATTTTTTGGACTTTATATATCTGGATTTTTATTTAATTCTCCTGTCTTGGGAAGTTTTTAGCCATCATTTTGCATATGTGTGGAGGGGGGGATAGTAGGGATGTAACCCAGGAAGATTCCACCCATTAGCTGTACCACAGCCCTATTTTATTTTCATTCTGAAATAGGGGATCACTAAGTTACTGAGGACCTCACTATATTGCTAAGCCTCGACTTGAACTTGCAATCTTTATGTTTCATTTTCCCAAATACAGGGATTAAAAATGTATGCCACAAACCGTGACTTTCAGCCATTATTTTTTAACAGACTTTCTATATCTTTTTCTCATCTCTCTTTTTTATAATGATAATTATTTTTCTCTTGATGTTGCACTATAAATTTCTTAAACTGCCTTCCCTTGTTTCCATTTATTTTATCTTCAGATTAGATTATTTCCAATGAAATATCTTTCAGTTCACAAATTCTTTTCCTTTATCTAGCCTGCTTTGGTACTACTCTTGGATTTTTTATTAACTTCTGTTTGAAGTAATGTTTGTTCTTCTTTGTTTAGTTGTTTGTTTAATAAAAATTATTGTTTCTCTAGTTCGGCATTTATTACTTATTTCTTTCTTGTAATTGATCTCTTTTAATATTTCCTCTAGCCCTGGTTTGGAAGACAAATTCTTTTAGCTTCTGTTTGTCATGGAAGATTTTTATTTCCCTGTCAATTTGAGAAATAGTGTTGCTGGATAAAAATTTTGGGGGAGCAAGATGTTTTCTTTCAGAGTTTGGAATATGTTGCTCCAGACCCTCCTGGCTTTCATGACTTGGTTTGGGAAGTCTGAAGTGAATCCAATCAGTTGTCTTTGAATGTCACTTGGCCTTCTGCTCTTGTTCCCTTTAAGATTGTCTCCTTGGCCTCTATGTTCAAACAATTTCACTATTATGTGGTATGGTGAATCTTTTCTCTGACCATGTCTAAAGGGGTTTCTATAAGTTTCCTGTACCTTTGTATTTACCTTTTTTTCTATGTTTGGGTAATTTCTGACATTAGTTCTTTGAAAAGATTGTTGATTCCTTTGGTGTCACCTTCAAATTACCTCCTTTATGCCTATTTCTTCAGTTAGCTCTTTCAAAATGGTTCCACATTTCTTCAATGTTCAGTTGATGCTGTCACATTGTTTATTTCTAAATTATATACAATTCATTCATTTTTGGAATGATCATCTTTTCAATTCAGTTGCTGTATTCTTCAGCTCTATGACTTATGTTTGGTTTATTTTGTATATTTCTATATCTGTTAAAATTCATACTATATTTATGTATTGTTTTTCTGACTTTTTAGTACCTTTAGGACTATTCTTTAAGTTCCTTTTTGGCTAAATCACATTTCTCCATTTCATTAAAATCATCTTTTTTATTTTATTTTATTTTATTTTATTTTATTTTATTTTGGTGGTACTGGGGTCCTTCTACCTCCGGACTACACTCCTAGACCTATTTTATAATTTTATTTGGAAACAGGGTCTCTTAAGCCAGAGTGGCTGGCTTTGAACCTGCGCGATCCTCCTGTCTCTGCCTCCCAAGCATAGGGATTACAAGTGTGAGCCCGGCTAAAACTATCTTCTTGAGATATATTTATCTCTTCTATTGAAACATATTCTGTTTCTTCATTTCTTTTTATTCTCTGTGTTATTTTTGAAAATTAAATAACACAAGTCCTCTTCCAGTCTCCTTATACTGTTTTTGTTTTGGAGATATAATTCACCAATGAACCCCACTAGAAATTCTAGGTGTTTTTTAATTATGCTAGTCCAAATCTATGCATTTGTTCTTAGTGGCCTCCTGGAGATTCAGGTGTGTCAAGTCATCAAGATAGACAGAAACTAGTTTGCAGAGATGTATATTGAAACTCTGAGGTATTCTATATAAATTTCTATTCCTTCAATCCCCAGAGAAAAAAATGAGAGATAGGGTTTATCTCTTAAACTCTGATTATTTGCACCAAATCAGGGAGAAGGTTTATGAAAAATGCCTGAATTCTCATTCAGACTGCACCCTCTGAACTCTGGAAAAATATGTGCTGAAAGAAAACCATTTTAAAACTATGCCTTTGTCTCTATGTTGTAGAGAGGCTCAGGAATCCAGAGCCCTATCAACCCTCCGAGCCAAGTGATTTAGCAAGGAGCAAGAGAGGCCACTACAAAATTTCGGATGCTCAATGTATACACAAACTTTGTTTTTCCAGGGAGAAATCAACAAAGCTGAATTTATTGATGGAAAAATCTGGTGATATTTGCAAAGTATCCACACTATTATATATACTTGTGGAACTTGCTATTTATCTGCCCCATAAGTTCCCAGATGGAGGCAAACCAGAAGGCCAAATTTCAGAAAGCAGCAAGAGTGTGCAAATAGACCTCTCTGTGTAGGAACAGTAAAGAAGCCTGCTAGTAAATGACAGAGTTAGACCTTGCTTCAGAGCCATATCCTTAAGAAGCCTTCTCTTGTCCCATGAATAGCAGGGTTAAGAAAAAGCTACACAACATCCAATCTTAATTTTGATTTATGGTTCTTATAAAAGAACTTCATTACTTTGTCTTGACAGTTAAATGAAGAGGGAACAGAATTTAAATACTGCTTTTCTGTACTCTATTAGTAGACCAAAGGACAGAATTTGACTGTGAAATCTCTGATCTTCCTCAATTGTCTGAATGACTTCAGAATAAACTAAGCACATATTGACTCACTGGAAGAGATCGATAGCAACTGTACAGTGAAGATTACACCATTCAACAACCCATGTTACATCAATATCTACAGAAAGAGCTAGACAATGCTGTACACTATCTCAAAACTGTTCTGCTGTGATCCCAGAACTTTTCTTTAACCAAATCAGCCAGGAAAACACAATCCACAGAGATGGTAAACAGCAAACACTGTCTCTACCAGCAGAGAATTGATGCCATGTTTTAATGATTAAAAAAAAAAATGCCAGTGCTAAAATACAAATCTAATGAAATTGGATTAGAAAATATAATCCAAATAAATGCTTTGTCTGGGTCCATTTGATAATTGAACGTGAATGTTTATTTCCAACAGGTATTTATTTATTTATTTATTTATTGTGGGTCTAGAGATAGAACCCAGAGGCATTTGATCTCTGAGCTATACCCCCTGCCCTATTTTTTTTTTATTCTTTAATTTGAAACAGGGTCTCACTAAGTTGCAAAGGGCCTCACTAAGTAGCTGAGGTTGTCCACGAACCTCTATCCTCTGGTCTCAGCTTCCCGAATGCTGGGATTACAAGCGTGCACCACCACACCCAGCTTCAACAGGTCTTAAAGAGTTGCAAAATATAATTAAGAAAAAAACTTATTTAAATTCACAGGTTCTGGAGAATACACAGTAAGATGCCAGTGCAAGAGTGATACCAATGGCATTTTAAAAACGAAAGGCACAAATTATCAGACTTAGTGAAGCAGAGAAGCTGAAATCTACACGTATGCCTGGGAGTGGTAGGAATCTTGTAAAAAGTCAAGTTTCAGAATCTCGGGAAGAAATAGCAATTAAGCTGGGCATGGTGGTGCACACTTGTAATCCCAGCATTTGGGAGGCTGAGACAAGAGAACTGTGGTTCTTGGACAGCCTCAGCTAGTTAGTGAAGCCCTTTGCAACTCAGTGAGACCCTGTTTCAAAATATAGAATAAAAAATAGGGCTGGGGGTGTAGCTAGAAGATAGAATGTCCCTGGGTTCCATCCTCAGTACCAAACAAAAAATAGAAAGAAAAGAAATAGCAATTAAACTTCTTAGAGTGAGACTAAGAGGTACAATTTAGCATGTAAATTAATTTAAATATTTTTACAATAAAAAAAGTTAGCCACTAACATTCTCTCTCTCCTTCCACTAATTAAGAAGCAATTGTTTTACCTGCACCCTAGATTAAAACAGAGAAATTAGGAATTTGGTTAGAAATATTAGAGAACTAAAGTAAAGCATTAGAATAGAAGCGAATTGAAACTTTGCATAGTGAGAAGTAAGACCTAGTCATTTCCTTGCTCTTCAGCCTCCAAGAATATTGTTAGCCAGGCCAAGTAATCCTTACAGGTAAAAGTAAAAGAATGGTTTCACTATAAATAATCATTAACCTGGGGAAAAAACTCTGTAAGTATATAACAGGGAAAAGGCCTCAATAAAATGCTAGGATTCCTAGCAATTAGGTATGTTGTTCACAGTAGATATTTTTTTGTAATCTACATTAAGGAACTCTTTAAATATAAGGAAAAATTCAAAAATCTTGAAGTTACTAAAAAAATTAAGCTACCCAATAAGAAATCAGCAAGCATAGACTATTTTGAAAAAATGGAAAAAAAAGATTTAACAAGTAGCAGAAAATATAATTCCCTATCTGTCTGAAAATGTATATATGTTTGTAAGCATATTATCAGTATTTATTTATGTATATGCAATATATATTTACATATATGCAATACAATTACATATTTATATTCTCATCTTACATTCACATGCATGTACCATTTTGCATCCCCACCTTCAATTTATTTGAATTCCAGTTCCTCAATTTTCAGGTCAGCATTTGTTACTGTCTTTTATTACCTCCCCTAAGGTTTTTGTGAAGGTGTATCTCTTGATACAACTTCAGAAGTTGATTAGTATTTCCCTAATGACTAATGATATTTAATATATTTCACATGCTTATTGACTACCTATATACCTTTTTTGGAGAAAAATATGCATTCCTGTGAATATTTTTAAAATTGGATAATTTGTCTTCTTACTGATGAGCTTATATTATTTATTTTTGTCTATCTGATGATTAAAATATTTCTTTTTGGAGTTTAAATGTTAGGGAGCATTCAAATAGGGCAAAAGTCTCATCATAATTTGTGTCTATTTGTAGAGGTCTGTTCACATATCTATTCTCCACAGCCCCTAGTCACCAGTTTTCCAATTGTGTTTCCTTCAAGTTCACTGATATTTAAACTAATCTTTTAACCACTAGATTTTAATCAATAATAATTGATGCCTCTGGCCAGTATTAGTTAATAGGAATTTGTACCTATGTACTATCTTGCCATTTTGCTATTTGGTTTGCATATTTTTTAGTTCTTTATACCCTTCTTTTTCTCTATTGTTGCCTACTTTTGTGTTATTTTTGCTCAACTGCACCATTTTAATTTTAGTTCTCTTTCTCTGTGGATACATTTAATTATTTTATTAAAAGTTGAATTGAGAATATAATTAGAATTTCAATTTATGACAATCTAGAATTGATTAGCATCTCAATTTATAATAATCTAGAATTGAATCCTTGATAAATTAATTTCAGAGTATCTAAAATCTCCCCTGATATTTTGCCATATTCTTACTCCTCCTTTGTGCTTTTATAGTTCTGAAAATTACATCATTACACATTGTATGCTATACAGCAGATATTAATATTGGTTACACTATGCAACTATTTCATTTTAAATTTTTTTTATTGGTGCATTGTAGTCATACATCTTAATGGCATACAAGATGGTGGAGACATACATGCACACATCACTCAGTTTATGCAACTGTTTTTTTGGGGTGGTACTGGGGGTGGAACCCAGAGGCTTTCTACCTCCAAGCTATACTCCCAGACCTATTTTATATTTTATTTGGAAACAGGGTCTCACTAAGTTGCCGAGAGCCTCACAAAGTAGCTGAGGCTGGCTTCGAAAGTGTGCAGTCCTCCTGTCTCAGCCTCCCAAGCATGGGGATTTACAAGCGTGCGCCACCATGACCGGCTTATGAAACTATTTCTTAAATGGGGTAGAAGAAATACGTTACACACACACACACAAAAAAAAAAAAAAAAAAACACACATTTACATTGTAATTTTTATCACTGTATTTACCTTTACTGGTATTTTTTATTTCTCTATATGTGTTCAGGTTACTATCCATTGTACTGTAATTTTGACACTTCATTCTGAGATTCTTGCTGAGAGACTTACTAAGTAGCTGAGGCTGGCTTTGAACCTGTGTGATCCTCCTGTCTCAGCCTCCCAATCCCTGGGATTTCAAGATTGCACCACCACGCCCAGCTTTTGTTTAACTTTTTAAACATTCAAGTTAAACTTTTTAAATTACATTTAAGTCATTATGTTTCCAAACAGTTTTAGGCCATTGTCTCATTACCATCTCCTTCTGAAAGAGTATTTATATGCTGGAATATGGAACTGTATTTCTCTTTTCTCTGATGCTATGACCATTTATCCTTTTTCTCTTCTGTTCTATTCTTTATAGAAGATACTTTCAACTGGCTTATTGTAAAGCTTGCACATTCTTATTCTGTCTGCACAGATTCCTATTAAGCTCTTATGATGAACTTTCATCTTAGATAATTTGTCATCTATAGAATTTTGAGTCTTATTTTTTGTGCGTATTTATTTACTTTTGTTTTTGTTTTGATCTGTATATTAAACCCAGGGGCATTCTATCTCTTAGTTATACACTGATGGGGTGTGTCTATACAGCGCCTAAGGAGATTCGGCCTGAGCGGCCTACGGCCTAAGGCAAAACTTTACTTAAAGTGATTCAGCAAAAAAGGGGCAAAGATGGCGCCTGGAGGAAGCTAGGAAGGCGTGGTTTCCCCATTCATTATGAGTGGGGAGACTGAGCGGTTTTTCCCTTTCTACCTTTAAAGGAGCTTTCTGCACACATGAATGGCTCATGTACTGGCCTGGGATTGGCTGTAAACTACGTGCTAGTGATCTTTATCCCGGATAGGCTAGGCTATTTCTCATGGAAATTCCCCTCATGGCTTGGTGCTATATAAAGGACTGCTTGGAGAGAAATAAATGAGATCTTGCTTGACTTGACTCCCGGCTCCTGGGTTTGTGTTCGAGTCATCGGTACTCATATCTGTCGGGCTGGATTCCCGACAGTCTGGTGCCCCGTGTGAGGCCCCCTCTTCACGCCCTAAGGAAAGAAATCGCTGGCGAGCAATCGGTCTTCGGGTGAGTATCCCCCCATGTATTAATGTGGATATTAATATGGGGAAGTCCAGTTCTAAACCTGACCCTGCCCTAGAATCCCTTCCACTCGTTCTCAAGAGCCGAGGACTTAATCTCGCTGATAACCAAGCCACCCAGGCCTGGGGATACCTTCTAAAAACTGTCCCATGGCTCCCAGAAAGTAATCTTTATGATTGGGATATTTGTATATTTGCATATCAAATAATTGTTTTCTTAAAAAGAGAGCATGTTAAATAATATAGATAAAAAGTTTTAAAATCACATTATCAGTTCCCTGGAGAGTTTTTGTTATCACTGTTTATTGTTATTATTTATTTAGAGATTTTTCTAAACTGATTCTGTATTCTTTGTCATATACGATGAATGTAAGTTCTGTTCAATTAGCTAAGTGGTTCGTTAATAACTAGATAGATTTCCCTAAATGCCTACAGCCATATATCTTGCTATTTGTTGACTTTGTTAAAGGTCTCTGAGTTAGAGTTAAGGCATATCCAGACAGTTGACAGTTATTATCTGACCTTTATGTCTTGACTGCAGAACCTCAAGGTGAGCCAGTCAGAAATGAGGGCATGTACAGTTCTGTGCATGTATGTGAACTCCTAGGTACTTTGGAATACATCGTGTTTTTCAAAACCTCTGTTGATATCTTATTCCATATTTTCCTTTTAAGGTTTTAAGTTTGACTATTATTTGTGTCAAGTCTTATAACCTTTCTCAGAAGTAAAGCAAATCTCTCTCTCTCTCTCTCTCTCTCTCTCTCTCTCTCTCTCTCTCTCTCTCTCTCTCTCTCCCCCTCGCTTTTTCATCACATAAGACCAGGTAAAGACTATAAATACTGAAAGAGCTTCAACTTCCTGATTAAATAAAAACAACTTTGTGAATAAAGTTTTCCAATGGATCGCCAGACAGATAAAGTTATGATAATTCTCTAAGAATATGGTTTTTGAAGAAATTCAATCTTGTTCTGCCTCCTTCAGTGGCTGCCAGGCTGCTGATTCTTACCTGGATTGTGGGAGGTTGATTTTCAAGGATAATGCTGTGCTCAAGGAGGAGAAAGGAACAGGACAAGTGTTGCTGCTATAAAACTCACTGTCACTACTGACTTTCAGCTATTTTTTGTTT
Organism: Muscardinus avellanarius; assembly: GCF_963383645.1. Lineage (NCBI taxonomy): Eukaryota > Metazoa > Chordata > Mammalia > Rodentia > Gliridae > Muscardinus > Muscardinus avellanarius. Next base: position 85,761,390 of record NC_137791.1, read on the forward strand.
GTATTAGTGCTCCCCAGGTTTCTGAAAAAATGTGGAGTAATTTATAGAGTTCTGAAAAGGTTGGACGATAGCGACTTTTGCATAATTCTCATTGCTTTTACACAGAATAAAGGTTCTGGAGGCCCTTCCTATAACACTAACCTAATGATTTTAAGGTGCTAATTACCAAAGCAGAAAGATAGAATTGACCTATGTTACACCATCCCATTCTAGCTACATACTTTGAAATCTAAAACATCCCATAAAAAGGCAAAAGAGTCTGAATTTTTAACTGCTAGAACACGATAGTAGTATCATGTTCTAGTACAAACTGAAAAGCAACTGGTAAAATATTGTTTATATGCTAAAAGTCTTGAGCAATTGAAAAAAGTGAATAATTGAAAAAGATAAATATACCTTGAAGTTTTAAATAAGAAAAATAAATATTTTTTGTTAGCCCAGCATGGTGGCACAAACTTGTAATCCCAATACTTGGGAGGCTGAGACAGGAGCATCATTCAGGTTTGAAGCCAACCTCAGCTACTTAGTGAGTCTCTCAGTAACTTACTGAGACCCTGTTTCCAAACAAATTATAAAATAGTTCAAGGAGTGTAGCCTGGAGGTAGAAAGTTCCTGGGTTTCATTCCCAGTACCACAAAAAAAAGAAACATTTTCTTTTATATTATGAGCATGAAGCATGTATGTTTTAAGACAAAGGAGTACAAAACAACTTATATAATGGTCTTGGCAAGTAAGTTATCTTGTGTGCTGTAATTGATTATAACAAATGAAGAAGATAAGCCAAAGGGCAACAGTTTATATATATTGACTAATAATGAAAAGAAAAACTGCTTGATTAGAATTGGATATCCAACAAAGGGAAGATATATTGCATGGATAGCTCCTGCAGATTATTTTAGCCACTTTGAATAAGTCATATGTAATAAAAGTACTTACTGAGAAGAGCCTATGAGCTAATACTATGTAATTTAAAAAATATGCCCAATGTGGTCTAGAACAGGAAAGTACAAGTACATATATATGTGTGTGTGTATGTGTGTATGTTATGCATGTGTTTTATCTAGACTTTTTATTCTGTATTTTATTGTGAATAGTACTACACTATAATTGTGCAAAATAATTTGGTCTTATTGTGACAATTTTATACCTGTGTATGATTTCCTTGGATCATATCCTCACTCCCCATTTTGATACTTTCATTTTGTTGAACTTTTTATATGCAAACCAACAGATGCAGAGCCTTCTTTTGGGCTCTTATGTCCAGGTTACTCTTCCCCTACCCTAATCCCCCTAGGCCTATGTATCAACTAAGGAGAGAAACTATGCTCCAGAGCCCACTAGCCCACTAAAATCATTCAGACTAGCCGATCCTAACATTGTTTATGGTGCATTCCTTCCCATAGGAACCCTGATGAGGACTTATGTATCTGTGTCCCTCTCACTCACTGCCACCTGAGTGACTGTGCTACTTCCCCACAAGTCTCTATATTCCATGAAATGTCTCCTGTGTCCAAAAATCTATAAGTAAAAATTTCCTTTGAAACTATCATTTCTGTGTCCATATGTCTTGCTGTTCTTGATTATTTTATTCTTTAAAAAATGTATCTATTGCACATGTGTGTATGTGAATAAATTAGTTCTGTGAATAAGTTGTATATAATTCTACAGGTCAGTAAGGAAGAAATAAAAATTGAGATCTGTGGTTGGGGTACATCATTTGTTCACTGTAAATATCCAGATTACTACTTCAGCTCTCCTCACTGTTTGCACTTGATATATGCTTTTTCTGTGAAAATGTCATAAATATACTTTGTCAAAAAGACTTTTTTAATTTGAGGTCTTCTCATTTATATTTTCATATGAGAAAGCTTAATATAAGACAGTGGATAAAACAGATTTTCTTCTAAAACTCTTTTATTTATGTTTAAAATGAAACTATGTTATATTACCTTGATAGAAGGTTTAAGAAAAAATGACTGTCACAGAAGCCCTACCCTTGGGGATGTCATCAGGATGTGAAGCGAGAATATAAATATCAAGTAGGGAATGACAAGAACTAAAAGGAGATATAATGTGCTGGGAGATATCAGACCACTTCAACTAGGAGAAATTAGGAGAAATATCAGGTATAAATAATATTTTAACTTATTTTTGAGTAAAGAGTTAAACAGGCAGAATGAAAAAACAAGAGCATCCTCACAAAGGCAGTAATGTTGCTAAGAAGAAGGGAGAAAATGTGGATACAGATTAGTTCTGGTACTGGCTGAGAAGAGCATTAGTCAATTTCAAAAGCGATTTGCAAGGTAACATTTTATACAGTGTAAAGGACAAATGAAAGAGTATGAACGACGTAGCAAGCTGTTTGAAATTTTAAAAATTATCCTTAAGCTACACATGGTGGCTTATGTCTGTAATCCCTGTACTTAAGAGACTGAGACAGGAGGATCGCAGGTTTGAGGACAGCCTCAGGCCTCAGTAACAGCAAGACTCTTCAGCAACCAAGTGAGATCCTGCTTCAAACAAAAACAAAAATTTAAAAAGGACTGTTTATAGCTTGGAGGTAGAATGCCTCTGGGGTCAATCCCAGGAATCCCCCTCCCACATACACACACAAAATTATCCTTATGTGATTACTGTGTTAGGGATGATCAAAACTCACCCTACTTGATAATTATATTAAAAATTTATGATACATTTATGAAATTCAGCACTTCAATTCTTTACCTTCTTCTAGAACCATCATGGCCTTTTCTATATAATTTTGAAGTTTGTAGCAAGTTAGAGTCCCTGGGAAATTGTCTGAGGTAATTATTATGGCAGTAATTGGATTTGGGAATATTCTGGGGCTTAACACTTGTAGAATATAATGAAAAGAAGAACAATTGGAAAGGTAAGTTGAGTCATAACACTGTGGGTAACTTGTCCTTCAATCCTGAAGAGGGATCTAAATAGTACACAAAAGCGCTTACTACATAGTGCCCTCGATTCTGAATTTTGAACCTAGGCATATGATTTGAAATGGATGTTAATAAATGCAATAAAATAGAATGAACGTGTCCTCTTTTTCCTCCTGCTCTGCCGTTAATATGAAATCACATTTGGATTTGCAGGCTAGAAATAAAAGAGTGACCAACACAACTGCCTCAAGCCATCCCAGATGAGAGGATCCTGTATCAGGAGAGCATCCTATGCCCCACACTAACCCCCTAGAAGGAGGTGTAAGCCAAGATCTACAAGGCCACCCACATGACCCTGTGGATGACTATCTGTTTACTGTTGTGTCTTTAGGATTTTGTGGTTTATTGTTACTCATCATTATGATTGCATTAACTAATAACATTTTATAAGAAAATTAGAAAATATCATGTCAAAAACTTTATATTTAAAAACTAATGTTAATATTAAAATTTCATAATGAGAGAATATTTTATGTCTTGTACTCTTTTTCAAAGGGAGTCTCCTTAAGAAGTAGTATTGTTTAATACTGGATCCGTAGAAATTTGGTGATGGCAAATGGAGACAAAAAGTATTATACTTGTTCATGCAAGAGATGTGCACCATCGCATGTCTACTCTATATTTCTTCCTTGATAAAGACCCAAGAATATAGAAAAGCAGCAGGAAGCCAAATAAAACTGATATCACATAGGTTTAAAAAATGAAAGATTTAAAAATATTTTCAATTCTTCATACTGTTTTAGAGATTTCAGAATATTTTTAAATCTTTCATTTTTTAAACCTATGTGCTATCATTTACATTTGGCTTCATGCTGATTTTATATATCTCAATATGATGTATGAATATAATGCACCGATAAAAAATTTAAAAAATAAAAGGTTGTTGAGAGTCTCACTAATTGCTAAGGTTGTCTTCAATCCTGTGATTGTTCTGTCTCAGCCTCACAAGTACTGGGATTGTAGGAGTACACCAACAGACACAGCTTATTCCTGAATATTAAAACAATTTGATTTTAGGCTTTCTAGATATTTAATTAACTCAATTATTAAGTAGAAAAATAATGTTATTTTGGTTACTACGCTTTTACTTAGATTTATTTTTTCTTGATCAGAAAAAATATATGACAGAACATTCAAAAGTACCATAGTTTTAGAAGAAATCAGTAAGCTGGTTTCAAGGACCACATTTTGTAATTTAATATATACACTAAAAGAAAACTTAATCAATGCTACATGGTCTATCATCCTTTTATCTTTGTATAGTAAGTAACTTTTAGTCAAAATTATATTACTTTTATATAAAATGCCATTAAAAGAATGATGATTTCATTCCTTTTGTTAATTTTAATGTAGCAGTTGAGAAGATATAGTGATTATTTGACTTATTTACAGAAACTAAAGTTATATAACAATCTTATTATGTAGTTTATATGATTTTGGTTATTTAAAAAATTAGTCTACAATTACATAAAGTATTATTATTTTGTGTTTCTATATATATTTATAACTAAAGCCAACTTATTAAAAATATTCTTCTCGGGTCGCAGGACTCTGGGCCCCGGGCCCGAACGTGTGGAGCACGCCAGACCCCTGGAGAAACTGGGCCCAGTCGTAAGACCCTAGGTCCCAGGCAGGGTCCAGGCGGGGCACGCCGGACCTTAGAACAGCCGGGCCGGGTTGCAGGACTCTGGGCCCTGGGTGGGATCGCGTGGAGCATGCCAGACCCCTGAAGAAATCAGGACCCGGTCACAAAGGCGCTGGGCCCTGGGTGGGGGTCAGGCAGGGCACACCAGACCCCTGGAAGAGCCTGGGCCCAGGTTGCAAGACTCTGGGCCCCAGGCAGAGTAGTGCGGAGCACGCTGGACCCATGGGGAAACCGGGCCGGGTCACAGTGCTACTGAGTGCCTGATCCCACTACCTCCTCAAACCACATATACTGTCTTCTCTTATTCAAAAAAAAAAAAAAGAAAGAAAAGAAAAAGAAAAAGGAAAAGAAAAAGGAAAAGAAAAAAGAAAAATATCGGGTAGGAGTCAAGAAGGCTGTGGCGGATGACAGGATACTGTAGATGTAGACAAAACTTATCCAAATGAACTGGAACTTATAGAAAAATTCCCCGTGAAGGAGGACTGCTGCTTCTCTACATTGTTAAAAATTTTGGACATTACCTGTAAGGAGAGAGTTTATCGGAGACCAAGGAGAAAGGCGGTGTTAAAAGCGGTCTCCACGATGGCAGTGGAGACATGTATTAAGGAGAAGCAGAAATCGGATCCTACCAACATTTTTTTGTAGAAATTACACCAAATGTCAAATGCTACCGTCTCGCATGCTTAAGAACACTGGACAACATTCAGAGTGGAAAAAGAGCTTGGGAAATATTTGAAATGGTGGAGGCAGTGGCAATGGCAGTGGTCAGTACTCAGGGGAGGCAGAGATCTAATGCATTACACCTGGAACCTTTGAAGTAATAACCCCAGAGGCAGAATGCTACCACCATGCACCCTCGAGAACATGGGACAAATGGTTGGACAAAGAGGGTGCTCGGATTGGAGTCTGCCGAGGGGTGAGCCTGGCGACGGACACAGCAAAGCTGGGATTGAAGCCTGCCAAGGGTTTAGGCTGGTGCTGGGGCCAGTGAGGCCAGGATTGGAGCCTGCCATGAGGCAAGGCCAGTACTGGGGCCTCCGAGGCCGGAATCGGAGCCCGCCGAGGGGTTAGGCCGGTGCTGGGGCCAGTGAGGCCGGGATTGGAGCCTGCCATGAGGCAAGGCCAGTACTGGGGCCTCCGAGGCCGGAATCGGAGCCCGCCGAGGGGTTAGGCCGGTGCCGGGGCCAGCGAGACCAGGATCGGAGCCTGCCATGAGGCAAGGCCGTTGCTGGGACCTCCGAGGCTGGGATTGGAGCCTGCCGTGAGGTGAGACCAGTGCCGGGGCCAGCGGCCAGCATTGGAGCCTTCCATGAGGCAAGGCTGCTACTGTAGCCTTCGAGGCCGGGATCGGAGCCTGTCTTGAGGCCAGGCCGGTGCTGGGGCCACAGAGGCTGGGATCAGAGCCAGCTGAGGGGTTAGGCCGGTGTGGAGGCCAGAGACACCAAAATTGGGGCCTCCCTTGAGGCAAGGCCACTGCTTGAGCCAGCGAGGTCTGGATCAGTCTACCGGGTGGCCAGGCCACTAGTGGGGCCGTCAAGAGTGGGATCGGTACTTGCAACGTGTCATGCACAGAGAAATATCACAGAAAATAAAAACCAGATGCTTCCCCTAATCAGCAATAACTAGGAGGAAAGGGGCAACAGGAAGAGGTTGAGCTATAGAAAGGGCCCTATAGTGAAGCAACTAAGGTGACCAATCAGAGGGTATGGAATAGGGGAGGATGGAGCCTCTTTAAAATGCAGGAGGTACATAAACAAATGTATCAAAGTTAATCACCAAACAAGCATGGGATCGAGAGAGGGGGAGGGAATGGGATGGGGGCTGGATGAGGGCTAATTGGATGATGTGTACTTGTATATCCTCTCAAGTCCTGTATTCCAATGTAATATATGATTACAATGCACCAATAAAAAAAAATACTCTTCTCAAATATAATAAAGATTTATTTCTAGAGAACTCCTGGAATTTGTTGTATTGACATAATTCATTCAACTTTATCTTTGCAGATGACATTTCTTAAAAATAATCATGTTTATGTAATCCTCAAGGATTAATATTAAAATATAGTTGAAATAAAAATTCCTTTAACCTATAAGTTCTAGTTAACTTCAAGTTTTAAATTTTACAAAGTCTAGCTGTGCTGGGCATGGTGATGCACACTTCTAATTCCCGCGCTTGGGAGTCGGAGACAGGAGTAATGCACAGATTCGAAGCCAGTCTATTTGGCTTAAGAGACGCTTTCTAAATAAAAATATAAAATAGGTCTGGGAGTATAGGCTGGGGGTAAAAGGTTCCATCCCCAGTACCACACACACACACACAAAAAAAAATGTCTAGTTTTTAGCAGAGTGCTTAATATAATTGACAATTACGCCAAGTAAGAAGTTCTCACTATCTTATTCAAGAAAAATAAGAATTGTTATAAATTCTTTTTTTAAGAAAAGATCAATTTATCAGGTACATAATAGTGTCAAAGGCACTAATTTTATAAGCTATTGATTTTTTAAAACTGAAGACTAGTATTTCCTTAAAAGTGTCAATTTTTTAAGGAAAAGAAAGTTAATGTTTTGGCTTTGGCATTTACTAGGCACATTTACACTTGATAAATAATTTTTCATTTTTTTAATGAAAAATCCCACTCTCAGTAATTATCACTATACTTAATTACTATATTTTGAAGTAAAAAAGCATAACATATTTATGAACATATAATTCTGTATGTGTTTAGCTTTTACTTTTGGTAATATTAAAGGAAGTTGTGAAAATTGCCAATTTTTGTGATCTGAAAGCATTCATATCAGAATATACTACTGAGTATATAGAAGATATTCAGTGCTATATTTTTGGAATTCCTAAAAGAAGTAAATCATGAAAAGTAGATACTTAAAAAAAATGGTACTGGTGATGGAGCCCAGGGGCATTCTACCTCTGAGCTACACCCCCAGCCTTCTTCTTTTTCTTCTTCTTCTTCTTCTTCTTCTTCTTCTTCTTATTATTATTATTATTATTATTATTATTATTATTATTTGAATCAGGGTCTCACTGAGATGCATAGGGCCTCACCAAGATCCATCTGTCTCAGCCTCCCAAATGCTGGGATTACAAACCACACCCAGCTAAGAGTCACACATTTTAATAAATGCCCATATCATCTGGACCTCCTACCTCTCTAGCCTCGCTTAAGCCAATCTAAGCCTCAGATAGATTCTCTAGCCCATCCAGCTGATTGTTGCCTCTAACTTTTCAGAGGCTGTGAGTATAAAGATATCTTCCTTCCTTGGGACCTAGTTTAAAACATCATCTCCAAAAAGAAGTCTTTTTAATACACCTGTTTCAATAATATCTTCTATCATTGGATGTTTTCCCCCTTCTTCACTGATTATCATCACTCATATTTCTTTGTTACTTTTTTCTGTGTGTGTGTATGTGTGGTACCAGGGATGGAATCTAGGGGCATTCTACCTCCAAACTACATTCCCAGCCGTATTTGTATCCTTTATTTTGACAAAATAAAAGATAAGGTCTTCCTAAGTTTTGGGGCGCCTCACTAAGTAGCTGAGGCTGGTTGAGAATCTGTTAGTCTCCTATTCCTGCCTTCCAAGTACTGAGATTACAAGTGTGGGCCACCATACCGGGCTTTCTTTACTACTTTTGCTTTTTTATGGTTTATCTGTTCTACTGAATGCATAAGTTTATTGATGCGAACCTAGCCACAATTATATTACCCAATTCATGATAGATGATCATTGAATAGTTGGGCAAATAGGAAATATAAAGGTAATAATTAATCAAGAAATTAACAAAGATGAAGAATATAAAATTTTTTTAAAAGTCACCATTGATGCAAACAACTGCAATACTTCTAAATATATTTTTTCCAGAATATGACTCATAAATATTTGGAATATGATTGGGAAAAATGTGTACCAGTGTACAACATGTTTATTTAAAGTTAAAATAAGTATATTTAAAGGACAAATAGATCTCTAAACCATAATGCTTCAGCAATTATCTTTTTGGAAAAGCCTGTTATAAGGTCCCCTAAAAATGTAGTATTCAAATAGTCCAGCTTATCTATTTGAATGTATAGACTTAATTATTCAACAACATCAAAGTCTCCAAATTATATCTGGCTCATTAATTCTAACATTTGGTCACCATAAATCAAACCTTTTTTTTTTTTTTACTAGTGATTGATCCCAGGAGCCTAAACTATATCCTCAGCTCTTTTCATTTTTTATTTTGAAATGGGATCTCTCTAAAATGCTGAAGCTAACCTCAAATCTATGATCCTCTTGCCTCGTCTCAAGTACTGAGATTATAGGCACATGTCATTACACCTGCCTTCTTTCTCTATTTGATATGTTTATTTATTTATTTTTGCAGTACTGGGGATGGAACCCAGGGGCATTCTACCTCTGAGGTACACCCCAACCCTATTTTTTTATTCTTTATTCTGAAACAGGGTCTCACGGAGTTGTAAAGGGCCTCACTAAGTAGCTGAGGCTGGCCTCGAACCACGATCCTTCTGTCTCAGCCTCCCAAATGCTGGGATTACAAACCACACCCGGCTAAGAGTCACACATTTTAATAAATGCCCATATCATCTGGACCTCCTACCTCTCTAGCCTCACTTAAGCCAATCTAAGCCTCAGATAGATTCTCTAGCCCATCCAGCTGATTGTTGCCTCTGAAAAGTTAGAGGCAACAATCAGCTCTGCTTTATTCAATATGTTTACACACCTTGATTCATCTTGATGAACACATTCTCCACTGCACACAATTCTGTTTACTCTTTGCTTAACCTCTGCATCTGAGTGGTGTAGATAAAAATCCCACAACTGTGTTGACAATTCTCATTATGATGGATGCGTGGAATTTGTGGTCATGCATTTTAATGGTGCTCAGTAGTGCTAAATTACTTCCCCAGTATTTCAGCTTTTCCTCAGGATAGCACCCATAAACAAGAGGTAGAAACCCACAAAGACACATTGAAATCGATGTGGTTTCTTATTGCCTTTGTCTTCGTTGACAAGTATAAACTGCAGAACCTGGAACCCTTTGACACTTAAGCATATGCATCTGGTCAGAGAAACTGAAGAAGGATCTAGGAAAAAGTAGAGCAATGTCAGGCCCAGCTACTGCTTCACATCTTCCAGCAGACGAGTAAGCAGAGCCTCAGAGTGTGAGATTCACAGTGGCTCTGCTTCTCTTCTGCAGTTCCCGTCTTGCTATAGTCTTCACTGATGCTCACTCTGATATAAACATCCAGTAAAGGAACCCCTGGGAAAATGTATTTCCTAGAAATTCTGTAAAGCTAAGGTGCAAAGTCATCATAATTCTCATTCCACATTCAACAGTGGCGCGCCAGTGAAACCTCTCCCAACACCACTCTCAGCCTGATTTCTATTCTTATTTTAAGAGAATTAGAAGTTTTCGTATGGTTGTGATTTAAGTAATTAATTACAATTATAATTTTGGAGTAAGTTTAGGGTTTTTTCCCCTGATACTGGTAATGCCTTTTTAAGGAAATTACTACCAAATAAAAATTGTTTTTCTAATGGTGACAGAAATTACAATTGTCACAGAAGATAAAATAAGAAGCATGTAGACCTTGTATGTCGTACATCCCAGAAATACATCAAAGTGATACATAAGAATATTCTAGAAATAAAAGACAATATATCATAATCCCTTGTTAGATGTGAAATACCATGCAGTACTGAGAAATATTTCTCTTAGTGGGTTCTGATTAAAGCCAGAGTTTCTTTCTCTCTCTCTCTCTCTCTCTCTCTCTCTCTCTCTCTCTCTCTCTCTTTCTCTCTGATCTCTCTCTCTGTCTGTCTCTGTCTCTGTCTTTCTCTTCTTATTTATTTATTTATTTATTTATTTATTTATTTATTTTGTAGTGCTTGGTATTAAACCCAGTGGTGGTGTTTTACCTCTGAGCTATGCCCTAAGGTGTATTTTATTTATTTTATTGGTTAGAAAGTCTCACCTAATTCCTAAGTGCCTCACAAAGTTGCTGAGGCTGACCTTGAACCAGCAATTCGTCTGCCTCAGCCTCCCAAGTGCAAAGATAACAGGCAAGTGCCACCATACCCTGCTACGGACTTCTCTTAAAGCCAATACCAAGAAAAACTGAGGCTAAAATTACTGCTAAGATATTGTTTGCAGTTGTATAATGTTATTTTTCAAAATTTTCATAGATAATATTTTGAAATGAGCTAAGAAAAATAATACAGAGAAGAATGTTGTCCAAGGAGGTCTATAAAAGTGAAAGTATTATTCCAAAGGCTTATGTTTTAAATGAAGGTAATAAAAAGCTATCAAATATTAGATCAAATAATAGCAAACTTACAGTATATTTCCCTCATTATTTCTCTTTAAAAGTCATGCCTCTTTCCTCCATATTTTATGTTAGTTGAATTTGGAAGCATATATCATTTTGACAGTCAAAACCATCATTAATTTAATTTCTGGAACTGTGTAGTTCATACAAAGAAAGAGGTAACAAAAATTAAATGAAACTAAACTCGGTGTGTGTGTGTGTGTGTGTGTGTGTGTGTGTGTGTGTGTGTATGTGTGTAAGTACTTGTAATGGTTGCACTGGCTTGAATCTGGCCTGTCCCCCAGAGGCCCATATGTTAAAGGCCTGTGACTCCATACAGAGGTGGAAGAATCATTAGGTGGTGAGGCCTAGTGAAAAGAAATTAGATTATTGATGGTGTATCCTCCAACGGAATTTGGGGACGCTGGTCCTTTCTTGTCTCTCTCTTGCTTCCCAGCCACAATGAGTAGAGCAGCTTTGTTCCACCATGCACTCTCTCCTCACTAGGTTCTGCCTTACCACAGGTCCTCAAGTAGAAGGGCTAAGTGACCATGGACAAAAACACTGAAACATTGAACCAAAATAAATATTTTCTCTATATAAATTGATCACAGGTATTTGTCATAGTGATGAAGATCTAACACAATAGTTTATAATGCAGTTAATAAAAATATATGTACATATTACTTATAGTGACCTAAAATATGATATAATGTATTCTTACTGGCACATATGGATAGCATTTTCTTATAAAATTATATACATGATTTTCATACACATTAAAATTTTAGCAGGTGTTAGGAATGTCAGGAATAATAATTTATGATAAGTTAAAGATTATAGTAGTAAAGAACTCTCACATCATAAACTTTATATAATATATAATATAAACTTATTTTTCATAATAACTTGTAAATTAAATAGAAAACGAACAACCTAATGTTCTGATTTTTAAGGATCCAGAGTTATTTGAGAAAGACCTTGATCTGTTTTCCAATTGTCAGAAGCCAGACTTCTATGGGGTTCTTTGGAGAGTTTCCAAACAAACCAGAAAGTTCAGAGCATTTGAGAATAAGCCTGCTTAAAGGAGTTTGGTGGGACTTAACTGCAGAGCTCAAATGAAAAACTGTCTCCATGTGTCATACATAGCCAAGTTGAACTTTTTCTAAGACATTCTCACCCGTTTCAACCATCCTATGTGAGCACTTATGTGGAAGAGGAAAGAAAAATCTCAGTGAGGTGAAGTCCACTTCTGGATGAGATGGTGGTGAAGATCAGGTATGTCCAGATGTCCAGAGGATACCTGTGGTCACCAGTCCAAGATCATCTATAGAATTCACACCATGGCAGCTTATAGTAACACACATTTATTATCTTTCAGTTTTCTTGGGCTCAATTCCAGGTACAGTGTAGATAAGTCCCTTGCTCAGGATCTCAGAGGGCTGCAATCAATCAAGATGTTGGCCAAACTCCATTTCTTTCTGAATTTCAAGTTCTTCTTCTAAGTTTATGTGGCTGTTAGCAAAACTTAGTAACTTTCAGCTTTAGGCCTGAGGTCCCTGTTTTCTTCAAGTTGAAGTGGTGCACTTCAGCTTCTAAAGGCCAATTTCAACTCCTACCAGATGATATAGGCCTGTTCACAACACTGTAACTTAATTTTTCACTGTACTTGTTATACTTTCTAACCACTTACACAACACTAATAAAATTATCCTCACAAAAATCTAATAAGGTATGCTCATAGTGTTTGATAAAATGTCCTGCTTTCCTGAACTAGACCCTCACACCCTACATTCAAATACAGGCCTCTTTTAATTTGGTTCTAATTCTCAAAATTTTCCATGACACTGTAACATCATAGAAAATAAGAATTTGGTGTCTGTCCTGAGTTCCTTACACAGAGCTCCTAAAACTCTAAGATTTCCTAGGTAATAAGAACATTTTTGTTGTAATGAACAATTTTTGTTATTATTGTTCTTAGATAATAAGAATATTTTTTATTTTCTTAATAACTTTAGGACAAGAACTGGCCAGTATGGCCAATGTAGAATAAAAGCTTGTAACCTTTAACCTCATCTTCCATATTATAGGACAAAGAAAAATAATATTAGAGATTGAATTCAGAATTAACCATGTTTACTTGAAGAAGCTTATATAAATATCCTTAACTTGGGGTTCAGAGCTTCTGAGTTAGTGAACATTTCCACATGCCAGAATAATAGTGTACCCCAACTTCATGGAGATATCACTTCTGCTCTATGTATGAGTTTATTTGGCTATTTATCTGTATCTACAACAACCTACACAATACACTAATAAATTAAGTATTTCCCTGACTTTTGTGAGCCATCATAGTTTACAGATTGTTGAATCTAAGGCAGGGCTATAGGAACCCTGGACTTGTAGCCAAGTCAGACAGAAATGTTTATAACTTGAAGACCCACTACTTGCTATTGTCATCTAAGGTGAAGGGCAGTCTTATCAGGCCAAGTTCTTAACCTGTGGGAGCTGCGCTAATTCCACAGTATTATAACTGAATTGCAAAGTATCTAGTTGATGTTCTGAGAGTTGGAGAATTAGTTTGTGTGGGAAAAACTACACTCATTTTTCATCAGGAGTGAAATGTGTGAGAACAAAGAAAAAGCTGTGGTTTTTTTTTCTTTTTACTCACATTAATATGCATGAGAAAATATTGAGACATTCCTACAGCTAAGAACTCACAAATACTGTTTGATCCATGAATCTCTTAGATCCTCCGATATCACATGACAACTCCAGAAAATCAATATAATTAAAGGATAGGCTTCAGTGAGATTTAAACTTGGCAATATCTATGAATTTCATTATTAAGTAGGTAACCTCATTGCATATGTGGTAAATCACCCAGTAAAAGAGAAGTTTAAAACTACAAAAATATGTTACCCTCACTGCAGTATAAATATTGCCATTTAATTAAGGGTGTTATTGATTTATATTTGGGGTTATTTCCCTGAATATGCTCTTTACAAAAATAGTTTATGCTAAAAGGTAATCATTGTCATTTTTTTCTCCTAAGTATTTTTTGTTTTACCTCATATTATTTATTTTATTATACTATATTATCAGGCAATTTATTGCCACCAGTCTGTTACATCAAATCTCAGAACTGACGGAAGCATAGGACTCATCTCATATAAATCTTTCATTTAATAGAAGAGAGAAAAAATGGTAATGGGATAAAGTAACATGATAAATCATGATAGCAGAGGAAAGGCAATAGGTGGTATGAAGTGTAAGAAAGCAGGTTTGGTTAAAATTATTGACTTTGAAACTGGAATGCTGAATTTCAAATCCCATGTCTAGCACTTCACATTTATGCAACCCTAAAACATAATTCTTTTTCCCTCAGATTCCTGACTTATTGGAGAATGAAGAGTTTAAAGAGCTCTTTGCACACAGCAGACCTTGTATAGCTGGTAACCATACTAATGCATTACTGAATTAATTGCAACTAACAGAAAATAAATTGTACTAGTTAATTTTTATTTTCCTCTCAGATATCTTAAGACACTCTCAAACAACACATTTTTCCTTGACACTCTGACAGGATGTCTTGTAGTATATTTTTCATAAACCTCTTTTGTTTGATTTCATCTTGTTTGCAATCATTCATATACTTACTGGGTTTGTTTGTTTTTGTGGTACCAGGTATTGAACCCAGGGGGATTCTACCTCTAAGCTATACCACTAGCCCTATTTTTTATTCTTCATTTTGAAACAGGGTCTCACTAAGTTGCAGAGGGCCTCACTAGGTAGCTGAGGCAGACCATGAACCGTGATCATCCGGTCCCAGTCTCCCAAGTACTGGGCTTACAAGCATGCGCCACCACGCCCCGCTTCATATACTTATTAAGTATTTGGTGACTAATTACTATGTGCCTGACATTTTGAAGATTATGTAGAATTAAATGAGGATGAAATTTTGAAACTTTGTGCTACTCTAATGGCATAAAACTTTATAAAATTCAAGTAACAGTTTCTCTAGCCTTTGGCTTCTGGTTAGGTTGACCAATGACTACTATCAACAGCCTTTCAGGATGTTCAATAGAGGTAAAATGAGGGATTTGATTTTGTCAATGTTCTCTCTGCTAAACATCACACAAACATCAGTAAACTGCTCCCTCCAGATATCCCTGTAGGGTGGTGATTAGTGACAGAATCCCCTGTGCTTTATCATCCATATGAGTTTTCACCAACCATGCCCATATTTTTTATATGGTTCCTTACATAAAATTTTTGAGTGTGCTATCTTTCTTATGCTTAAACCCCAATGTGTGTTAGGCATTGTATCACACACCTGTAATCCCAGTACTTGGAAAGCTGAAACAGGAGGATCATGGGTGGGAGGACATCTTCAGCAACATAGCTAGACTGTCAGCAATCTAGTAATAACCTGTTTTAAAACAAAATTCAAAAAGGGCTGAGTGGAATGTAGAGGTAGAATGCCCTTGGGTTCGATCCCTAGAAACAAAACAAAAAGCAACAACAAAAAAAAAGCAAAAATCAACCTGATGTACATACTTCAAACCTGGAAAGTTAATTATCTTACATGTCATGAGGTCACTCTTGACCAGGATATGTTAGGAGACTAGAACCCAGTGGGTCAGAGGAAACAAAACAATAGCTAAGGAAACCTATTTTGTTACCTATTTTGTTACACAGAACTATAGGCTAGTAAATGGGAAGTACTAGAAATGGGAACAGGAGATTCTTACCTTTATATTCATATAAAACTTTGTACTTCTAAAACTTCAGCTCCAAAATAAATTGTGTTAACCTCTACACCACAAATTTAGCTTGCTATTCTCCCTTCCACTAACAAGAGTATCATTCTCCTAGTTATTCCAAAAGGATATGTTATAGTAGCCTTTAATAACTCTGTTTTGTTGTAATAATCATTCATTTGCTAATTTTTTAATAAATAATAACAATTTCTATGCTCCAGACAACTCTCTAAGGTCATTTGATATAAACAAGGACAAAACTTGAAAGCTATATCCTCAGAGAAAAGTAAGCATGTTACCAAATACATTGAATGAGACAGTAGTGTTAGATTGCTATATTTCAAAAAAAGGAGAAAATATCAATAAAAGAGTATTGTAATAATTTCCATTAAAGACTTTTCTAAAGTTGTTATGATAGAGATAAATTGTCAGGAGTAAGGTAGTATTGTGCTCCCTCAAGTATATATGTTGCAGTCTTAATCCCCCTGTATTATGGAATTAAGTGGTGGGACTTTGGAAGTCAGGTTCATATGAGATCATAAGATTGATTTAATGTCTTCATTAAAAAGAGGAAGAAAGCTGGGCATGGTGGCACATACCTGTAGTCCCAGTACTTGTGGGACTAAGGCAGGAGGATAGCAGGTTTGTGGCCAGCTTCAGCGACTTAGTGAGGACCTCTGCAACTTAGTTAGACCCTGTTTAAAACTAAAGAATAGAAAATAGGAATGGGGGTGAAGACTGGAGGTAGAATGTATCTGGGTGATTCAATCCTCAGTACCACAAACAGAAAAAGAGGAAGAGGAGGAGCAGGAGGAGGAGGAGGAGGAGAAAGAACATTCTTTTTCTCTACATATGCATACACTGAGGAAAAGCCATGTGAGCACACAGCAAGAGGCTGGCTACCTGCAAGTCAGGAAGTGGGATTTCACCGAGAACCAGTTCTGTAAGCACCCTGAACTCAGAGTTAATATACAGAATTCTAAAAATTCCTTATGCCAGAGACAGGGCTCCTGGAACTGAAATCACAGCTTCTGAAATTGGCTCACTCCTGGTGTTATAATTTATTCACCCGCTTCTTCATGCATTACAACACATAACTTGATGCTGTACATATTCACCCTGAGTTTTCTTATATTCCTTCTTTTCTATCTAATTATTCTGTATACAATGAATTTCCTGTCCTATTTTCTCATGCGCTCAAATTCTTCCTATTATTCAGGACCTAATACAGACTCTATCTTTTCTATCAAGATTTTCAGAAAATAATTCTCTTCTTCTCTAAATACATTTTCTTTGTCTCTTTTATGTTACCTAACTATTTATGTTTGTCATAAATATAATGGAATATTCCCCACAGTAATGGATGTTCATTATCATAAGAGTTCTAATTAACTTGTTCATTCTCATCTATAATATACTCTCAAACTATTAAATTTTTCTAAGTAAAACAATGGCTCAAAATGTTTAATAAATAAAAATATCTGGTCAACTGAAAAAAATGTACCTGATGGGTCAAATCAATTTATAATATATATTGGATCAGTTAATGAATGATGGTGCAGATGTTAACCAAGTTGCCCTGATCAAAAAGCTAAACACACACACACTTAACCATGCTGGATGTACCCACCTGTCTACTTTCTGTGGGAATTTCTAAAGGCCTTTATATAATACAGATATTTCAATTTTGTATCTCTGCTTCTACCAAGGATTCAATTCCTTTTTCCCACCAGCTTTTTCTACAGCTGTCTTTCTTTTATTTCACTAAGATGTGGAAGTTGAATTCTTTTTTTATGACTTAAGCACAGGAAAAAACAAAGAAAAATACTGTAAAAAAAATAGGCAAAAATATATGTCTAAATAACCATTTGAATATAGGAGAATTTCTTTTTTTTTTTTTTTTCAGGTCTGGAGATGGAACCCAGGGCCATTCGACCTCCAAGCTGCAGCCCCTGCCCTATTTTTTATTCTTTACTTTGAAGCAGGGTCTCACTAAGTTACAGAGTGCCTCACTAAGTAGCTGAGGCTGTCCGCAAACCATCATCCTCCTGTCTCAGCCTCCCAAATGCTGGGATTACAAGTGTGCGTCAATTTCTTTATGCACGTTTCTGGTCACCTTCAGCTCCTAACGACCTTTTTTTCCAGGACCCAGCACCCCTCATCGTTTGGTTTCTGGCTTTCTACATTCCTTGTACAAAGGAAAACTTCATCTACCAGCAGAGCGGTTTAGCTCTTCATGTTCAACTCAGCTCTAGGCTTCAATTTGCCTATCCAAAGAATATTTAATATCTTTTTAGTTAAACAAAAATAATACCCTGTAATAACAAAGAGAAACTGGAAGAATCTTTTAGTTTCTCTCTCACCAGCTTCTGTAAATGAAAAGAAAGAATAAGAGACCTATTTCTTCCTATTTGAGTTACGTAAAAGAAAAGGAGAATTGTATATACACACATTCTCTCTTTAATACACATTTCAAAAGCCAGAAATGACAGTTCAAGTCTTAAGTTTAATAATATTATATTTATTATTTGAAGTTTGGGTTTTCCAAAAATGGGACCTATATACTGTTGACTGTAATCAGACATTTTATAAAGTAATATAGATAAACCTAAATTTTTAAGTTAGGGTGATTAACTTAAAAGTAAATTTTAAGTTAGGGTGATTTAATGTATACATTAATTCATGTGATCATTTGTTCTGATGAATTTTTATTAAGTGTTTACTATATATAGAGCCTATAAACTTGGAATAGAATAGTAACAAAGTCATGGCATTGCTCTTCTTCAACATTTAATCTAGCATGGATGACAGTGAAGGAGCTGGTTTTACAAAGACTCCTTATTATAATATGGTGGAATAATACAGGAGCATGTAAAAGGCAGTTTTAATCTATTCTGGAGGAGCTGACCTTTACCTTGAGAGATTTGGAATTATTTTCAATTAACAAGATTAGTGTTAATTCAAGCATATTACATGTCAAATAATGGGGCTCCAGATAACTTTGGGAAGTTCTAAACAAGGGAATTTAGCTTTATGGAATTCATTTTGTTCATTTTAAAGGCATACCTACCTTAGAAATGTGTAAGTGCCAGACCACCATAATAAAGTAAATGCTATATAAAACAAGTCACATGAACTTTTTGATTTCTAAGTATAAAATATAGCTATGTTTACATTATACTTACACTGCTATTTAGTCTATTAAGAGTACAATAGCATTATATCTAGGAATGTGTATACCTTAGTTAAACATGCATTATTCCTAATAATAAAAAGAAAAACTGCTAACAATGATTTCACCTTTCAGTGAATCATATTCTTTTTACTTCATTGTTGATGAATGCTAACTGATTGGGATGCTCTTTGTTGATGGTTACAGGGGTTATGGTAATGTGATAAAGCAATCAAGGTTACCACATCAGTTAACTCTTTTCTTTTCTCTTCTTTTCTTTTCTTTTCTTTTTTTTTTTTTCAGTACTGGGGATGGAACCCAAGGGCATTCTACCTTTGAGCTACACCTCTAGCCCTATTTTTATTATTTATTTTGAAACAGGGTCTGAGTTGCAAAAGGCCTCACTAAGTAGCTGAGGCTATTTGTGAACCCAGATCCTCCTGTCTCAGCCTACCAAATGCTGGGATTACAAGTGTGTGCCACCTCGCTTGGTTTCTTCCTTTCTTGAAAAATGTCTCTGTACCACACAATGCTATTACCCACAGTAGATCTTCTTTCAAAACTGGTGTCAGTTCTCTTAAACACTGATGAAGTTTACTGCATATGCAATATTCAAAATCCTTTATTATTACTTCATCAATTTTCATAGCATTTTTACCAGGAGCAGATTCATACAAAACCCAATTCCTTCACATATCCATAAGAAACAGGTCCTCAAAATTAAAGTTGCCCATGAGATTACAGCAATTCACTCACGTCTTCAGGCTTCATTTCCAATTCTAATTCACTTGATATTTCCACCACATCCAAAGCTATCTCTGCCACTGAAGATTTGAACTCCTCAAAGTTTTCCATGAGGGTTGGAGTCAACTTCTTACAAACTCCTGTTAATGTTGACATTTTGACCTCCTCTCTTGAAACACAAATGTTCTTTTTTTTTTTTTTTTTTTTTCTTTTGGTGGTACTGGGGATGGAACCCAGGGGACTTCTACCTCTGGGCTATACTCCCAGACCTATTTTATATTTTTATTTGGAAACAGTGTCTCTTAAGCCAGCAGAGGCTGGCTTCGAACGGGCGCAATCCTCCTGTCTCAGCCTCCCAAGCAGAGAAATTAAAGTGTGCACCACCACGCCCGGATCACTGATGTTCTTAATGGCATCCAGAATGATAGATACTTTTCAGAAAGTTCTCTGTGTACTTTTCCAAAATCTATCCAAGGATTCACTAGGAATTGCAGCTATATCCCTAAAAAATGTACTTTTTAAGTAATAAGGCTTGAAAGACAAAATTAGTCCTGATCCATGGGCTGCTGAATGAATATTGTGTTTTCAGGCAGGAAAACAACATTAATCTTGTATATCTCCATCAGAGTTCCTAGGGAACCAGGTACATTGTCAGTAAGCAGTAATGTTTTGAAAGGAATTTTTTTTACTGTGCAGTAGGTCTGAACAGCAGGTTAAAAATATTCAGCAAACTGTGTTATAAACAGAAATGCTGTCTTTTGGGCTTTGTTGTTCCATTCATAGAGCAGAGGTAGAATAGATACAGTATAATTCTTAAGGGGCCTAGCTTGTTCAGAACAGTAAATAAGCCTTGCTTCAACTTTATGTCTCTAGGGGCATTGGCCCCTAATAAGAGGGTCAATCTGTTCTTTTGGAATTTTGAAGGGAGTTGTTGACTTCTCCTCTTTAGCTTTGTAAGTCACAGATTGTTTCTTCTTCTACTGTGAGGCTGTTATTTCTACATTGAAGATCTACTTTAAGTGTAGCCACCTTCATCAATTATTTTGCACAGATCTCCTGGATAACTTGCTACAGGTTCTACATCAACAGCTTCACCTCTTATTTCAGTCTCATAAAAATAGCTTCTTCCCATAAACTTAAAACAACTACTGCTTGACTAACTTTTCTTACTCAGCTTCCTCACCAATCTCAACCTTCATGGGATAAAAAAAAGTTGGGACCATGCTCTGGATTAGCTTTTGGCTTAAGATAATGTTGTGCCTGGTTTGATCTTCTATCTTGCCCACTAAAACAGTCATCATATCAGCCATAGGTCTATTTCCTTTTCTTTTCATTCATGTGTTCTGTGGAGGAACACATTGATTTCCTTCAACATCTTTTCTTTTGTATTCACAATTTGGCCTATTGGTGCAGAAGCCTAGCTTTTAACTTATCATGACTTTTTATGTGCTTTTCCTAATCATTTCTATTTTTTTATTTAAAATGCAAGATCCTTTTACCTGAATGGCTTAAAAGCCATTGCACTTAGTGTAATTTTAATATTGTTCTGTCTTGGAATCCGGAGGCCTGAGAAGAAAAAAAGAGATGGAGACATGTTAGGTTGGTAAACCAGTCAGAATAGATGCATCATTTATTGATTAAGTTCACCATCTTATATTAACATAGTTCATATACATACAAAACAAGTATGATAGTTACACCAATCACTGATCACATATCACCATAACAGATATAATAATAGTGAAAAAGCTTAAAATATTTTGACAATTGTCAAAATGTGACCAACATGAAGTGGGCATATGCCACTGGAAAAAATGGTACCAATAGGTCTCTTTAATTCAGGGTCATTACAACACTTAATTTATGAAAAATAAAACCTGGTGGGTGAAAAGTTCAAAAGCAGGAGTTTAAGGTCTGGTGAAAGGCACTTTCCTCATAGATTATTCTGCCATGGTGTCCTCAATGGTGGAAATAATCAAAGGGCAAAAAGGGTGAAGAGATATCTGTGAATGTACATCATGTACATTGGGGAACTTTCCTCTTCCTCTCCTTGCATCCCCCTTAGGTCACTTTATGAGTGATGTGTGCATGCATGCCTCTACCATCGTGTACTTTCTTAAGATGTATGGCTACAATAAATTTTTTTTTAAAAGGATGAAAAGATGAAAGGTACTTCCTGCAATCTATTTTATAAGGTATAGTTCATTCATGCACTCATAAATTCCCACAAAGCCTCAGCTCTTAATATCACCACAATAGGGATTAAGTTTCAACACCTGAATTTGGGAGGACACTCAAACCATAACTTTCCACCTTCAACTCTCTAAATTTTCATCCTCTTACATGTGAAATATATTTATTATATTCCAATAGTCTCAAAGTTGTAACTCTTCCTAGAACTAACTCAAAACTGAAAAGTGTAGAATCTTGTCTAAATTTGACGTAGGTGAAACTCAAGGGCTGATTCATCCCAAGGCAAATTCCTCTCCAGCTATAAACCTGTGAAATTGCAGTCATGTGCCTCTGAAATGCAATGGTGTAATAGACATAATGTAAACATTTCTGTCTCAGAAAGGAGAGCTAGGCAAGAAGAAAGCAGTAACAGATGCCAAGTAATTCCAAAATTCAGCAAGTCAAGCAACATTAAATTTTTAGAATAACCTTTGATTGCATATCTCACCTTCTGCATACACTGGGGAGAGTTTTGAAACTGAGTGTGTGTGTCTATCCCAGGTTGTTGTTACATGCTGGTATCTCTACAATTCTGTGGTCTCAGGGGCATACCTATTCTGATGGCTCCCCTAAGCATCGCCCTAGTTGGGGTGTTCTGCAGCAGTCCTACTGCTATGGCTCCATTTTGGACCCTGGGTCTCCCTGTGGCATCCTTTGAAATCTAGGGCTTCTGCAGAGTTAGCAACACCTGGATGCTGCCAGTACTTATTACTTGTGCTCTCTTTAGTTACCATTTTTGTTTCATTTGCCTTTCAGTGGTTGTTCCAGTGATTACAATATTCATCCTTTATAAATCTTGATGTACACTGTCATGATATCACTCTTTATACATGTACGAACCTTGTAATGTTTTCCTTTTATCTTTCTCAGTCCTTTTTATTAGAGTGCATTTATTTTTGTGTGTGTGTTTAGAGTGCTGGGGATTGAACACAGGGGTGTTCTATCTCTGTGCTCTACAGCCAGATCTATATTGTTTTATTTTGAAACAGGGTCTCACTAAGTTGTAAGAATCTTCCTATGTTTCTGAAACTGGCCTTGAACCTACAATTCTCCTGTCTCAGCTTCCCAAGTACTGGTATTACAGATATCAGCAACCATACCTGGCTTACATTTAACTTTGCATGTGCTACAAATCACCACACTTCAATGTTGTTCAATTTAATCTAATTAACCAATTATATCTCGAACAGGTTAAGAAATCTCACCATTCAAACACATCCAAATTTCCTTCTGATATAATTTCCTTTTAGAGTGATCAATTTATGTTACTATTTTTTCTAAAGCAACTTTACTAAGAAAAAATTTCATGAGCATAGCTCTTTTTCTGAAAATATTTTACTGCAACTTTATTTTAGAAAAATGCTTCTTTTGGACATGAGATTATAGACCACTGTGTTATTGTTGTTGTTGTATTGCAGGTGTTTGGTGTGTGTGTGTGTGTGTGTGTGTGTGTGTGTGTGTGTGTGTTTGTGTGTTTTAGTGGTTAAAAATACCATTCATTATCTTCTTGCTTACATTGTTCTGAAGTCAGCAATCTTGTATGTTTTATCCCTCAGTAGAAAATCTTTTTCTTCAAGCTTCTTTTAAATTTTTCTTCATCTTTGTCTTGGAAAACTTATTGTGATCAGCTTACTTGTGGTTATCTCTATGTCTTTCTGGCTTAGAATTCATTGTTATAGAATCTCTGTTTTGGTGTTTTACCAAGTTGTTTTAAAAATGTAGCCATGATTTCTTCCATATTTTTCCCATTCTCATCTCTCTTCTCACCTTTGAATCTCAGATGACATGTTTGTTGCACTGTTCTGTATTAGCCTTAAGACACTGATGCTGAATTCAGTTATGATTTTTAAGATGTTATTTAAAATTCTGTGCTTCAGTTTGTATGGCTTCTATTGACTTATCTTCATGAATTTTGCTGTTTTCTACTGGTAAGTATTGAATTTTGTTTTGGAAGGCAGGTAACATATGGGGTTTTGCTTTGATTTTTCACAATGTTAGATTTTAACATTTGACTGGAATCTATAGTAGTCCATACTCTAGTGATAAAATAGCCCCATTCCTTAGGAATGCATTCCTGAGGCTTGGAATGAATTCAGAATTTTTTTCAGCTGCTCAAGAAGAAAGACTTCTTTCCTCACCCATCACAGATTCATGGCAGAGACATGTAAAAGAGAGGTTTAAAAGTGGAAAGCATACAAATTTCCTTAAAACAAGTTTTATGTGACACAGGAAACTTCATAAAAGAAGTCTAAGAGAACTGTATATTTTCATGCTAATACTGATGGAAAGTGAGTAGTTGTGAGTAAGTATATTACAGAGGATTTAAGATAAAATGGTAACAAATTAAAGAAATTTAGCAAGGCCTGTGCATATTCTTTTTGGCACCTCTCTGTCTTAATGATAAGATGTACCTTTTCTCCAGGTATAAAATAGGTACTTCTTGAATGGAGGGAGAATGTTATGATCTTCCTCTGGGAGAAATTGGCAAAGGGAAGGTAATAGTTATCTTCTTGCTTCTGCTGCTTGTTCAAATGCTAAAGTGCCATATGTTTGGGTTAGTACATATATCTAAAACACTATAACATTTTTCTCTGTTCTGGCAAGTCAAAGATCCTCCAATTTATGTGCCTTCTAAAATCTCCAGCTCATAGTTTGCACATTTTTTGCTTTTTTCAGAATTAACATAATATTGTGCTGGACATTTGAAGCTTGACATTTAGCCAATGATTTAAAGGAGACTCAATGAAATTTTATGTAGCCCATTCTTTGTGCAGCTTTCTCCTCTCCATTAACTTTTGGGTGAATTTACATCCATTTCAGCAGCCATGAACTGAAATCTTTGTTTTCTCTACCCAGCCAGGTTGCTAATATTTGAATTCCAGTTCCATGTGCTGAGGTTTTTAAATGTGCTTCAATGTAAAATGAAAAAATAAAGGTAGAATTCTCCTAATAAGATCCCCTTTCCCAAGGACCACAGTGTATGCTATATGTTGTCAGAAAATATATTTCACCCTGTTCCATGTTTGTTTATAGCAGGGGATTAAATAAGTTTGATACCCATCATGAGCAGAATCAGAAAATCTGAAGTTTATACTTTGTAAACATCTGTAATAAAATTGTAAAGGCTTCATTTATATGTAAAAAAGACAATGTTTTGAATGTGAAAAGATATTTATGCTCATTCCAATGAACAGTTTCACATTCAACATTTTGTCTCTATACAAGGAAGCTTTTATAAACTGTTAATTTGGTTGAATGCAAACAATTTATGCAACTTTCAAGGTGTATTATAATGCAAATGTATTTTATTATTATTTAGTGATAACCTTTTCACTTTAACTTACAGTACTGTTTGTGTAAATAGGTAATACAATATAAAAGTCATATTGATCAACACTGTCACTGGTCCCAATTCACTTATAATTATGTTTTCATACAATCCTATTGAGTTCTTGGGAGCCAGAGGGATAATTCAAATCAATTATAATATATCTTACTATTTGGGAACAATAAAAAAAAATTTTGCCTGTTGAATAAAAATGACCTAAATTTTACACAGTACATCTCCTCAGTTTGATTTCTCCTTCTTACATTCACTTCAGATACAATCCATATAAACCTTAAGCAAAAAGGAATCTAGTCTCTAAAAAATAAAACATTTCATAAACATGATATGCCAAGTTAATTTTAGCACTCATTCTAATATAGTTAGAAGTTTATTTACCATCATTTATTTATTTTTTATTATTGTAAAATGTAATTCTATTTTCACTTTCATTTCTTTTTTGTATGATAAAGATGTATTTTAATTATAGAATTAAGGACATAAAACAATTATAGGATTGTAATTGCTAGAAGAGAATTTATTGGCATATAGCTAGCATACCATCATCTTTTCATAAACTTCAAATCTCTAGAATAAGCCTTGAACAGAAAATTGAGAAATGCTTCTAAGGAGCAGGAAATACTTTTCATAGTGCCCAACACTTATACATATAGAGCAATCACATGAAG
Source organism: Muscardinus avellanarius (assembly GCF_963383645.1). Taxonomy (NCBI): domain Eukaryota; kingdom Metazoa; phylum Chordata; class Mammalia; order Rodentia; family Gliridae; genus Muscardinus; species Muscardinus avellanarius. The sequence continues at coordinate 85,787,248 of NC_137791.1, forward strand.
CTACAAATTTACTTATTTTTAATTTGTCTCCATGTACATTGCCATTGCTTTTCAAATAGATTATTTACTAATTCAACAAATGCTTATTGGATACCCATTCTTTGGCATGTACACTAGGCAAAGGTAATGCAAAGATATAAAATACTGCATTGCCCACAAGGAACTCAGTGTGGTAGGGAAGTCAGAAATAAATACTCATTTATAACAGTGTTGTAGTTACAAAAATAGATGAGAAAATGGAGCACTGCTGGAGCACAGAAGAGGAAACACATACATTGTATTTTTTTTTTTTTAATCACGGCAACTTCATTGAAGCTCTCAAAATTTCAGAAATTACAGTGGGGATCAGATCATAATAAAAATAATATTGAACCTTAGCACTAAATTGGATATCTGGCTCTGCTTTATTGTAGTTGATAAAACATAGAGATATCACTTCTTTCTAAAATTGCTTTTTGTCATCTATGTAATAGGACTGATAAACATCTCATTTAAAGCTGAATGTAAAAATAAAAATTTATAAAGATAGATTAAAATCTATATATACTATAAAAACCTTGGAAAAAAATATAAAATTACTATAGGCTCCATAGTAGAGCATTTGTCTAGCATGCATGAGGCCCTGGATGAGATAGATTAAAATCTATATGAACTATAAAAATCTTAGGCAAATATAAAATGACTATATGCTCCATTGTAGAGCATTTGTCTAGCATGCATGAGGCCCTTGCTTCTATGCCAAGTAACACACACACAAAAAAAGTTTATTATATTTTAATGTAACTATTTTGCCCCATTCTGTGGCCATATCATCTTTATTTTTTTGTAAATTTGACACATATAAAAAGTACATTGAAAAAAATTGTACAGCTCAATGATTTATCAGAATCCAAATACCCTTATAACCTCCAACTATGTTAGGACACTGTCAGAATTCCAGACACAGCTCTTATGTCCCAATAACAATCCTACCCACTTTTATCTTTAGTGTTTCTTAGTACCATACACATATGTTGAGCAATGTTTACCACAATTGAATTAGCACATCTTTCACCACCCATACTGTACCTTATTAGTTCATTAAGACTTGGCCATTTTATATCAAAGCTTATACTTTTTGACCAACTCTAACTTCTATTATAATTTACAATTTTTTAAATAATTTGGTGGTTGGGGGAAGTATTGGAGATTGAACTCAGGGGTATTCTACCTCTGAGCTGAACCCCTGAACTTTTCACTTTTGATTTTGAAGTAGTCTCACTAAGCCTCAAGTTTGTGATCCTCCTGTTTAGCTTCCCAAGTACTGGGATTACAGGTGTGTCCCACTGCCCCAGCAAATACTTTTTACCAATGAGACATGCGCCTCTAAAACTGTATTTTCTAGCTTTTAACTTTAAATAAATAGAATATATTTGTGTCTATCATTTTTTTCAAAGATATGTTTTGACACTCATATGTTTTATTGCATGTAGCTACAATTAGCTATTTTATTGCAATTTAGTGTTTCCTGTTGTGAGCATAATGTGATTGATTTACCCATTAAATGTTTTATGGACATTTGACTTCTTTCCAGTTAGGAAAACCATGAGTTCATATCTACATACCCTCCGCATTTATACTATTTTTCCTTTCTGTATATTTAACTCCTTTCTCTGGCAGTAAGCAATCTTGGTCCCACTCTACTTCATGACTTAAGCTTTTACTGTCAATCCTCAACTGCCATCAGTAACACTCTCTATTTCTATTCAAATGGCCTAGCCATCCAATTGGATTTCATCTCTTCATGCTGGTTAATGCCCAGAAATGGAAGCCTTTGTACATCATCCAGACTCAACATCTCCCAGCAAGGCAGGCGGCCAAGGTGCTCACCTTCACCTGCCTCACAATCATATTCCTGTTTAGGCCGCACACTCCTGTCATTCATAGCACCTGCCTTTAGGATGCATCTAATTGCAAAATTTCCAGAAGCAAAAATAAGGAAAGAGAAATAAAAGGAAGCAAAGGAAGCAAAAATGAATGAAGAAAAGAGTAGGCTAGGCATTAATATAAAAGGAAACTTAATTAGTTGTATCAATCTTTATATCAACTACCATTTCATATAATATGACCATATATAATTTATAGAACAAATCAGGACACATTTTTTTTTGTGTGTGTGGGTCTGGGAGTAGAACCCAGGGCCATTTGACCTCTGAGCCACATCCCCTGTCCTATTTTTATTCTTTATTTTTAAACAGGTTCTCACTAAGTTGCATAGGGCCTAAGTAGCTGAGGCTGTTCGTGAACAGTGATCCTCCGGTCTCAGCCTCCTGAATGCTGGGATTACAAGCATGCGCCGCCACACCCAGCTTAATCAGGACACTTTTGAATGTAGAAAAAATGAATCTTTTAAACAGTATGTTGAGATGCCAGGTAATGTAATGCATGTCTGTAATCCCACATACTCAGGAGGTTGAGGCAGGAGGATCATACATTAGAGGCTAGCTTGGCAATTTATTGTGACCCTGTCACATAATTTAAAAAATACATAAGTAAAAAGTTCTGAGGATATAGCTCACTGAAAAAACAAGCCTGGATTCAATCTCCTATACATACTAGTAAAGGCCAGATGTAGTGTCACATGCCTGGAATCCCAATACTTGGAGGGCTAAGACAGGAAGTTTAGGTTTGGGGCCAGCCTCAGCAACTCAGGGAGACCCTCATTTACATAAGGAGACCCTGTTTCAAAAGAAAAAATAGGGATGAGAGTGTAGCTTGGAAATAGAATGCTCCTTGGTTCAATCCCTACTACCACCACTACTACCACTGGAAGAGTCTGATCCCCCCCAACATCCAAGGTGATATCCTTACTTTGGGAATCTAAGCTGGTGGGACAATTGGCTTTAGCCAGGATTTTCTTGGATAAATCAGAATTTTTTGTCAATCTGTATATTAAAGTTTCAATGTCTATGCCTCCTCAGCAAAACTCAATAATGAAATTAATTTAAATAATGACCCTTTCTCTAAGTTAGTATAGTAGTTACCATCATTATTATTTCAGTTGTCATTCCTCATTTTATGAATAAGGGAGGTCACATATTAGTATGTTTACTGGATTATTTGACTATCTTTTTGAGAAAAGCATATACAATTTATTTCTATACTTATGACTGCTGTGTGTGTGTGTGTGTGTGTGTGTGTGTGTGTGTGTGTGTGTTACTGGTGATTGAACCTAGAGGTATTCTACCTCTGAACTATACCCATGGCCCTATTTTTTATTTTTTATTTAGATACAGTGTCTCACTAAGCTTCAAAAGGCTTCAAAAGTTTACTGAGGCTGGTCACAAACTTGTGATCCTCCTGTCTCAGTCTTGCAAATACTGGGATTAAAGGCCCGTGTCACTATGCTCAAGAGTTGTCTTTTGTCACTGATTTTTTAATTTTATTTTTGCAGTGTAGCTATACATCACACTGATGTACAGTGTGATAGGAATATACATGCACACATAACTGACGTGTTTCCCTCCAGATCCCATCCTACATTCTTCTCTTCTCTATGCGTGTCTTTGAGATTGGTAGTTTACCATCTGTACATAGCACTATTTCAACTGTTACCTAGATTTTTAAATATTGTTTGAGATTCTGTATTGTGAGTTTTTCACCATTTGTATGTCAAAATAATTTAAACTCCAGTAAATGCATAAAAGAAAAGTCCATTAACCACTTTTGGGTGTCTTACTTATCCAGTATAATTAAGCACATCAAAACCATGGTGTCAGATATTTATTCAACCATCACACCCATGCAGAGGGTACATACTTCATAGCTTATCCATCCACTACTGCTGCATCATGGTGCTGTTGAGAGCTGGCATGCTGTACTCAGACAAATGATGTGCTATTCTGCAATGACTTCTCCCTGCTCAGAATATGCAGGTCACCAAAGTCTCCCTTTTCTATTCTCGTTCTCAGGTATTGTCCAGAAACAGCCTGGGTCAGGCAAATGGGTATAGAAGAGCTTTTATAGTTGATTATAAGATACACTCAAGTATTTCTCTTCCATGACCTTGATGTGTTGTGTTGAGCTTAGGTCACTGCCCTATGCTAGGTTACCCCAGATTTTATGCAAGTAAATTAAACAAAGAACATTTTCTGTCCATTGGCACATGGCTTAGGTGATCATAGGTCATCCCAGTTGGTGGCTCTGGAGCATAGATTTCCAAACTCAAAGACCTACTTTTCAATTTTAGGAAAAAAAATCAGCACCCTTCTGAGTACTCCCACCACCCCCTTATTTTTATACATTGTCTCTAATTGTACCCAAGGCTACTAATGTCCCTTGGGCCAATCCACCCCCTATCCTAGGGGATATCATAAATTTGAAAATCTGTGTAAAGTAATAGAAATTGGCAGTGTCCCTAGCCCCATGTGTATAACCTTTCTAAAGGCATTTATAAGTCAGAGGACAATTTTTCCCAGAGCACTGGAAAGAGAATCTTTCTGTAATCATAGCACACAAAGAGGTAACAGTGAATTAATGCCAGTCTTCTTTCCTGCGACAGCCCTCAATGCATAACCCTCAGAAGCAAGTTTATAAATGAATATCAAAGACCCCACATCTTAATATCGAAGGAAAATATGATTCAATCAAGCAACAGTAATAAGTTATATGATTAAGAGTTTTAAAATGTGAGAATGTTTAGTGTGGATTAATGATATCAATATAAAATAGTTATGGATATAAGGCATGTGTAGATCTTTTTGTCATTTGAATATTAAAATTGAAAAATGATGCCCATGATTGGTGCCATGCTTATTGTAATATAAGCGACTATTATCCTTTAGCTGTTATTTATTATGGGATTTTAATTTAATTGTAATATTATGTATTATAGACTTTTATTGTCCCCTGTTTACTTTGTAAATCCAGTAATTATTTATAATAATAAAACTGTAGGTTAAAAAATAGCTCATTGAATAACATTTAGTTAACAAATGCAAGAGTTGCTATATGTTATTCTTGGATCTAGGATAGAGGATATGGATAAGGAGAACAATTTGTAATTCATCAGAAATAATGTTAAAGTTAGTAAAGCATGTTGAGATTGTGATTGAGATGAGAACAATTAGCTGAAATGATGTACAACATGAGCCTATAAAGGATAAAGAAGCATACATTACAATTTAGTGGGCATTTTTTCTTTTGAACAAAATGAAAATTAAATTTAATGAATGTCTGAAATAGAATTTAGCAAGCAGTGTAACTTCTGTCTCTACCTTACATACATATATTGAGGTGTGTTCGTGCATATACACATATTTGCATACCTTAATTTACATGTAGTTGATTTGATTTATTGATTGATTATTTCTTTGATTTGTGTGTAATTTTAGAATTTGTTCATCATTCTAAAAGTAAAATTAAACAAAAAAATAGACAGCTGTTTCTCCTTTCTAAATGTTACTATGAAATAAATTTTCTGGAAAAAATTCACAAGGATTTTATTTCCAAACTTTTTAAAAAAGAGGAAGAGATACTTGAAATTTATTTCTAACAATAAACATAGCCGTAGCAACAAGAATAAGAGTTTTAAAAGTGGGGTGGATAAGGAAACGTACTTTGCTACAGTAATTCTCACTATCTTTGCACATGTTATACACTGTTTTGACTCTCCTTTTTTTCATCTGAATTTTGTCTTCTACTAATAGTCAATCTTCCTGTCAGATATAAATGCAAAAACAATGGATTTATGTTAAAATGGATATGTTGGTTGCACTCCTACTGCTGTTTGTGTGTGTACATGCATGAATGTTTCTATATGTGTGTGTATGAAAGAAAAAAGAATGAACCGAGCTATTACTGAAAACAATAGAGATTTACATTTAAAAATCACTATCCATCAATACAATTATAGATCACAAAAAGGAAACCATGTAGAAAACATGAATTAATTGTTGTAACTAAAAAAATTATTACCTGTGATTCTGCACCCCTACCCAAAGATTTTAACTGCTGCCAAAATGTCATGATAATATTATCTGGTTTTCATCTCTTTGCTATGCTAACTGTGTATAAATGTATTTATACCATCATTTACAAATTCTTTTCTGTCTTTGAGACTAGTTTCTAAAACAGCGTAAAGTAGGATACTACTTATGTTCAATCTCAGTAGATCTTTCAGCTTTAGTGCATATGACTTTGCAAAATGCTTGTGATACATCTCCAAATCTCACATCCATGAACTTGTGTTATTCCAGCAATAGCCTTTATACAAAAGATACTCAAATCAGCGTGTCAGATCAATCCATATAATCAAAGTTAAATCATTAAATGTCAAACCAATTTTAAAGATGTGTTATCATGTGCTGAAATTCATAACTATATACTAGTCGGGCTTGGTGACTCATGCTTATAATCCCAGTATTTGGGAGGCTGATACAGGAGGATTACAGATCCACAGCCAGTCTTAACTGCTTAGTGAGGTCCTCGACAGTTTGAGACCCTGTTTCAAATAAAGAAGGAAAAATAGGGTTGGGATTTTAGCTCATAGGTAGAATGCCCCTGACTTCAATCTTCAGTATGGCAAAAAAAAAAAACTATTTACTTTTAAAGTTTGAAAAAATAATTTAAAAAAATTAAAAATTGCCAGGTGTGGTGACACAAGATAGCAATCCCAACATTTGGGAGCCTGAGACAGGAGGATCGCAGTTCACAGAAAGCCTCAGCTACTAAGTGAGACCCTTTGCAATTCAATGAGACCCTGTTTCAAAATAAAAGAATAAAAATAGGGCTAAGGCTGTAGTTCGGAGGCAGAATGCTCCTGGGTTCTGTCCCCAGTACCGCAAAAATAAATAAATAAATAAATAAATAAATAAATAAATAAATATTATGTTGTCATTAAAATATGAAATAAAGTTTACTAATGCAGAAATAGGCTCAAGTGTTTTTTAAACTATAAAATTTAATAAAACAGCCTTTTATACTATTGTTACACTATTGTTGAAGACATCAATTGTGCAACATCTACTTAACTCTTCATTATTGTATGAATTGACTCCAGACCTTTATATATATTCCTTCAAGTATGCATACTAAGATGTTAACCCATACTGCTTTGGTAAATACAAATTCTATTTCTTCTTAAGGAAAATCAATGACATTTCCTGTGGTCTTGGGGGTCTTTTGTGTGTGCGTGTGTGGTACTAGGGGTGGAACCCAGAGGCTTTCTACCTCCAGGCTATACTCCCAGACCTTTTTTTTTTTATATTTTATTTGGAAACAGGGTCTCACTAAGTTGCTGAGAGCCTCACTAAGTAGCTGAGGCTGGCTTCGAACCCGTGCGATCCTCCTGTCTCAGCCTCCCAAGCGGGGGAATTACAAGCGTGCACCACCACGCCCAGCTTGGGGGTCTTAAATACCAGTTGCAGCTAGTATTTTTCTTCGATTATGTAGTGAGGAAAAATACAATTAATTGTTAGTTGTCACTTTTGATGAAGTCAACTGTCAAGAAATTTCCAACAAGCATTAAAGAAGTGAAAAAGTGCCAATAAATGGCCTGGTAAAATTATTTGATGATTTACATTTCTTTAAAAAATGGACTATCCAGGCGTGGTGGCACACACTTGTAATCCCCCACTTGGGAGGTGGAGACAGGAGGATTGTGCAGGTTTGAAGCCAGCCTCGCTGACTTAAGAGGCCTTATTTCCAAATAAAATATATATAAAAAAATAGGTCTGGGAGTATAGCCTGGAGGTAGAAGGTTTCCATCCCCAGTACCACAAAAAAAAAAAAAAATTGACTATAACTCATCAAAGTGGTGAAAAATTGTAAAAGCCTCAGTGTAACTTTGTCAGCAAACAGAACTCAGTACTGTACTAGAAGTTAAGCTCATCTCAACTCAAATTAGAGGCATTAGACCTTAGGTTAAGTTACTTTGTAAAATCATGAGGTTAATGACAAAGTATAGAATGCGAGTTCTCTCAAATCCCTTTCATACACTATCAAATTTAAATGTTTCAAATCTTGAAAATTAAGAAGAGCATAGATTAAATTTCTGGATCATTCTCTCTCTCTCTCTCTCTCTCTCTCTCTCTCTCTCTCTCTCTCTCTCTCTCTCTCTCTCTCTATTTTTTTTTCTTGTGGTACTAGTGATTGAACCCAGGGGCATTCTATCTCTAAGCTACACACCTGGCTGTTTATTATTATTATTATTATTATTATTATTATTATTATTATTATTTGGAAACAGTCTTGCTAGGTTTCTGAGAATCTCCATAAGTTCCTAAGGCTGTATACACACCTGTGATTTTCCTGTCTCAGCCTCTCATGTACAGGATTACAGGTGTATACCACCCTTCCCAGGTCCTCTACTCTTTTTGAAGTTTCAAATGCTTTATAAATCACTAATTTAAAAAAATACAAAAGCAGAATAAGTCAGAACTTTGAATTGCCTTGTTCTATTTTTTGAAGTAAATTTCCTAATGTACATTCAGAAACATATCAATCAGTAAGCACAGCATGAGAAGGAGGGAGAGGGAGGAAATGGAGTGGGAATTGGGGAAGGGCTAAATGAGTGATGTGTGAATGTATGCCTCTACCATTTTGTACTCTTTTAAGATATATGACTAGAATGCACTAATAAAAATTTAAAAAAAATAATTCTTATTTAAAACCAAACGACTGGCTGGGTATGGTGGTTCAGGCTTGTAATCTCCATACTTGGGAGGCTGAGACAGGAGGATCACACAGGTTCCAAGCCAGCCTCAGCTACTGAGTGAGGCTCTCAGCAACTTAGTGAGACCCTGTTTCCAAATAAAGTATAAAATAGGTCTGGGAGTATAGCCCGGATGTAAAAAGCCTCTGGGTTCCACCCACAGTGCCACAAAAAATAAAAATAAAAAATAAAAAAATAAAACCAAACGACTAATCAAAGAATAAACCAATCATATAAAATATACAATAAAGCTGGGTGTGGTGGTGCACGCTTGTAATCCCCACACTTGGGGGGCGAAGACAGGAGGATTGCTCAGGTTTGAAGCCAGCTGCGCTGGCTTAAGAGACCCTGTTTCCAAATAAAAAAATATAAAATAGGTCTGGGAGTGTAGCTCGGAGGTAGAAAGGCTGCCAGGAACCCCAGTACCACAGTAAGTAAATAAATAAATAAATAAATAATACAATAAATTATTTTTTAAAAAATCACTTACGGATTTGGTTTCATAGCTTGTATTAATCAGAATTCTCACTGCTATAATTCAAGACCTGACCATATAATTAGAGGAAGATTTATTTACTTACAGTTTTCCTTGGAGATATTGTGGTTCAGTCCATATGAGTCTAGAAACCATGGCTCTCAGGATATGATAGGGGTGGCAAGGAGCGATAGGGATCCTCCTTTAATGTTTCAAATTATCTCTAGATTACTTATAATTACAAGGCTTTATTCTCATATTGTGGAGGCCAGAAGCAAGAAAGCAAGGTAGGGTATAAGAAATTATGTATAATCCTCATGGCAGCAGCCCCAGAGATTGCATTCTCCAGCCACACCCTGCCATCCTGGGCTCCACCCAGATAAACCCTTTATAATGGATCTGTGGATGAGATTACAGCCAACCCGGGCTTCCAACATTACTACTTTATTTCTGTGATGGCTGGGGGACCCCCAAATCCAAAACACTGTAGAACCCATGTGAGTAAATTACATGCCTTAATGCTACATTTCCAAATGCTGTTACTAAATAAAAATGGAGACTGGAGAACATATAAAGTATGTTCTGTGAGGAAAAACATTTTCTGATCTACCTCCTAAAATGACAATTTTACTTTACTCTTTGCTAAGTTCTTTGTTCAATGCAATGCTCTACATTCATATATATTTATACAATTCTGTATTATAGTTATTCTCACTTCTGCAGAGCATTGGCTCCAGGACCCTCTTCAAACACCAACACCCAAGAATGCTCAGTTCCATTACACAAAATGATGTGGTGTTCACTTATAACCTATACAATCCTCCTTTATGCTTCAAATGAACTCTAGATTACTTATAATGGCTAGTAAAATGTAAGTGCTCTATAAACTAAATTTATACTGAGTTTCTCAGTATAACAAAGGCAAGAAAAACAAGTCTATACATGTGTAAGAACAATTTTTTTTCTTTCATTGGGGCATTGTAATGATACATCTTGATGCAGTTGAGAATGATAGAGGTATATGAGTACACAGCACTTACTGAGCCCTCCCCCAATACTCTCCTCACTCACTCTCACTACCTACCTTTCTTTGCTCAGTGCAATGACTGGCTTTGATAAGTCTGTGTGTGTTGATCATGACCATTAATGTGTTTTTCTCTTCAAGTCTTCCTCTCACTTCACATCACCCTCAGCTGCATCCCCACTTTCACTCTGCTAAAGTTTCTCCTCTGTCTGGAATCCCTCCAGTGTTCTAACTTATCCCTAGCTTGTGCCTACAAGGAAGAACATCTGACTCTTCTTTTTTTGTGCGACTCACTAATTTCACAGTTTTTAAAAAATACTTTCTTTCCATTCAAAGTTCACTGAAACTGCACTTTCAGGAATCATACATAGAGAGGGATGGCTGTATTTCTTAATTTTAAAAATATATTCTTGCAGGGCATGGTGGTTAAAGCCTGTAATCTCAGTACTTTGGAAGTTGAAGCAGGAAAATTACCAGTTCAAAGGCAGCCTTAGCACCTTAGCAAGACACTCTGAAAAGAAAAGAAAATTGGTCTAGGTGTGTAGCTCACTGGAATAAATCCTTAGTACAATAAGCATACACATAAAATATATTTTGAAAACACCAGGTATTCTGAAGGAATAAGCTGATTTTGTTGTTGCTCTGAGTAAAATCTAGATGTTTGTACATATTTTGCCAAAAAATACTATGAGTAGTATTGAAAACTATGGGTAGTTGTTCAAGACAAAAATTTTATTAAATTATTGTTGACTTGATAGCAATAATTAAAATTTCAGACATATTTTCTGAGTAAATTATCACAGTATTCTATAAAACTGACATTTTTTGTGTGTAGGATTTCAGAAAAATTACTTGACATGTGTATCTCATAAATGATTATCTTCGAACTGGGGTTTTTCAAACTAATATTCTCTTCCTGAGAAAGTTTACTGGTAATGTTTAAGGGCACTGATTCTCAATAAATAGAATGATTCTTTCTGGAGGTTCACTTTTAGCCAGCAGTGCTTTTAAATATCTTTATATTAGTGCTATATTTATATGGTATTTATATGGTAAATACCATATATATTTATATATATGGTATTTATATGTTTGTAAATATTTAATATTTTCATGGAAAAAATTAAGAGATAATACCTGCAACTTGAAAATATTTTTGTTACTAAGGCTGCTTACGATATGCCTCCAGACAACTCTAAGTGATCACTCATTCTCTCCTGTCACAAGAATAACTATAATGTAAATATTTGAAAGGCATTATAATAAAATGATCCCAAAGTCCCAATAGCCTTAAGATATAGTAACTTTTTATTCAACTATTTATGACCCCTCAAAAATCTTAAATAGTATAAAAAGGTCAGAAGTTGACATTGAAAAAATTTCAAGGCAAATGGTGACATTTCTTCTAATGTCTACACTTTTGTGAAAATGTACATGGTGCAAATGAGTATAAAGCTATATCTGTAATGTAAAATAGAAAAACCTGTTAGACATACCATAACTGTGGTATTAAAAGAATAAAAAGGATAGGCTTTTTATTTTTTAATAAATGGAGCATGAGTAGGAAAAAAAAGCTTCAATTCTTAGTAACTTCCAGAGGGAAGAGTCTGAACACTGTAGATAAAGCTGACTATGGCTATCTGAGCAGGGAAAACTTATGAAGAGGAGCACACCAGGCATAACTGGGGCATGGACCCATGTGAATGGCCATGACAAACAGTAGAAAGTTTTTTTTTTTCTTTTTTGCATTGAGGTGAAACTATTTTATTGTAATTTCCTAAAAATCTGCCATACTCCTTATTTCATTTTAGCCTCAAATGCCAACCATAACTTTACTTTGCGTCTTCTACATTTTGGTGTAGGTAAAGTGCACAATGACTGATTGGAATAAAAGTACAAAATGACATCAAATTACCTGTGTATTTTATGGCTCTGATATAAATTTTTGGACTTCCAAAATGATTATTTAAAATTTTAATTATTTTAACTTTTAAATTGTCATACTTAGTAGGGGACTTTGCTTTTTCTTTTGGGGCATTTTAGGATTTATTATTTCTTTGTAATAATTTTTATGTTAACTAGAGTGCATTTTAAGTATCAACAGTTTTATTTTACTTGTCCTGCTTTAAGGGTAGTTAATTTAAAAACTGGAATTTCTTTTTTAAAAAAATTATCAATTCTCAAATTTAATCTTCCTTCTCTGCCATTTCCCCTTCTTTTTCTTTTCTTTCTTTCTTTTTTTTTTTTTTTTTTTTTGCGGATCTGGTAATGGAACCCAAGGGCATTTGACCTCTGAGCTATAGCCCCTGCCCTATTTCTTATTCTTTATTTTGAAACAGGATTTCAGTGAGTTGCAGAGGGCCTCACTAAGTAGCTGAGGCTGTCCGCAAACCCCAATCCTCCAGTCTCGGCCTTCGGAATGATGCTGGGATTACAAGCGTGCACCACCACACCAGGCTTCCCCTACTTTTTCAATCTGTAAAATTCATTCACTTTTTTAGTGTTCTCTTTCCATTGTTCCTCCTTATCTTCTGTTACATTAACCTTGGAAATATACTTCTTCTTACTTCTCCTGAGAAAAACAGTTCTTTCTGTCTCCATTTTCTCTCTTTTCACACCTTGTACAAAAGAATTTAATTGGCTTGAGACATTAATATATTATATATTGTTTTTTATTATGAGTGTAGAGGTGAATTTGGAGAAAAATTTGAATATATTCACCTAAGGAGATGATATGAACTAGTAGTCCACATGCATTTTTTTGATCAGCCCACCAGTTTTGTCCCCTATACTATCTTGACATTTTATTTTCTTTCTTTCTTTTTTAATAAAATAACTTGATAATTTTTTAAAACAAAAAATTCTCATGAAAACATAATTATTTAAAATATTTCTTTGTGAAACTTCAGGGAAGATGATGACCAAGGAAAGCAGCACATACCAGTCCTGCAGACACTCGATCTTCATTCCCTTTAAAACAGCATTCTGCAAAAGCCAGAAAATACCATAACTAGAAAAATAACATGATAATTACAAGCCAGCAGGGAAAAAAGTCTAGAAGACTGATCAGAGAGCAGAAAAGAAACTTAACTTGCCTTGGGGTCACTGGCACCACAACAGCACCATTTTGCCTCAGTGAACCCAACTCAAGAGATGAACAGGAAAATAACAAAGACCCTGAAGTAAGTTGCAGATCATTGGAACTGTAAACTATCAATTCCTCCTACACAAACACTGACTACAACTTCCAGCAGTGGCAGCAGACCTCACTATGCCCTCCAGAGATCCAGAGCATGGCTAGACCACACCATAAGTGAAGCTGCCACTCCTGCAAGAGAAAGTCCAGACCATTGCCCCCAGGGACTCGTGCAACTGTGATAAACTCTCTGAGTCTGAGACTTTCCAGTTCAACCTGATGAAGATAGGGGTAGAATTTGCTGTACATAGCAGAGACTCAGACAGACTTAGGCTCTGTATCAGTGGAGAGAGTAGGGTGAGACCTACTCTTAACACAAGATCCAACTAGTAGGATCTCTGGGATCATGACAGACCACCCAATTGTGGTGAACAGGAAATAGTCAGACCAGACCAGTCATAGCTGTGGAGAAAAGAGACTCTTACATTGAGTTTGGTCTCAAAGGCATCTGTCACCTACAGAGACAGGGAGAGACTGAGACTCCACATTTTTGCAAAGTGTGGAGGAAGAGGTATGCTTGACACTTGATCCAGCCCTATTGACACTAGCCATCTGTGTAGACTGAGAAAGACTCAGAGAACCAGGCTTGCAGCAGAAAAGGTGTAAATGGAATTCAGTATCCTCAGAGAGAGAAATTGCAGAGGTCTAGTCTGCTGAATATTCATTTATTTCTAGGGTTGCATTAATTTGCTGTTGTTTGGCTTTTTATTCTTTTTTTGTGTATCCTTTTTTTTTTTCCTATCTCCGGGCTACACTCCCAGACCTATTTTATATATTTTTTCTATTTAGAAACAGGGTCTCCTAAACCAGCGTGGCTGGCTTCGAACCTGTGCTCTCCTTCTGTCTCTGCCTCTCAAGCGCGGGGATTACAAGCATGCGCCACCACACCCAGCTTGTGTATACTTATTTACTTGCTTCCAAACCCCTCTCCCAAGCTTCTTCCCTTGTACATACCTACTTTCTTCTCTCTCTCTCCCTTTTCTTTTTTTCTCTCTCTTTTTTTCTCTTTATTGTCTTGTTTTAAATCCACTTCATATCACTATACTAGAAACCCTACATTGGTTACTAGACTACTGTTACATATTCACTATCTCTAATCTCTACTGTATACTACCTTGCCAAACTCATACTGTCATTCTATTCAATCCTATTTGTGGTTTTACCTTATTCCTGAATGCATGACTTCACTTCTCTCCTCACTCAACCTTCAATGTTGAATACAACACAACTTTCCCTTGACCAGATGACACCTAAAGACTGAGAGAAATCTATCAAAAGCAACAGATACAAACTTCTGAAATCATGAGAAGGAGGAATAACAATGAAGCAGTGAGCTTCCACAACACCACAATAACAGAACCTGATAATATAGAACTGAAGCAACCTCCAGAAGGTCAAATCAGAAATGTAACTTTAGAAAAAGTATAGAACTTTCAAAAAAAATTTAGAGAGAGTGAGGAAAAAAAAGGATGCAATCATTGCAGTAATGGCATCAATACAAACTATAAAGAATTGATTAGACCACATGGAGAATTGAATCTCGGTCCTAGAAGATGATTACTCCAAAAATAAGTGTATAGTATATAACTTAGAAAAAACAATTCGACAGCTTGAGTTGGACATTGATGAAAAAGGGCCCATTTTAAAAGAGCTATAGAAGGTAAAACCAAAGGGATCAACAATCTTTACAAAGAAGTAATATTAGAAAATTTTCCAAACATAGAACAAGAGGTCAATACACAGGTATAGGAAACGTCTAGAACACCCTTTAAACAAGATCAGAGAAAATGTTCCCCTTGCCACATAATAGTTAAACTGACCTATGTAGAAGCCAAAGAGAGAATTTTAAAGTTTTGATTTGTATCTCCCTGGTTGCTAATGATGTTGAGCATTTTTTCATACATTTACTGGGCATTTGAATTTCTTCTTTTGCAAAGTGTCTATTTGGTTCATTTGCCTATTTTTTATTGGGTTATTTGTTTTCTTAGGGTTGAGTTCTTTGAGTTCTCTATATATTCTAGATATTAGTCCTCAACCGAGGAATAGTTGGCAAAATTTTTCTCCCATTCTGTTTGCTCTCTGTTGAGATTCTTGATGGTTTCCTTTGCTGTACAGAAGCTCTTCGGTTTTATACAATCCCACACATTGTTTACCTTTTAGTTTCTTGTGCCTTTGGGGACTTGTTGAGAAAGTTTTTACCTGTGCCTATGTGTTGAAGTATTGGACCTATGCCCTCTTCAAGGAACTTTAAGGAATTTTACTCCGCCATAAAGGAGAACACAATTACTTTATTTACAGAAAAGTGGATGAAACTGAAGAACATTATGTTAGGTGAGATTAGTCACTCACAAAAAATAAGAAACCGGATGCTCTCCCTAACATGCGGAAGCTAGGGTGAAATTGGATCATACAAGGAGCTCTAGATGAAGAAAGAGAAATGGAGATGAGTAAATAAGGTTACCTAACTGAAGAGGATGGGAGGGGGAAGAGAAAAATTCCCTACTGTACATAATGTACATTTACAAATATATCAAAGTTAATCTCTTAGTCAAATATGTGAAAAGGGGAAATAAATTGGGCGGAAACTGAGTAAGGGCTAATTGGGTGATGGTACCTCTGCCATCTTGTACTCCTTTAAGATGTATGACTACAATGTACCAATAAAAAAGTAAATATATTAATTGATTCCTCTTAATACAACTTTGTTTGCATTTAGTTACTACATTTCCTAGTTTAATGAGAATATCTAAAATTTATCTTCACATCGATGTGCAAAGTTTTTTATGCATAATAGAAGGGTTCTTGAGATAAGCTCCTAAACTCTTGCCATTTCTTTTCACTAATGTCAAGAATTTTATTTTTCTGGCACAGAAAACTACTCTGTTGGGTTTCCTCTAGAGTAATCTGGCTCTGCCAAGTCCCCTGTAATGGCTTTCTCAAGGAATAACCAAGATAAAAGTATCCAAAATGATGTGACTGAGAGCAACTGAATATGTGCTTTGTTTGGAGCTAGGTTTCTCCTCATGCAGATTTTTCCATCTCTCCTTCCCTACTCTAATATCAAAGGTTCAAATTCCTCTATTATCAACATTAGTTTCTGTTTGCATTCACAACAAACTTCCTTAATTGAAATACCTAACATTTAAACCCCCTTCTTTCTTTTCTTTGAATTTCCAGATACAGTTATAAAATAGCCATATTATTTTATCTAGCATAGTAGGGACCAATCCTTAGAAATATAATTTTTGCACATAATTTCAAACATGTTTACAATCTTAATAATTGTTTCTTATGTAGTCATAAGCTAATGATTCATTTTCAAATAGTTTTCATATGACTACTTTATTTTTAAATAAATTTTTATTGGTGCATTGTAGTTATACATCTTAATGGGATTAAAAACTTGTGGAGATATACATGCACACATCACCCAATCAGCCCTTACCCATCTCTAACCCTTTCCCTTCCCCTCCCTTTTTCCAATTTTTGGTTTCCTGATTGACTTTGATATGTTTGTTTAAGAACATCATGTGCTGGCCGGGCGTGGTGGCGCACGCTTGTAATCCCCACACTTGGGAGGCAGAGACAGGAGGATCGCGCAGGTTCGAAGTCAGCCGTGCACGCTGGCTTAGGAGACCCTGTTTCCAAATAAAAATGTAAAAATAGGTCTGGGAGTGTAGCCCAGAGGTAGAAGGGCTTCCAGGAACCCCAGTACCACCAAAAAAAAAAAAAAAGAACATCATGTGCTTTAAAGAGTTTCCCTCTTCCCCCCTCCCATCCCCTCAGATAGATCACCTTAATTGCTCCTCTATGGATCCCTTCTTTATCTAAAGTTCCCATCTCTCCCTAATTTTTGCACATTAGGGAAAGCATTTGATTTCTTAGTTTTGGGACATTTCACTATAAATGCCATAATTTTGTTCTCCTTTATAGCTGAGCAAAATTCCATTGTGTACACATTCCATAGTTTTGTGATCCACTCATCCGTTTAAGGACATCTTGGCTGGTTCCATATTTTGGCAATAGTGCCTCGTGCAGCTATGAACATGGTTGTTCATGCATTAGTTTGGTATTTTGGTTTTCTTTTTTTTGGTAGTTACCCAGAGTTAGTATATGCTGGATTATATGGTAAATTCATTTTCTTTCTTCTGAGGATCTTCCATACTGTTTTCCAAAGTGGCTGCATTAATTTGCAATCCCACCAATAATGAATTAAAGCTTCTATTTCTCCACATCTGATCAATTACATTTTCTTTCTTCCTTGGAAGTCCTTCTTTTAATTTCCACACTGATTCCCACTTACTGAAATCCTGAAAGCCAGAAGGTAAGTAACTTTGAAAAGATGATCCGCTCACAACTAAATTTTTTGATAAAGGTCACTTGAATCTGGGTATCTTCTGAGAGATGAGATGAGGCAGCAACAGCTTCTAGTGCTCCCTGGTCGCATGGTTGCTGGCCCTTTGCTGTGGAGTAGGCCCTGGTCCCAGCCCTGCTATTTGACAGGCTCCTGGCCTGGCCTCGCTATCACCAGTCCTGGCCCCACCACGCAGCAGGATCCAGTCCCTGTCACCATTGGCTGGACTTCTACAGAGGTCCCATTTTTTCATATATAATATATGTATGTATATATAATGTATATGTATGTATATTAGTAGGAGAAAACAGTATGTGTCGTTTGCAGAAGCTGGGTGCCCAAATCCCTAGCAGCAATAGATTTTATCTCCCCACCAAAATCAGAGGCCCACAGCTTCACCACGGAGAGCATGATTCGCAGCTCCAAGCACACCCTGATTCCCAGTGCAGTGCAGAGGGGCAGGGTGGCCATGAGTGCCAAATCTCCCAGGATGCCCTGCATAGCAAGCTGGCCAGGCCATGTAGGTGGGGCTCCCTCCAACTTGTCCCAGACATTTTTCTTACATAGTATGTTGTCAAGAATTCCTGAGCATGTGTGACAGGATCTCTCTACTTTTGGAAAGATTTCTAGAGAAATTCAAGGTGGACTGGATTGGATCTGTCTGCCTCTCCCTAATACTGGCTGCCACCACCACCGCCGCCATCTTGGTCCATCTCTGCGAACCTTTTTTCTTACATAGTATGTTGTCTAGAGTTCCTGCGCATGTACGGCAGGAGCAGTCTACTTTGGAGGAGATTTCTTAAAAAATTTAAGATGGATTGGATTGGATCCGTCTGCCTCTCCCGAATACTGGCCGCTGCCGCCACTATCTTGGTCTCTCCTAGAATATATTGTTGTTAAAAATTCCTGTGCATGTGCAGCAGGAGTGTCTACTTTCTGATATCTTCTGGGATGTCCCTTTAAAAATCACTTTTCTTGCAGTGGAGGGTGCCGTGCCATCTTGCCTCTAATTGCCATATGACTACTTTTAAACTGTTGATTTTACTAGGAAGTAGGAGCATTTATTTGTTTTTTGTTTGTTTATTTGCTTATTTATTTTTTCTGTGTGAGTTGATTAGCATAAAAAGGGCATTTAACTTAAGGGTAGTTCTTTACAGACTACATTGTATTCATGTGAGCTACAACTCTAATTGTGTCTTATTCAAGGGTCACTCTGAAATGTTTAATGTAAAATTACAAAAGCATCTTTAGCATCCTTTAAATTGATTGGATCATAAATATAGATAAATAAAAAATACTAATTTAATAAAACATTACTAGACTGTTTAGTTGAATTTAGAATGACTCAGGAAAGAAAGATTAAAACTCTAACTGCATTTGTATTAACAAGCTCTGTTTATAAGAAATAATTGTCGCTTTAGCTGATTTCCAAAACTGAATTTTTCAACACTACACAAGAAATAATTGAAAATATACAATCTAAATGTTTAGTAATATATAGCATAATATTATTATAAATTATATATTTTAATTTGTTTAGTAACATAGAATATCTATTCTATTTTAGTTTTCACAAAAATCTTGAGAAGTAGACAAGGCAGGAATGTGGTCAGAGATATTAAAACATTATTAAGAAAATTAAATTACCAACATAGTCCCAGTTATTCTTAATATAGAATCCTCCTTATTATACCAAAGATCTGATAAACTTTCATTTGATACAATGGTAACTTATTAATCTTATATCACATAGCAAATATATTATAATGCAATATAATATTATATAATGAATATAGTATTATAAATGTAGTATATATTTTCTCGATCTATTTAAAAACAATATTTTTGAGCTTAGGAAAGAAAAGTTCTCCACCTCCCAGAAGGAGGAATGCTAATAATGTGGAAGACCACACCTGGAAGCCTTTAAAACTCTCCCTGTGAGACTGGGGAGCAATGAACTTCTCTTCCTGTGCAGAAAGAAGAGAGACTAGCTCATAGCTTTTATAGTTCTTAGGAGTTAAGAAAGAATTGATTGCTTTTTGGTAGAAAATAGTCTTTAATATATCTCCTAGGTAGTTAAAAATATTGCTACTATTTTTATCTATCTGTCATCTTGAGGTAAACCCTGGGCATTTCCAAAACATGCTGTGTCCAATGCGTTCCCAGGTAGGTGAGCCCAAATGTACAACACTGTCTCTAAGTGCATTGGATTGGCCAGTCACAAGCCTGAGATCATATCAGGAGGCAGGTTCTTAACTAAGTTTCAGTTACTTTTATTGGCCTTGCTATGGACTTTAGCATCGCCAATACAATTCTCAGAAAGTAGTTTTTGTTTTTATAATTTTATGCCCATTATTTACTAATTTAATGTTAATATTCATTCATATGAAAACCGAGTGGAAGTTTCAGTGATACTGGTCTTATATTAAAGGATGCTGAATGAAATTCATTCAATAGAATAATCAAATGCATTTACAAAAATCCCCTAAGCCATAGGCTTATGAATAAAAAGAGGATATTAGTACAATATATCAAAATATATGACATATATAGGCATCCAAATAAATTGAAGAAATATTTTACATGCCGCTTCATATTATAGATAGGATAAGGGGTATGGGTTTGCAATACTTTTCTCAAGATGATGATAAATGAGAGAACATTATTCTTGGAGTCTGTTTATATAATCCAAACAAGAACATCATCTTCTTTATTGACACACTGGATTTTCTACAGTGAATAATGACTGATACCTACCAATTTATTGTTACATTGCGCTTCAGTTTGAATCTGAAATGTTCCCCAAAAGCTCCTGTGTTGAATGCTTAGCCACCAGTTGGTGGTGCTATTTGGGGGTAATAGAAAGTATTGGACAAAGGGAAGTTAGAGGAAGCAGGGCACTGGAAGCATGCCCTTAAGGGAGTTTTGAGACCCTGGCTCCTTCCTGGCCTCTCTTTCTCTGTTTTCTGGGCTTGATGAAGAAAGCAGCTTGCCTTCACCATGCCCTCCTTGTCATATTGCTCTGGCTCACCACAGGCCTTAAAACAATTAACCCAACTAATAATGGACAGAAGCCTCTGAAACCATGAGCCCAAATAAATATTATTTTCTTCTCTTTTATTTTTTGAGGTACTGGGGATGGAACCCAGGGGCATTCAACCTCCAAGCTATACCCCCAGCCCTTTTTTTATTCTTTATTTTGCAACAGTGTCTTGCTGATTTGCAAAGGGCCTAAGTAACTGAGGCTGTACACCAACCGCGATTTTCTTGTCTCAGACAAGAAATGCTGGGATTACAAGCATGCACCACCATGCCCAGCTAATATTTCCTTCTTTTATATTGTTTATATGAGGTATTTTTACAGCAACAGAAATAAAAAGACTGTCAAACCCTGGAAGTATTTTGATTATTTTAAAACAATAATATACAGTAATATATTCTATATTCCCACATAGTGAAGATCAAAATAACAACAGTTCGATGAGAAATTTTGTTCCACAAAATATAGTTATTTTCATATAGCTAACGTGTATAGCTCTCATGGAATCTATGGGGCTTATGCCAAATATGTCACTTACAAAGTAAAAATGTTAAAACTTACACTTTAGTATGTAGATGTCTTCACCAACCAAATATATCTACCACCTGTGTGCTCATGCATACCTTTCAGCTTGTGTGTGTGCTATGAAAGTGATGAAATATGTGTAAGCCATGGTTCAAATTTGTAAGTTGCCAGTAATCTAGTGTTTTCAAAGTCTTATCACAGGAACATGTCCATGGACCTATAATTCCCAAGTTTAGTGTGATAGAGAAACTTCTGGAGAGATTATTACATTTCTAGATCTAAAACCCAGAGTTAGTGATTCACCAAGACTTTAATGGAATATCACAGATCCCAGCTTATGCAGGCATTTTTAGGAGCAGTTTTATACTTAATTTTGTAGAGTTGTGGCAGGATGAGAACTAAAATAAAACATCATAGAGGTAAACCTGCCTCAACTCAGTTTACAGTATGGTCAGTATGTTTCTCCTTCACTAGCATGAACTCATTAACATGTTATTTAACATTTCTCTGTTTTCAGTTTTCTATTAGTTCCTTATATATCATAGATATTGTTTAATTTTAATTCAATTAATTAGCAACTAAACATCCAATTTGCATACAAAAATGTTTACTATGACACTAAAGAATTTATATGGAACAAAGTCTTATGTTGTTAAATTTTATCAACCAAATACTACTCAGAAAAGTAATTAAAAATACAAGTCCAATGTTTTCAGTGTCTTTAGTCTGTTTTTTTTTTCATACAAGTAGGGAAAATAATGCAAAATACACTTGAATAAAGCCTGAAATTTAAACTATTTGTCAGGTACAATGGTTTTGTTCCTCCAAGCCTTCATGCAAATATTTGTTTCCCAAAAAAGCCATTATAGCATACTACTACACTCTTATAACAAAATGAAAAGCTTATATTGAGGAAAAATAATATTCCCAAAGGAGCAGGTACATTCAAAGTACATTAATTATGAAAACAGTTTTAAATGCTAATCTATGTACAAAACAATATTCAAAAATGAACCTCCTGTTACACTTGCCAGTGGGAAAATACAAGGTGTTAGGAGAAAAGCACGATGTTGCCATTCACATCCTGAAATAAAATAATCACATTTCTATAGTCTGGGCTATCATAGAAAACCTGGCATAAAATAAAGACTAACAGATCATTAACATATTTTATGCTTGCCTATAGGCAGGATTTCAACCACATAATAAGATCTTTACTAAAATTCCTTAGCAGATATGTATCCATTTAGAGTAAGATCAGACCCTCTGCATAAACATGAAGCAATTAAATAATAAGAATTTTTCATCATAAATTTTAGACCAATTCAAAAATAAAACTGTATCATATTGCCTACATGAAATTTTGAAAATGCAGCCTCCATTCTAGACCCAATCTACAGTTTAATTACAAAGTTACTAAAGGTGATCTCAATATACAGTGACTACTAATTTAACTCTTTGATTATGATTAGTAGAGTGTTTCCTTTAACTTAAGAAAGTCTCTCACCACTACCCCATCTCTCTTTCTTTTCTATCTCTCCTTCTCATTTATATAATTAGAAAATTAGAATTATCATAGGAGATAAGTAAAATTTATTCACATAAAACCTGGGGCCATTTTAATTCTAGACAAAATGAAGTAGTGCTTTGGCATAGCTCCAAAGCTCAGACTCCTGGGTCAGTTTGTCATTTCCTTCTCCAACCTCTCAGGGCAGGACTGTTCTCCAGGTAGCCTTGAGATTCCCTAGATTTCCCATCCTTCTTACGTGTGGTTCTCTAGAGAAACCATTGAATGTAACACCCTCCAGTAGAAAGAGATTGGCCGAACAGCTCAGTGGCTTTTCCAGTCACACCCAGTAAAAGGTTATACTTGAGCCTAGGATATCAGGTTGCCTCTGGGGTACCAAGTCCAGGGTAAGCTGCTTTCTCTGATCCCTTGACTATAAATTATTATAAATAATAATATAATATAAATAAGTGATTATAAATCCCTCCTAGAGCAAGTATTCTGAACCTTGGAAGATCAGTGCATTATGAATTCTAGACTTCTATTGTTTCTCACTGCCTGTCTTTAAGTAATAAACCAGCATCATGTAACTGTATATACGGGTGTTTGTTTCACAGTCTGTCAAGTTGGTAACATGGTGAACCTACTTTGCCCAATTGGAACAAAGAGTAGAATCCATCCTGACTGAACCATAGCTTATTGGGAAAGCAAGAGGGGCAATGCCCTGCCCCTCCAACCCAGTGTAGGGTAGAGATGTCAGCCTGGGGGTTCAGAGGCTAGCAGTGACCAGTGCATAATCTCCTAGAGCTGGGCACTTATGTAATGGCTCTTGGCTGAAAATCTCAGGAACTGGGTACTCAGATCAACCCTGAGGCATCTGACAGGGTACAAATCCACACAATTCAGACCTTTACAGAAAGAAAGACTTACTGTCTAAAGAATAGATATGAAAAATGCACTAGAAATTGTATGCAACCTGATTGTTTTATTTAGTAAAATTATTTCACAGATCCTTACTCTTGGGCATTGATGGAGACTGAGTGTATTACATATCACACTGCAAACTGCACTGATTCTTATCACTTGGGTACTCATAAATCCCAGTAATAGAATTAGGTAGGCTGAACAGAATTCAATGACCAAAGGGAAATGATACATTTAAGAACTTGCCCAGGAAGAATCTCAAGAGATTATTAAACTCTGTGAACATGTGGCTAGCTCACCAAAGAGAACAAAGAACCCTTAGGGAATATTTTGGATTCTCCATGGTGAATTAGAACCTTAGACTTAGAGATATGCCTGTTGGTGTTATGGCATGACTTAGTTATAGTTATGAAAAATAATAAACAGCATCCATGGGACTATGGCTAATATCTGGCCAGTGATGATTATCCTCAACTGACATGAGACATGGATGTTCTGCCCAATGGGCCAAACTACATGTAGTGGTGATGGTCAGGCAGCATGCCACCCCTACCATTGTATCTTGTTACATTGTCACTAACTTATGATCGTCACCAACATCTTAAATATTTGCTCAGGAGAAAAGCATCGAATGATGGGACTAAAAACCCATTTTCTCCCATTGTCCTAGAAGTGGAACACCTATAAAAACTTAAATATTACATATAATATACAATATAATTATATAATATATAATATAACTATGCTAAAATAGTTTTAACATAATAAAATTAATAAATATAAAGTGTAGGTTAAGATTTCTAACCTATTTAATTTAATGCACCTCTGCCAATTTTATTTAAATATTTACAGAATTGAAAGCTTGGGACTTTACAGGATAAAGAGTACTTTGTGCAAATACAAAAAATATGGCAAAGCTTGTATCTGGAAGAGACAAATATGTCACTCATGTTGAAGCTGGGACTACCATAGATGCCCTTGGTAAATACATGTGTCATATTTTTTGATAACTCATGAGAATTTATTATTTTTAAAAACTGTCTTTACTACCCATGAAAAACAACAATGCTGGCATTCTCAAGAAATACAATAGATTTTTATCACAACAGTAGCTGATTAAGGGCAATATGGGCCCTAAACTCTACCCTCCAACACAAGGGGAGAAGGACACTGCAGTGCGTATTGAGAAATGCTGTGCTTGCTGTTGTTGCTCAG
This sequence comes from Muscardinus avellanarius, assembly GCF_963383645.1. Taxonomy (NCBI): domain Eukaryota; kingdom Metazoa; phylum Chordata; class Mammalia; order Rodentia; family Gliridae; genus Muscardinus; species Muscardinus avellanarius. The sequence goes on from NC_137791.1 coordinate 85,812,200, forward strand.
TAGGAAAGAAGTTCGGGAAATTGTATCTTGGTCCTCAGTTTCCTTGTTTACATAATGATGCTCCTATGAATCTGGGTAAATTAATTAATTAATTTTTGTTTTTTATTTTGTAACACGGGGGACTGAACCCAGGCAGTGATGTTCTATCTTTGCACTACCCCCTTATTCATTTTTTTTTTTATGTGCCTTGTTAGGTTGCTGAGGCTGACCTCAAACCTACAATAATTCTATCTCAGACTCACAAGTACTGGGATTACAGATGAACACCACCACACCTAGCAAGAGCACATTAATTTAAAAAAAATTCTGAACGAAAGAAAAAGAGACGATTTCAACTAATGTTTGATCCAAAAAAATTAAACAAATATTTTAAATCTTTGCTATTTTTCTCATTACTATTATTGTTTTATTCTTTGTGTATTATGTGATAAAAATTAAAGTAAAAGATTAGCATTATAAAGCAACTTTTATATTCAAAGTCCAACTTAAGTATATGTAATTTTTATAAATAAAATGACACATTAACAAATAATAATAATTTTTCTGTAACTTTAGGTAAATAACGTCTTTGAGCAATAGGGGATTTTTCATACATTTTATCATTCAACAAATAAACATTTTACTATCTAGCCAAATGAAAGAAGCAGAAATATTCAGAATCCTTTAGGATTTTAGTTTTAAGCCCATAAGATTTTCACTAAATCAGCTTTCATCACTCTTAGGCCAGCCTCTCAATAAAATCTTGGAAATATGTACGTAAAAGTGGTAATACACTGTAATCCCAGTAGTTGGGAGACTGAGACAGGAGGATCAAACGTTTTAGATCAGTCTCAGCAATTTAGTGAGAGCCTTAGCAACCTATCAAGACCCTATATTAAAAAATAAATAAGTTTAATATAAAAGGTATAGTTCAGAGGTAGAACATCAGAATACCTCTAGCTTCAATTCCCAGTACCAAAAAAAAAAAACTATTAAAAAAGAATATCTTAGATAGGTTTAGATAAATACACGGTTTACTTTTGTATTTCTATTTTGTCAAAATAAGATGCATACATATTTTTGTGTGTATGTTATAGGCGATTGAACCCTGGGGAATTCTACCTCCAATATACTCCCAGCCCTTTTTATTTATTTTTTTTCAAATAGTACCTCACTAGGTTGCTGAGAAGACTTGCTGAGGCTATATTCAAACTTGCAATCCTACATTTTTAGCTACCTAAGTACTGATAATATGTTATTTTTTGAACATTTAAAATTATTCTAGCTGCTGGGTGTAGTGGCGCACGCTTGTAATCCCCAAGCTTGGGAGGCAGAGACAGGAGGATCTCACAGGTTCGAAGCTAGCCTTGCTGGTTTAAGAGACCCTGTTTCCAAATAAAATATAAAATAGGTTTGGGAGTGTAGCCCAGAGGTAGAAGGGTTCCATACCCCCCAAAAAATAATTATTATTATTCTACAACAAAGAATTTCAGCAGCTTTTTGTTAAGAAGTAGGTGAAAAAAAATCACAAAACATGAACACAATTAAGCTTTCTTATACCTGAAAATTTTTATAAGCTCACCTGCATTCAAAAGGCCTGTTTTGAACACTTAAATGTACAAGTGCTTTATGACAACAGGTGAAGAGGAAGGGAGAGAAAAAAGGAAATAATTTTTTTCTTGAATGACAGAGTATAAAAGTAGCATAAAATTATGACGGTAAAACCAAGTAGAAGTATGCAAGACATGTGTGACAGAAATAACTAATATAACTAAACGAAAAAGTATCTTTCAATAAATGTGAAAGAAAAATAGAAAAGTAATTTTTAAAAATGCAAGTGCCTTTAAACTGACACTGTCAACCATTGTCTAAGGAAATGAAAGTTTTGGCCAAAGACCTCAGGATTATATCCACACTGGTAAACACACTAAACTATAAAAGTGCCTCTTAACTCCTATGACTTCACGTTAATTAGTCAAATTTTTTTAGTACAAGTTGGTTTTAATAGGAATTTGACAATAAGTACAGAATATATCGGCCTCTTGATGTGAGCATATCACTTATTAGATTTCTTTTTTTTTTTTTTTTTTTTTGGTACCGGGGATTGAACCCAGGGGTATTTTATCTCCAAGCTCCACTTTTTTTTTTTTCCAATACTCTAGATGGAACCCAGGGGCATTCTATCTCCAAACTACATTCTAGCCCTAGTTTTTATTCTTTTTTTTTTTTTTTTTTGGTAGTACTGGGGTTCCTGGAAACTTTTCTTCTTCTAGGTTACACTCCCAGACCTATTTTTAAATATTATTTTTTTTTATTTTTAAAACAGGGTTTCTTAAGCCAGCGAGGCTGGCTTTGAACCTGAGCCATCCTCCTGTCTCCGCCTCCCAAGAGCGGGGATTACAAGCGTGCACCATCATGCCAGGGTCTCAATGAGTTGCAAAGGGCCTCACTAAGGAGCTAAGGCTGGCTGCAAATCGAGATCCTCCTATCTCAGCTTCCCAAATGCTGGCATTACAAGCCTGTGTCACCACGCCCGGCTGACTCATTACATTTTCCTATTTCTTATCTATATTTCTCATTATTATGTAGCCATTCTAATTTTGTTACCCATCTTTGCATTTGAATCATGAGAATCTATTCATAAGACATTTATTCTTACATACTTTAGGAAACCTGAGTGTGCAGTATTGAGATCCATATTAGGAACTTATGCAATTCCCAGGGAAACAGTTTCTTCCTAGGTTTGATAGAAAGCCAGCTCCCCAGGAGAGTTTAAACTTTGTTGTAAAACTTTCTTAACTCTTCTTGTGATATATTTTTCTCCTTATTGCTTATCTCTGCAAAAAACATTTTCAATATTTTGTAGTTGAAATTTGTGTGTGTGTGGTACTGGGAATTAAATTCAGTAATGCTCTACCTCTAAATCACACCTCAAGACCATTTTATTATTTAATTTTGAGACAAAGCCTCCCTCAGTTGTCCAAACTAGCCTCAAACCTGCAACCCTCCTGTCTCAGCTGCCCAAGTACTGAGATTATCGGCATGTGCCACCATGCTTGTCGGTAGTTGAAATCTTATTGGTTCTTTCAGGACTTTAAAAACATGTTTAAACTACTTATTTCTGTGAAACCTCTGGCTGAAATATTTTCTTATTTTTATCTCCCATGATATTTGGTATTTGTGTGTGACCATGCCTATACATGTGTATAAACATATTTATAATCACATATTATTCCTACTTGTAGTGTAGTTTCTTATTTTTCCTAAATGACTATAAGCTACTGAAAAAGAAATATGAAATGTTTTTATTATATCCACTTTGATAACTTCTGCAGATTTATTTTTAAGACATAGGAAATTTTGTCCTCTGTGGGGTGTGTGTGTGTATGTGTGTGTGAGTGTGTATATGTGTGTGAGTGTGTACACGCACATCCAAATAAGTGATGCTGAGAACTGATCCCAAGCCCTGGAACTGCTCTACAACTGAGCTATATTCCGAGTCCCCGAATCTGAAAAATATTTAAGTAAATATTTATAATATATCAAAACTTTTCTGAGCACTGCATTTAGGCCTATTGAATTAATTGTCAGTAGATATACAATTCCATTCTATACTGTTTCTCACAAGGAAAACTCAGTATTCTCTTTACATATTTTTATGTTAAATAATAGTAATTGATAATAATGACAATACATTGTTCTGAAGAGGCAAACTATCCATTTAGTAGGAATAATACCTGGAAATCTCTTCAATATAGCAGGCAGGAATCATTCTCTCCAGCTGTTTGTGGTGTTTTTACTGTACCCAGCTATATAATTTTCTTAGCAAAGGAGTATCATAGGTATTATAGGCAAATAGATCCAGGAGGTTTCTTTTGGTCAAGGTTGGCCTTGTTTAATTCTAGAAAAATAACCACTGCACAGAATAAGTAGACTTTATCATAGATCATGTATGGCTTTCTGAATGGAAAGGAAGTAATTAATCCTTAGAATGCTCTAGTGAGGTGAATTATCCCAGCTTTAAAGGTGGAGTCTAACACAGAGAGTGAACTGAATGGTCAAATTTCACATTCAGAATCCTCACCAAAGTTATCATTTGTAGTAATGAACATCTGCCAAGAGGCCTGTGCCCAAACAAGAGCCACAGTCAGTCTTAATTGCTGTGGAGTGACACTATCAGCCACACTGTGTACTTTTAACTAAAAAGATTTCTAGGCTACTATTGGCATCCAAATCAAAGAAACAGAACATGTGATGTGTGTATGTATTTATGTATCACTTTAAATCTCATTGTATTGTATAATTGCAATGCACCCATCAAATATTTAAAAAGAAGTTATAAAAAAGAAAGAAAACCCCATATACTGATAGAAAGGAAAGCATAAATGATGTATCAAGTTAACATTTGAAAATCCCCTCAGAATTACTCTTAAAATTTGTCCAATTAGAATTTAAGCCATAGAAATAGCAGATACTTTTTGGTCAGAAAACAGATTTTTCATGTTATAATTAGAAATTAGAAGAAGAGTTCAGTCTATGCCTAAGTTATAAAGGTATTCTAGGAATGGGAGGAGTGGGCCAAAGAGAAGAGGATAGGAGGCTTTCTGGAACGTTCTATGCTAAGTGAAAGAGAAGCCACTCATAGGGAGCTGGACTTATTATAGAGCTATGATTCATTTAAAAAGCTGGTGATTCTGGAATATCAACTTCTTTATTGACTGTCCAAGTGCCTATGAGTTCTACAAAGACATATACAATAAGTTAAAAAGACAAAAATTATTTCATTGGAAGATTTATACCTGGCTTCTTCTCTGCTCTGACATGATATAAATCAGAAGATAGATATGAATCTTCCAAGTTCTCCTCAAACCACCTTGGGCATTTGGCATGAAGCCTCTCCTATAGACACAAGGACATAAGGCAGGATGACAGCAGCTCACCTGAAGAATAATCAGTACCAGACATGGGTACCAATAAAGGCAACAGTATGTTCATAGAGGCCCAAATAAACAAGATAAAGATCAGCAGGATAGACCAATGCCCAGAGGAAACAGTAGATGGTGGTGGTAGTTGATGAGAGAAGTCTTATTTGAAAGGAAAAGAGAGGCACTGAAATTCCAGGAAGATACTTTGTTGAGCACTGATGTTTTCATCTGCTCTATGGGTAAGCTGCTAGTATGAGTCCTTATCTACTCACAGGCTGCTGAAATTTAGGGAAAAGGTGAAAGGTCGATTTAGTGTAGCACTTCTGATTTCTATACACCAATCTATCATATTTGATACCTGATTTTTATGTGATACAACTTCTGACTTTACCTTAATGAGTATATGTAGTATAATAAATCCTTAGCATGATTTCAAGGTTATTATATTACGTTATATGTTATAATACATTAACGGACAAAACCATCTTATAAAAGATGCAAAATCACATCAAACGTAATTTTAATGAACCCCCAAAACAAAAACAGTGTGAACCGAGTATAGAATTTTCCCCTAAAAATAATGTGAACCAAGTATAGAATCCTCCCCCTAAAAACACTAACGCGGTGTCATAGCATTACATAGAGATATGAGAATTCCAATGAAATGATACTAAGGGCTCTATAGAAGCAGTGAGAAAAAAATCCTCTTTTTTTTCTATTTCTTTTTAGTACTGTATCCAACTCAAGGTTGTTCTAATACGAAACTACATTTTCAGCTCTTTTTAAATTTTATTTTGAGACAGTGTCTCACTAAGTAACACAGGATGGCATTGAAGTTGTAATCCTCCAGCCTCAGGCTCCTGAATAGCTAGGATTGTAAGTATGCACCACTCTACCTGCATAGGAAAACATTTTAAATAAGTCAAGAAAAAAAATGCAAAACCCTACTGAACATGGATGACAGTTACATAAAAATGAGAAGTGCTTTAAGCATTGTTCAAATAAATAATGTCAGAAGAACTACCTGGTGGTGTGACTTAAACCCAGGAATGTGGGCTACAAAAATTCCTGCTTCTGAGATTTAGGAAATACCTTTTAATGGCCCAAAAATAGGACTTGAAATGTGCTATAGGTATCAAGAACAAAAGCCCCAGACTGTGACCCCCTCAGGAGACTCTGTCAATAAAAACCTCAGGTCACTAACTTTTTCTAAAGGGAAAAATTACCTGAAATCTATCTTTACTCACATTTGTATAATAATAACTTTACCTATTTTATGTGTCCAGAGCATAGTTATATACTTTGGCATAGAATGGTAAGCAACAGAGTCTTCACCTTCATGGATCTTATAATCAAGAAGGAAGAGAAAGAGAGAGTAATTAAATAATCACACATTACATATACTATGATATTGTACTTCATCAGGTTTAAAATATCATTTATTAAACATGAGATTTTTTATCATTAAAAAAGCACATATTTTGTGGTGCAATTTTTTAACACTCAGATTTTAATTTTTTATGATTTCAAGAATTCACCTAGACATGTTTTCATCCAATATCACTCTTAAAGTTCAGTACATTTAAGTTAAATCAACTGGAAAATGTTTTCTTAAACTATTTTCTATTCACAACCAGGATCCACTCGGTGGTATTGATGTCACCCCTCCCACAAACACACACACACTATCATTTACTGCATTATTGGGGATTTTAATGCTATAGGATTTCTTTGCAATGCACTCCACTTGTGCTTCCAAATTTCTTTCAAGCCATTGAATTCCTTTCTCCACAATTTTGCTGTCAGTAATTTCCAGTTTAGCATGTGAAAGGCAATCTCTGTGCACATTGATCAGCAACAAAATGCAACCTATCCTCATCTATTGTTATCTTTCTTTTTCAAATGCTATAAAGAAATGCATTGTTGCTTTGCACATAAATATGGAGTTGGAGCCATTCCTCTATGGACTTACCCTTGTCCAATACCAAATTTATACCATCCATTCATATGCATTTCAGCTTCTACAATGCACATTTAGTTTTACTGCCAAACCATTGTAACTTTAAAATAATTAAAAAGATGCTTTAACAGACATAACACAAAAATGCAAAAAATTTCATGTTTTACAAGCTTGTTTTCCAGTGATTAGACAATCATTCATAAAACTAAGTGTGCAAATTAAGTACAACAGAATGTCAATTTAGCCAAAAAAATTGTTGTGTTGAAACTACTGGATGACACATTCAAAGAACTTTTTAAAAATCTCATCATCATTTATGATAAAGGGTGATGACAAATTTGGAAGTAAAATCTTTTGGAAGAATTGTAGTTTCATTGTATAAATTGCAATATGTTGGGAAATAAATAACTCTATTGCAAAGCAATAGAGTTAACAAATACAGATAATTAACAAATATAGACAATAAGATTAAAAATATAGACAATAGGATTGACAAATGTAGGCAATTATATTAATAAATATAGATAATTTTTGTTTTAAAAGGAATGAAAGAAATATTGCTTAGTTTTAAGGGAAAGTAGGATGGAAGGATTATAATTTTCAGATATGGAAGTCTCGAACATGTCTAAGTACTAATTGGAAATATTTAGTAAAATGGGTCATGTTTCAGGGAGAAAAACAAAAGTGAATAATCAATACTGTACAGTGCATGAGGAAGCTGCAGGCGACCAGTTGAGCAAACTATCTAGTATGAAATCTATTCTTTCATTTGAGATTAGGCACAGAATAAAGGTTGAGATCACAGACTCTGGAACCAAGGCAACTTTTTGAAAATACCACCATTCCAGGTGATATTGATAAAGTTAGGTAGCTACTCTATGACTCGATTTCCTCATCTAAAAGATGAAGAGAGAGAATGGTACCAATCACACAGGATTATTGTAAGAATTACATAATCTGATATTTTTAAAATTTCTTAAAATTGTATACAACCAATATTAAGCATTTAAAATTTTTGTGTTATCATTTTTACACATATTTCAATACTCGTATTGAGAGAACTTGCTACATCAAGTTAATGATTGTTAGTTGTATATCACTGGATGAAACTTATAGTAGCAGTGATCTAATATTTACAGCACACATGTTTATTAGTAATTTAACTTAATTATGTCTTTCTTCACACTTTCAAATTCATTGCAGGTTTTAAAAGGTAGAAAAACACTTTATTAAACCAGCAGGCAACTTTACAATTCTCATTTTTTTACTTAACTCTCTAGAAAATGTGGATATGTAAAATGGTATGTTATTTGTAGTTTATAATGGTGACTTTTATTTCTTGCATGAAAATTTAGAAATGTGTAATATAGTCACATTTACTTTTCTTTGAAGGAACTTGGAAAGGCAATAGAAGTGTGTATTTTGCATGCATCAGACCTGGGTGTGAAGGAAGATCTGGTAACTTGTTACCTATGTGACAATGAACAAGTTGTTATTTCTTCACTTATAAAGTTAATGTAAAAATTGTCATCTCAAAAAGTCCTGAGCATTACATGAAAAAAAGCATGTAAAGCCCTTAAGGCCTAGCATTTTGTAAATGTTTAATTATATTAATTGAGGTTATCAGTACTTGAATTAAATTTATTGATGCTATTTTAATATAAACAAATACATTACAATGTAAGATATATGAATGTGACCTATCCATATAGTATATGTAAAGAGGTTAAATATTATACTGTGAGCAAATATCTGGTATATAATATTTGTGGTATGAATGAAAACAAATTGCTTAACATCATGACATACAAATGTCCCAGTGGCCTTCATTCTGCCATATAATTAATCAATTAGACATATTTGGAAAAAAAGAGTTGAAAAATAAAATATTATTTTGAAATTATGGATGAATAACTTCAAAGAAGTTATGTACTTTCATCCTTAATGCAATTTTAATTTATTATGAAAGAAAATAAATTTTAATTTTTTGTGTGTGGCGCTGGGATGGAAACCAGGGACATTCTACCTCTGAGCTACACCTCCAGATTTATTTTTTCATAATTTATTTTGAAACAGGGTCTCACTGAGTTGCAAAGGGCCTCACTAAGTAGCTGAGGCTGTCCACAAACTGAGATCCTCCTGTCTCAGCCTTCCAAATGCTGGGATTACAAGCATGCATCACCATGCCCAGCTTCAAAATTTTGAAATAATATGTACTTGCCTAGCTTTTCTCTATTCAAAATGACTGTGAAAGTTTTAGAGTTTCAAATTGGTGATTGCAGGATGCAGCACATCTCAGCTATAAAAAGTAAAATTCAACTACTGAGAAGGCAGCTTCTTGACAAAAAAAAAGTGGCAGAAAATATTTACAAATAAAAACACAAACAGGAACCACGGAGGAAGGAAATCCAATACTCTGTATACGAGATCCACCACAAAGAGCCCAAGCACATGACTGACCTGGTGTGGTGGCTGGTGCCATCTCGGGGTGTCACCGGAACCACAATTCCCGAATTGGGCTCCACAGTTCCCAAAAGTTCAGTCAAAATAATTCAAGAATTTAGTGGTGTGGCGGCTCACTCTTCTAATCTCAGCATTTGGTAGGTTAAGACAAAAGAATTGTGGTTTGCGGACAGCCTAAGCTACTTAGTGAGGCTCTCTGAAACTTAACCAAAATCTAGGGGACACTTTGAAGGCAGTGTTAAGAGGAATGTTTCTAGAGAGCATTGAGTGTCCACATAAGAAAAACACAGAGTTGGTAAATAAACAACCTAATGACACATCTCACAGACCTAGATAAACTGCAATAGTATAATTCCAAACCAACCAGAAGGCAGAAAATAATTAAATCAGAGCAGAAACAAATGAAATAGAGAAAAAAATCCAAAGAAGCAACAAAACAAAATCTGGTTCTTTGAAAAGACAAATAAAATTGACAAACCCCTGGCCAACCTAAACAAAAGAAAGAATCAACTCAAATAATTAAAATCATAAATAAAAAGGAAACATCACACAGACAATGAAGAAATTTAAAGGATTGTCAGAAACTATTTTGAAAATTTATACTCCAATAGACTGAAAAACATTAAACAAATAGATTTCTTTTTTTCTTTCTTTTTTTTTTTTTTTTTTGGTGGTACTGGGGTTCCTGGAAGCCCTTCTGCCTCCAGGCTACACTCCCAGACCTATTTTATATTTTTATTTGGAAACAGGGTCTCCTAAACCAGCAGGTGCGGCTGGCTTCGAACCTGCGCGATCCTCCTGTCTCTGCCTCCCAAGCGCGGGGATTACAAGCCTGCGCCACCACACCCGGCAAGAAATTGATAGATTTCTAAGCACATATAACCTACCTAAATTGTGTTAGGATAAGCAGCCCAGTCATGCCAAAGATGGCGCCTCTCCGGCTTCTCTTCCGGATTGTGCTGGTTACCTCATAGTTTGCCAAAGGGGCCATGGGGATGCCCAACAACCAGTCCCCTGATAACACACTCACTGGGGTATGAACCATCCAATCAGTAAATGCCCCGTACTTTGTATGATCTTGCGCTGTGAGCGGAAGCCCCCTCCTTTCAGAAAATCCCCAGCTGCCTGATATAAAAGGGAGCTGGGCTGTCTTAATAAAGCTTTTGCTTGCTTGCTTCTCTCCAACGGCTGGCCTTGGGTCTTTCCTGCGATGACCCCTAGACCCTTCAAATTGAACCATGAATACATAGTAATCCCTAATCAACCAATAGGAAGCATAAATATAGAAAGAGCAATAAATTTCTGCCATTAAATAAAAGACCAGGCCCAGATGGTTTCTAGCAGCTGAATTCTACAAAACTTTCACAGAACTAATCCCAATATCTCACAGCTTGTTCTAGGAAATAGAAAGAAATGAAATTCTCTCAAACTTTTTCTACAAGGCCCGTATCACATTAATACCAAAATCAAATAAAGATATCTCAAGAAAAGAAAATTACAGATCAGTATATTTGATGAACATAATGCAAAAATTCTAAATAAACTACTAGCTATATGCATTCAAAACCATATCAAGAGAATTGTATACCACAACCAAGTTGGTTTCATCTTAGAAAAACAAGGCTGATTCAACATATGCAAATAAATACATGTTATTTACCACATAAATAAAAGTGAGAACAAAATCCACATGATCATATCAATAGATGCTGCAAAAGCATTTGACAAAATCCAATACCCATTCATGTTAAAAACTGAAATATAAGCAATGCATTTCAATCTCATTAAGACAATATAATATACAATAAACCCAAAGCCAAAATCATATTGAATTAGAAAAACTGCAAGAATTTTCTTTAAATTCAGGAACAAGACAAGTATGACCACTATCACTATTCCTTTTCAACATAGTCCTTGAAATTCTTGCCACAGCAGTAAGACAAGAAAAGGATATCAAAGAAATTCAAATAGGAAAAAAGGAAATAAAATTTTCCTTATTTGTACATGACATAATCTTTTATCTAGAAGACACAAAGAACTCAACAAAAAGACTACTGGAGTTGATTAATCAATTCAGCAAAGTTGCAGGATACAAAATCAATCTAAAGAAATCAGTTGCTTTTCTATATGCCAATAATGAATCCACAATGAGTGAAATAAAGAAAACAATTCCATTTACAATAACCTCAAAACCTAGGAATAAACCTAACCAAAGATGTAAAAGACCTCTACAATGAAAACTATAAAATATTAAAAATTGAAGAAGATCTTGGAAGATGGAAAGCTTTCCCTTGTTCATAGATAGGCAGAATAAGTATTATCAAAATTGTCATTCTTCAAAAAGTGATCTATAGATTCAATGCAACTCCTATCAAATTACCCATGACATTCTTTTTAGAACTAGAAAAATCAATCATACATTTTATATGGGGAAAGAAAAGACCCAGAATAGCCAATGCAATTCTCATCAATAAGAACCAGGCAGGAGGCATCACAATACCTGACTTCAAATTACACTAAAGACCAATTGTAGTTAAAACAGCATGGTATTTGCAGAACATCAGGTATACAGACCAATGGAACAGAATAGAAGATACAGAAACAAGCCAGGTGTGGTGCCACATGCTTGTAATCCCCGCACTTGGGAGGTTGAGACAGGAGAATCGCACCAGTTCAAAGCCAGCCTCAGCAACTTAGTGAGACCCTGTTCCCTGTTTCCAAATAAAATATAAAATATGTCTGGGAGTATAGCCCATAGATAGAAAGCCCCTGGGTTTCACCCCCTAGTACCACCAAAAAAAAAAAAAAAAAAAAAAAAAAAAAAAAAAAAGAAGAAGATACAGAAACAAACCCACACACATAAATGGCCAAAACTCATGTACTGGAGAAAAGAGCCTTTTCAACAAATGGTGCTAGGAGAACTTGCTATCTATTATTAGAAAGATGCAACTAAATGCTTACTTCTCACTGTGCACATGAATCAGCTTGAGATGAATCAAAGACTTAGAATTTAGACTAGAAATTGTGAAGTTATTAGAGGATGGCATAGGCTAACACTTGAACATATAGGCACAAGACCTCTAAAGCTCAGGAAATTAAAATAAGAATTAACAAATGGGATGGCATCAAACTAAAAAAGTTTCTGTTCATCAAAGAAAACCATCAAGAATCTAAATAGCCTACAAAATGGGAGAAGATCTTTACCAGCCACCACTCTGATATCAAGAGCTCAAAAGACTCTACACTAGCAAAACAAATAAATGAATCAAGAAGTGGGCCGGGCATGGTGGCGCACGCTTGTAATCCCCGTGCTTGGGAGGCTGAGACAGGAGGATCAGGCAGGTCCAGTGCCAGCCTCAGCTACTTAGTGAGGCTCTCAGCAACTTAGTGAGACCCTGTTTCCAAATAAAATATATAATAGGTCTGGGAGTATAGCCTGGAGGTAGAAAGCATCTGGGTTCCACCCCCAGTGCCACCAAAAAAAAGAAAGGAAAAGAAAAGAAACAGGCAACTGAATTGAATAGACACTTCACAAAAGAAGAGACACAAATGGCCAATAGATACATGGAAAGATGTTCAACATAATTAGACATCAAGGAGATGCAAATGAAAACTACGCTGAGAATCCATCTAACCCCAATCAGAGTGGCAAGCATAAAGAAATCAATAAACAACAAATGCTTGGGAGGATGTGGGGAAAGAAGAACCCTTCATAGTCTAATAGAAACTTTTTTTTTCTTGTTACTAGAAATTGAACACAGGGGAATTCTATCTCTGAGCTGCACCCCCAATCTTTTTTTCTTTTTCTTTTTCTTTTTTTTTTTTTTTTTGCGGGTATGGGGCTGGAACCCAGAGGCATTTGACCTCCAAGCTACACCCTCTGCCCAATTTTTTATTCCTTATTTTGAAACAGGGTCTCACTGAGTTGCAAAGGGCCTCACTAAGTAGCTGAGGCTGTCCGTGAACCACAATCCTCTGGTCTCAGCCTCCCTAATGCTGGGATTACAAGAGTGTGCCACCACGCCCGGCTCCCAATCTTTTTTTTTTAAATTTTGAAATAGGGTCTTGCTAAATTATTAAATGGTCTCAAATCTGCAGATATTTCTCTATCTCAGTCTCTCAAGCACTGGGATTACAGGTGTGCTCCATTATGCCTAGCTGGAAACCTAATTTTCTAGCCTAATTTTTTTATGTCTTAAAACCTCTTATCATTCATGATTTTGAAGTCACAGAACTAGAAAATACACATTCTAGGCCTTTCATTTTTATTCTATTACAATAGAAACAAGGTATTTTATTGTTTAACTTTTGTCCCGGTTCCTGTAAACCCTCTACCTCCGGACTACACTTCCAGACCTATTTTTATGTTTTTATTTGGAAACAGGGTTTGTTAAGCCAGCTGGCCTCAAACCTGAGCGATCCTCCAGTCTCCGCTTCCCAAGCACGGGGACTACAAATGTGCACCACCACGTCCGGCATTGTTCCAAGATTTAAAAATGTCTTACAATCTTCTTTTTTTAGTTATACTCTGAGAACATGTAGCTTACATTAACTTACATAAGCCAAATATAAAATAGATATTTATTAAATATATAGTTTGTTAAAGATTTACATATATTCTTTGGGCATATTTGCAAAATATACAAATAAGTTAAAACTTTTCAGTTGTGAAAAAAATTCTGCATACTATTCGTAGTGTTTACTACTATAGTCACTATCCATTTTTACTTTCATGCTGTAAATGATTATTTTAATATTGAGTGATTATTTGTTGAAATAAGAAAACAACAACAAAATTTTCATGTTCTCTTTCCCCACCCAAACCATGACTGGTTCTAAGGAATAATAATTATAGCTGTGTGATGGTTCATGCTTGTAATCCCAGTATGTGGCATGCTGAGATAGGAAGAATCATAGGTTCACAGCCTGCTTCATGCAACTTAGTGAAGCTCTCTGAAACTTAATGAGACCTCGTTTCAAAATAAAAATTAAAAAAATAGAACTGGTTGTGTAGCTCAGAGATAAAAAGCCTCTGGGTTCAATCCAGCATCAATATTAATAATATAATAAACTATATGTAAAACTTATCATGATTTTTATTTTAAAGAATTTTGAACAATTATATATTCATACTTCGCATTTTGCATTTCTCTTATTTGGTAAATGCCATTTATTTGCCTTACTTTTAAAATACTGGCTTATTCTGGGTGTGGTGGCGCACACTTTTAATTCCCGTTCTTGGGAGGAGGTGACAGGAAGATCGCGCAGGTTCGAAGCCATCCTCACTGGCTTAAGAGACCCTGTTTCCATGCCAGGCGTGGTGGCGCGTGCTTGTAATCCCCGCACTTGGGAGGTGGAGACACGAGGATCGCGCAGGTTCGAAGCCAGCCACTCTGGCTTAAAAGACCCTGTTTCCAACATAAAAATAAAAAGTATAAAATAGGTCTGGGAGTGTAGCCCGGAAATAGAAGGGTTTCCAGAAACCCCAGTACTACCAGAGAGAGAGAGAGAGAGAGAGAGAGAGAGAGAGAGAGAGAGAGGCTCTGTTTCCAAATAAAAATATAAAATAGGTCTGTCTGGGAGTGTAGCCTGGAGAAGGGTTTCCAGAAACCCCAGTACAACCAAAAATAAAAATAATGGCTTATGAATATTGCATTAATAACAATATAAATATATATGCCCATTTAGCTACAGAAAAATGTCTATAATAATATATATGTATCCATTTAGCTATAGATAATGTATAATGATGCTGTAACATAGCTAATTTATTTTATTTTTTTAATTTAATTTAATTTTATTTTATTTTTGTGGGATTTGGGGTAGAATCCAGGGGCTTTTCTACATCCAGGCTATACTCCCAGACCTATTGTATACTTTATTTGGAAACAGGGTCTCACTAAATTGCTGAGAGACTCAGTAAGTAGCTGAGGCTGGCTTCGAATCTGTGTGATCCTCCTATCTCAGCCTCCCAAGGAGGCTGTGAGAGCCTCCCAAGCTCTGGGATTACAAGTATGCACCACCCGGCATAAAATAACTATTTTAAATGAATTTTATCATAATGCTTTTCTATTTATGAAGATATTTACTATGGGGTATAAATAGAAAAGTTTTTTGGAATCTTTTATTTTATATATAAGATATAAATTTAGTTTGCAATTTGAATGTATTGGCTCATTGATATAACCTTATTTCCAGTATGGGAGGAAAGTAATTCTAAAAAATACATACAAGCATGATGAGCACAATAGTAATGAATGGACCCCCTTCAACATACAGGATCTGAGAAAGACAATGTGAACCTCTATTTTCCCAATTTTACATGAAGTCTAAGCTCTTGCACTTTAATTATCTCATTACCCCCAAATGGCAAATGTTGAAATTGTTTTCTTTGCTAACTCCTGAACTATGCAGGAGATAGAAATAGAGTAAAGGAAAAGCGAGGCTCTTAAGCACTTTAAGAGCTTTATTAAGAAAAAAAGATTTTGCATAGATATTGTTTATGAAGTTGGTTAAATTCTCTTCTGTTTTTAATTTGTTGAAGAATCATAAATAGGTGTTACATTGTGTCAAACAATCTTTCTGGGTCTACAAATAAGGTCATTTGGTACCTTACAATCTGTTTTCAAAAATTAAACTTGTGTTCTAGAGTAAAACCTACTTGGTTTCTTTGATATTTCTTTGATAGTATGTTTTCATATTGCTAGATTTGACTTATTTTTCATTTGCACAAGGAAATCAGGAACATTATAGATCTGACTTTTTTCATATATATATATATGTATATATATACATATATGTGTGTGTGTGTGTGTGTGTGTGTTGTAAATATTTATATATATTTCTTAAATACTTGATTGAATTCACCATTGAAGCTAACTGAACCTGGGTTTTTCCTTATGATGATATTTTAATTAGTTGTCATAAATTGTGAGTAATTTGAGGTTATAGACAGTATCTTTGACATTTAAATCCCCTAAAAGAACCCGACTTAAATAGCAAAAACATTAGCAAAACAATCAAAGCCTTGGAAACATAGTTTGAAGTATTTTAGGATGATGAATAAACCAGTTGTTTTGAAGTGAGTGTAAATAACAAATGAGCTTTTCAAAATTCACTAAGGACAGTTCTTAAAGAGCTCATTTTTAGTTGAATCCGAACTTACAGAAAACAAATATCACATCAACCTTTTTTTCACTTCTAATTCTGATCCAGTGTACTATAGAATTAAATTGAATTTTGCTTTGTTTATTTTGTCTTTTTATTTCTTATATGTTTTGTGTGTGATTAATGTATGTGTATGTGTGTGCTTTTTAAATATGAATTTCATTGACTCTCTTATATCTATAAACAAAATATAACTAGAAATCCTTTACCATCCTGCAAAGTATTTTATGGTCTGCTTCTCAAATGTAGAGTTTCTGTATTTGCTAATTCTTTAAGATTTATTTAATGTTTTCTAAGGTCTCATTTTCATTAGAGCAATGGACTCAATATCTATTCATCCCCCATCACCTAGGAGAGATGATCCCTCATGCGTGGGATTCATGTTCTTAACAAAGATACATCAGAGAGATCCCTTACCTCTTCTACTATGTGAAATATGAGATGGCCAAACATGAAGAATCAAAACCTCGCTAAATAACAAATCTACCAACACTTTGATATTGGACTTCCTAGTCTCTAGAAATTTAAGAAATAAATGCTGGTTGTTTATAAGCCACCCAGTTTCTTCTATTTTGTTATAGGAACCTGAAAAAAAATGAAGACAACTAGATATTTATATTCCCAAAGAAATGTAAGCATAGATCATGTAAATAACTTTCACTTTATGTTATGATACTTTTTCTTGTGAATAGCAATAGTCAATTTATTTTTAGGGATGGGTAAGTCAAAATGTTTCTCACATTAGAATTTCTGTTCAGTTATAAAAAGATATGACTACATAAGAAATCCAGTACTGTGGCATATTTATTACAAAGGATAAGATGAAGTTTATTATTTAAGATATTGTGAGGTATACTAGCAAATGATAGATTGCTACAGTATTATTATTTTCACAAATGTAATGCTCCTACCCAACTTAATCCTAAATAATAACTCAGAAACCATTCAGCTGCTTTGATAACATTACTCAGCTTCAGAATTGCAGCCTTTGGCATCAGGAAAAACTCCATCACTTTAGGATTTCAGTTTTGTTAAATATGCCTGATCATATAAATCTTCTTAAATTACAGGTAGCTTGGCTCCTTCTATTCTAAACTATGTGAGCCACTATGCTTGCCAAATTATCCACTGAAACTCCTCATACTCACCTTTTTAAGAACTGCCATACAGTATACTCTGTCCTACATATTAGTGAAAGGAAGCCTCATCTCTTGGTTCTCCCAAAGCTATAGGACTTGGTTTTTCAATCAAAAGCTCTTCAGACCCATTTTTAAAAATTTATTTCTACTCTAGACTTCAGCTGGATCACAAATAGTAAAGCAGAGAAATCAGCTTTTTGTATCACATACATTATGCTTATTATAAATTTAACAAAATTTTGTTTAGAGCCAAATAACACACAACAATATTATTCAATAAATTTATATACATTTCCTTTAATGCTGTGATTTATTTTATTTATGAGTTATTCTATTACACAGCAGAAGAAATGTTTTACCTAAAGATACATAGCTAAAGAAAAAGGCTGCTTTTGTGAAAAAAAGCCCCAGTCTTTATCCCTTCACATTAATTATATATTCAGCTTTTATTTTCCAGGACTAGAAGGATATATGGACTAATTCCCACAATTTAATCAAAGCCTAACTTCTTATAACTTCACAAAGAAGGCTGAGTTATGGAAAGAGAAAAAATAGAATTTTGTTTAATATGGACTAAATTACATGCAATGTACTAACTTGGTGACAATATGTTAAGATTGCCAAATTTTCCTTGTCACTTTCTGAGGTAGAGATAATTAATCTCATTTTAAGAGTTGAATAAACTGAGGCTCAAAAAGGTTAATTGCTTCTCACAAAGTAACAAAGCTAATAAAGAAGAACAAGAATACAAACCTAGATCTCTCTAATATATAAATCTACTTGCCTCCTTACTAACATTGATACTTTCCTGATTAGCATCATGTGTTAATAATAAGAGCTAATCATTTTGTATGTTCTTTTTCCCTCCAGAGTTTCCATTTTTATTCTCTGTAAAGGTACCTTTTCTTACCTTGGATTTTCTGCAATAATTATCACTGCTACCACTGCCCCACAAAAATTCATATGCTGTCTATTATGGAACTGTATGCTCTCAACTTTTTGGGTTTTTTTTTTTTCTTCAAAATCTGGAACGCTTCATGAATTTGCGTGTCATCCTTGTGCAGGGGCCATGCTAATATTCTCTGTATCCTTCCAATTTTAGTATATGTGCTGCCAAAGTGAGCACTGCTCTCGATTGCAACATGGAATATTTCAAACACAAAGTAAACAAAAGAGGTATAATGAATCCTCATGTTTTCATAAATCAGCTTCAAAAAGAATCAACATTCATGATCAGCAGCATTGTTTAGCTATACCTTCACACACTCCTATCTCACTCATTTTTCAGACAAAATTTGCATAAATTAAAAAGCATAATTTTGAGGAATGAATCCATTTAATGTTTCCATAAAGATATAGAGCATCTCCATCAGACCAAATATTTCAATCTTTTGCTTTTCTGTCCATCTCAGAGGCAATTCTGATTTTTTCCCACAACAAATCAGTTTGTGTTGTTACACAGCTCCTCAAGGAAATCAAAGGGTATTTTCTTGTTGTTCTTCAGCTTCTTTGACTCACCATAATGTCTGAGTTTCATCTATGTTTTTGTGTGTATCACTAATTTTTTGTGTTCTAGTTTGGGGAGTAGCCTTCTTCAGAATATTTATTCATTATGTGAATAAACCACACAGCATTGACCTATTATTCTGATCATGAGTTATTGATAATTGGGGGCTGTTCTGATAGAGCTTCTGAGAACATTGGATACAAGTCTTTCTGTAGACAAATGTACTTGTTTTTCTTGGTCAGATACCTGGAATTGAGATTGATAAATGTTTAACTTTGTAAGATTTTTCAAGCCTCTGTTTCTAGAATGAGTATCCCATTTACATTCCCCATGGGCAATGGGTGAGATTTGTTAGTATTTCAACATCAACACTAATATTTGAGTGCACCAGCCTGCTATGGCTTGTATGTAGAATGCCCCCCTAGACTTCACACAAAGACAGCCATGTTGCCGGACGTGGTGGCGCACGCTTGTAATCCCCTCGCTTGGGAGGCAGAGACAGGAGGATCGCACAGGTTCAAAGCCAGCCGCGTGCGCTGGCTTAAGAGACCCTGTTTCCAAATAAAAAAGTACAAAAATAGGTCTGGGATTGTAGCCCGGAGGTAGAAGGGCTTCCAGGAACCCCAGTACCACCAAAAAAATAATAATAATAAATAAAAGACAGCCATGTTAAAGGCTGGGTTTAGTTACTGAGGAGGAACCTCTGTAGTGTGGCCTTGGAGATTACATATGGTTCCTCCCTCACTTGCTTTCTCTCTTGCCTCTGGACTCTGTGATGTGAGCAGAGACCTTGATCTCTATCTGCATCCAGCACCATGCCCTGAGCTCTGCATACTTTACCTGGCATAACATGGACCCAACCTCTGAAATCTCTAGAACTGTGAGCAAATAAATATTCCTTTCTCTACATTGTGGTGGTCAGGTGTTTGGGATTACATTAGAGAGCATATTGAATGAAGCACAGCCTTTATAATTTTAGCCTTTTTGGGAGGGGCATGTTTGGTAATGTGTGATGTTTTAAATTTGCATTTCTCCGATGACTAACATTGCATACCATGAAGATATTCTTGCACTTTGTCTTATGGCAGCTTTATAGTGTTAATTTTTACAGTTAGGTCAATTAGTCATCTTAAATTAATTTTGCATGTTGTATAAAGTAGAGGTAATAGTTCATTTTGTTTCCATATGGGCATAGAGATGAAAGAAACATATAAATAAACTTATAAACATATAAACCACTTCTACAAAGAAACATTGGTTTCTGGATTCTCAGATCACTATCATTGATTTTTTTTCATAGTATTAGGAATTAAACCCAGGGGTATTCTACCTCTGAGTTACAACCTCAGCTTTATATTATTTTGAAACAAGGCCTCACTAAACTACAGAGGGCCTCACTAAGTTTCTGAGGCTGGCTTCAAGCCTGCAATACTACTGTCTCAGCTTCCCAAGTAATGGACTTACAGTTCCATGACACACAACTTTCTATATATTTGTGAGTCAATATCATACAGTTCTTTCTTTGTCATGTTCACTGTAACACTTTGCTTGATTTTTACCTCTTGCTCCAGAGGATTTTGTTGTACTCTTTACATATCACAGAGTACATTTAGAAATATATCATATTGCTTTCTGTGAAAGGTAAGAATCTTATAACAATATAGTTCTGTTGCATATTTTTATGTTTACATATTGACTACATATTATGTAAATTTGGAAATATATAAATCTAAGGATATTTTTATTTATTTAGTATTTATTTATTTATTTATTTATTTAGTATTTATTTTTGGTGGTACTGGGGATGGAACCTTCCTCTGGGCTAAACTCCCAGACCTATTTTATATTTTTATTTGGAAATAGGGTCTCTTAAGCCAGCGCACGCGGCTGGCTTCGAACCTGTGCGATCCTCCTGTCTCTGTCTCCCAAGTGCAGGGATTACAAGGGTGAGCCACCACGCCCGGCTCTTTAGTATTTATTATGCTTACACAGTCATATGATTTTAATAAACTTTAAAAACATTATCTTAGCCCTTTTTGATTTCCTCATCTTTACTGATGCATTATAGAGGTATAATAAAACCAAACATTCAAAGTGTACAATCTGATAAGCTTTGGCATATGTATATTTTGATTTAATGACTAAGCCAATCAAGGTAATGAACATATCGAACATATCCATGACATTCATTCCTAAGGTTTTTTTCCCATCGTATTTCTGTCCTCATAATTGGTGCTATCCCAGAGCAAGCAACCACTGATATGCTTTCTGACATAAACTATTGTGAAATTTTAAATTAAGTGAATTCATACTGTTTGTGCTATTTTCTCAAGCCCCTCACTGAAATAAATTATTTTAGCATTAATCCATGCCATTCCATATATCAGTAGCTCATTTTTCTTATGATAGTATTGTATTCTACTGTATCAGGATCTCTAAAATTATTTAACTCTTGGGCTTTTGGTGGATATTTGAGCTGTTTCAAATTTTTGGCTATTACAAGTATTGGTCTATGAATATTCATCTAGATTTCTTTATATACACATATAATTTTTGTTGAATGTATATATAGAGAGAGTGGAATGGCTGGATCTTATGGTAGTTGTTTGTTCAATACATTAAGAAACTACTGAGCTGTTTTCAACAGAGCCATACTATAGTACCTTTTGTTCAGCAGTACATGAAGTTCTAGTTGCTTTATATCTACTCTAATATTTACTATTGTTCAAGCATGATAGATCTTAATATATACTTAGGCTTTTAACTTGTGTCAGTAGTGTTTACATGTTTCAATATATATGTTTTGAAAAAAAATTCATCATATTTGTTCTGAATTGTTTATATTTTGATATATTATTTAAATTTTCATTTTAATATTATTACTCACAGTGTCCATAAATTTTCACATTTTGACCTGGTATTCTATCAATAAACTGATCTATTCTAAAAGCTTTTCTAGGTTTCAGAGAATTTGCTCTGTAGTTGATCATATAATTATTAAATATAGTTTTATGTCTTCATTTCTAATGTAAATGCCTTTCATTTTTTCTGCTTGCCATATCCGACTGGATAACATCTTTAATAGAATGGTTGATAGAAATGTTATCAGTGGACATTCTTCTTTTTTTTTTTTTTTTTTTTTTGCGGGTCTGGGGATGGAACCCAGGGGCATTCGACCTCCGAGCTACACCCCCTGCCCTATTTTTTTTTTTTTTATTCTCTATTTTGAAACCAGGTCTCACTGAGTTGCAGAGGGCCCCAATAAGTAGCCGAGGCTGTCTGCAAACTGCGATCCTTCGGTCTCAGCCTCCCAAATGCTGGGATTACAAGCATGCGCCACCACGCCCAGCATCAGTGGACATTCTTGAATTCTTCTTTACCTTACTAGAAGTTATTTGGTCTGCTGTGATTAGGTATGATGTTAGTTCTATGAACTGGCTTATATTTTTATCAGATTGAGGAAGTTTTCTTTCTATTGGCCACTGAATGTGCTTTTTTTAAGGAATGCATGCTGAATTTCATCAAAGACCTTTTTCTCCACTGAAAGACTTTTCCTCCATTGAAAGAATTACATGTTGTTGTTGCTGTTGCTATTATTTTATGTCAAAATAAGGTAAATTATATTGACTAAAATCCTATCATTTAAGTAACCTTATTTTTCAGAAATAAATCCCACTTGGTCATAATTTGTCTTCTTATAATTTAAATTTTTTGGTGCATTGTAGTCATAGATCCTAATGGAGTACAAGATGGTAGATGAAGTTATTACTCATTTAGCTGAATGTTTGCATCTATGTGCACAAATGGTACCAATTCATAGTTTTCTTTTCTTCTAATATCATTTTTCTGGTTTTTGTATTACAGAAACATTGGTCTTACAGAATGGTATAGGATATAGATATTAAGTAATGTATATGTGTACCTAAACATCGTGTTAACCCATTAATATAAAAAAGTTTTATGTTTATATGAATCAGTTAAGAACAAGTTATATTTTAAAAATAAAATTTCTGAGACACTTTATGTAAAACTGATATTTCCTCCTAAAATATTTGTTAAAATACTCTAAATGAAAACTTCTAGGTGTTTTCGTTTTCTTCTGGAAAAGATTTTAACAAATTATTCAATCTCTTTCTCTAAAGAGGGTTTTTTCAAGGAAATCTTTTTCAATTTGTATACTTAAAATACATAAATTAAATGGTCAAATTTATTGACATAAAGTTGATCACAATATTTTTATAGCCTTTTTAGTATGTTTAGAATTCAAGTGATGGTACCTCTCTCTCCTGGTATTGGTTAATTTGCATTTTCCTTTTTTTTTTTTGAATGATGAATTTGGCTGAAGAATCACCATCTTAATTTGTGTTCTCCTGCAATCAACTTTTTTGTATAATTGATTGTTTTATTTTCTGTTTGATTTCTACTCTGGCCTTTTTAAAATTACTTTATCCTTTATTTTTTATTGCTACCTGCTCTTTATTTCTGTATTTTAAGGATAAAGTTAAGCTTTTTAAAATTGAGAATTTCTTATCTAATATGGAGATTTTAAAATTTCCTTGATTACTTTCTTCCAGTTACTTTTTTTTCACAGTATTCCACACGTTTTGATATATTTTTTGGAATTTTTATTCAGACCAAAATATTTCATTGTATACACCTGAATCTTACCTTTGGGCTATAAACAAAGTAGAAGCATGTCATTTGTTCATTGGCTTTAAAATTATACATACAGCCAGGCGTGGTGGCGCACGCTTGTAATCCCCACTCTTGGGAGGCGGAGACAGGAAGATCGCGCAGGTTCGAAGCCAGCCGCGCTGGCTTAAGAGACCCTGTTTCCAAAAAATAAAAAAGTATAAAATAGGTCTGGGAGTGTAGCCCGGAGGAAGAAGGGCTTCCAGGAACCCCAGTACCACGAAAAAATATATACATACATATGTAAAAGTAAATATGAAAAAAATATATAATATATGTAATTTTGAAGACATGTGTTATATATAATCTTTTTAATTTATTTAGTAATTAATTCTATCATAGGCAGATAATTTACCTTATATAGCATAAATCAGTGTTATATGTATTGTAGAATACTTATTGACTCAGAATATAATCTGTGTTTGGAAATGATATATGCATACTTGAAAAGAATGTGCTGTAATAGAGTGAAGCATTGTATAAATGCCAATTAGATCAAATTGTTTTTAGTTTTGTTCTATATCCTTGATAATCTTACAATACCTTTCTAAATTTTCTAGACATGGTATTCAAAGCTCGAAATTTAATTGCAGATTCTTTAATTTCTTTTGGAAGTTTTTCTCCAATTAATTTGAGGTTATATTAAAAGTAAAATATTTAAATTGTTATATAGCCTTAGAAATTGACCCTCTGTAATTATAAAATTATATTCTTTAATTCAGGAAATATGTTAGGTCATGAGAGTTATATCAACCACAATGATTCTTTATTCAATTTTGGTTCTTTTTTTGTTTATATATTTCTTTTTGGATATTTTCTGTTGCTATATATCCAATGTTCAACTAAATTATATGCTTATGTCTAAGATTATTTTGATTAGAAATCTATTTCTTCAGTTTGAGTAATATATTGTGCTTGTTGCATATATATTGATTTTTATTGGATGATGCATTGTAAATTTTACTGTATTTGGTCTAGATATTTGTATGTGTGTGTCTGCGTGTGTATGTGTGCCTGTCTATTTGTTCCTATTAATATTCATGAACTTTTTTCCAGGGCACAATTAATTGGGCAGTGTCTGATCCTGTTGCATATTGGTCTAAACTTAAGAGTAGATCCGTTTTTAAGTATAGAAATAATAAAGAAAACTCTCCTTATCATTTCTCCTGTTACTCTAGGAATTATGATATAAGGAAATATCCCTCACTGTGAGCTTTAAGGATTGTTATCTCTAATCATGACTTGGTTATTCTTTTTCTGGTCTTAGGTATGTCTACATGTTCACTGATCATTATTCTGCTAAATTTCTCCAGGAAAGGATTTAAGGATTGTTATCTCTAATCATGACTTGGTTATTCTTTTTCTGGTCTTAGGTATGTCTACATGTTCACTGATCATTATTCTGCTAAATTTCTCCAGGACTCTGGAGTGAGATGTGTACATATGAGGTTCTCTTCTCTCATACCCTGCACTATGACATTTTGCTGTCTTAATCTCCTCCAAATCTCAGCTCCATCTCCTTTGCTTAAAGTGATAAGCAAGTTCGCTCTGAGTTGATATCTGTTAGTAAGCAAAGACCCATTGTAGAGTGCATCTCACTTCTTTATCATCTCTTAAGAATCACTTTTACATTTCTGATTTGATTCCTTATGTTGTATATTTTCTGGAGTTTTAGTGTTTCAGGTGAGAAGATAAATCTATTCTCATTTATTTCATCTTGAATAAAAGAAAAATTAGTCCTTCATGGTTACCTTAATTTTACATCTACATCCCTTCATATATATTCAAGCCATGAGGTAATATTACTTTCAATCATCCTGGATTACTCCCTTTAACATTTTTTATAAAGGTCTGAATGAAAAATAATTCTCTTAAATTTAGTTTATCTAAAATGTCTTTTTTCTTGCTGGGCGTGGTGGCACACACTTGTAATCCCCATGCTTGGGAGGCTGAGACATGAGGATTGCGCAGGTTCGAAGCCAGCCTGAGCTGGCTTAAGAGACCCTGTTTCCAAATAAAATATAAAAAATAGTTCTGGGAGTGTAGCCAGGAGGTAGAAGGCCCCTGGGTTCCTCTCCCCAGTACCACATATATAAATAAATAAATAAATAAATAAATAAATAAATAAAATGCCTTTTTTATTTTAAAATGATAATTTTTTTCTGGACACTACAGTTTGATAGTACTTATTTTGGAAACATTAGAGAAGTTTTTTATTAGAATCTAAAATTCATTAGTGTTTTCAATGAGAAATTGGCTGCTAGTCTAATTACTGTGCATATAATATGTCATTTAAGTCTAGATTCAGAGGGATGATTTTTACTTAAAGAGGCATTTTACTGGACTGAGCTTCAAGTGTATTTACCCTTTGTATACAGTAACTAAATAAAATCTTCATCCAGATGTTTGAGGTTTGAGGTGTTATGTTTTTGTTGAAACCCATAACTTTCTTTCATAAAAAAGTCTTATTTTGTCAAAATTTGTACAGTTTTAATGTCTCAATCAACATTCTCAGTGCTATAATCTAAAACAACTGGCCACAAAACTTAGATCAAAGAAGATTCATTTGCTCATAGATTTTGGAGATTTTAGGGTTCAGTACATGTGAGACTAGGGTCTACAGAGCTTAGGACATGGTAGCAGGAAGCAAAGAAAGGAACAAAGCAAGGGCTCTGATCTCACATCACAGAGGTCAGAAGTCAGAGACACAAACAAGCAAGGCAATTCAAAGACAAAAATACAGCCTTTGAGGCCTACCTTTTCTAGCCATACCTCACTGGCCTAGGTGACTATCCATTAAATCCATTACAATGGAATTATCAACTCATGAGTTACAATCCTCATTACTTAAACATATGAACTCTGAACATTCACACATGAGCTCCTCAGGGAACATTCTACATTTAACCACAACATTTATGTATTCTTTTAATGTTCATCTATTCAATACTTTCCTTTTCAAAAGTTTAAACATAAAAGTCTGAAAAGTTTCTTGGACTTTAACCTTTGACATCTTATGGTAAGAATGCCTTGATTGTCTGTTGCAAGAAGAATAGTCATTCCTAAGATGACTTTTTATAGCAGAGCTAGAAACTGACACATTTCAATTCTTATAATTTTTATCTAAGAGCAAACATCCTTCCAGTTTCTGTGATTTTACACTGTATATTACTTTCAATTATATGTACTTTTATTTTTATTATTTCTCTCTACAGGAAGGTTATTTCAAATAAAATATGAAACACTTGAATTTCATTAGTGTGTGTGTGTGTGTGTGTGTGTGTGTGTGTGTTACTAAAAATTGAACATGGGAGCATTCTAACTCAAGGCTATATACGCAGCCTTATTTTATTTTTATTTTTGAAACATAATCTCCCTACATGGCTGAGAGTTCCACTGCTTGATGAGGCTATCTGCAATCCTATTGTCTCAGCCATCTAAGTACTGGGATTACAATTGTGTACCACCATGCCTAGCTTCCACTAAACTTTTATTTGTTTATTTGTTTTATTATTGCGTGTGTGTGTTGTACTGGGGTTGTTGGAAGCCCTTTTACCTCCGGGCTACACTCCCAGACCTATTTTATACTTTTTTATTTGGAAACAGGGTCTCTTAAGCCAGTGCAGCTGGCTTCTAACCTGCGTGATCCTCCTGTCTCTGCCTCCCAAGCGAGGGGATTACAAGGGGGTGCCATCACACCCAGCTTCCATTAACCTTTTAAAATGCATATTTTCAGCCGGGGGAGCATGCTTGTAATACCTGCATTTGGGAGGCAGAGACAAGAGGATCTCACAGGTTCAAAGCCAGCCGCGCTAGCTTAAGAGAGCCGCGCTGGCTTAAGAGTCCCTGTTTCAAAAATATAAAATAGGTCTGAGAGTGTAGCCCGGAGGTAGAAGGGCTTCCAGGAACCCCAGTACCACCAAATAAATAAATAATAAAATAAAATAAAATGCATATTTTTATATAAACTAATTAACTAATTTTATGAAGTAAGTAGGGTAAAAGTAAGAAATAAATGATTAAGTAACTCTTCTAATTTTTCACTAATGTCTCACAATCATTTTTTTACCTTCCAAATCTCTTGAGGACATTCATTTTATGAAGATTAAAATCAATGTTATTTATCATAGAACTTTTTCAAAAATATGTGAGAGAAGGCATACATATCTACCAACCTTTACTCTAAAAAGTACATGTTAAATAGATGATTTTACCGATCCATAGAAATATAGCTACATTTTTCACATGAAATAAGCTTTTTGCCACCTATTGTTTACCTGAATTAATGCCACTTATTCTCTAATACTTTTTTCTGGTTGACATTCTGTAGGAATCTTTTCTCAAACTGTCCCACTCCTACCATAGGTTGAGTTTGGAACACCTATTTTGTAGACTTTAAGGGCAATTTTCTCCTTTCCTCTAGGAAATTTATCAGACTGCTTTAAAATGGATAATCTTAACTTTTCTATATTCCTAAAACAGCATTAATTCCTCAAGGACAGGCATGTGATCATTTACTTATTTGTACCCATAACTTAGCACATTTTTCAAAATTAAATGTTTAAATAAATTTAGTTAGATTAAAATTTTAGTGTGTAGAATTATGTCATTTGTTTTGTAATCCCTTCTCATATTTTGTAAGTTAGTTTGATAACTTAAAAATTATTGTTTGGATACTTTAAGTTTTTCCCTAGTAAATATTATTCTTTTGGCTAGTCTTCATCTCCAAAATACTAAAACACTATAATGTAATTTTTCACATTTTAGCTCATTTAAGTCTTCACTTCAATCTAGTGGAACTGGTATAGAATAATAAAACCTACCCACATAGCTTTATTTTTAAAATTGTAAGGGAATAACATCCTACTCAGCACAATCTGTCAACATATTCATTTCCTTGAAAATAAGTGTTTATAACTATTCAACCTTAAACCTTGGATGCTTTCCCTAATATGTGATAGCTAAGGAGAAATGGGTAACAGAAGGAACTCTAGATGAAGGAGATCCTATAGAGGAGCAAATAAGGTGACCTAACTCAGGGAATGAGAGGGGGGAAGAGGGAAATTCTCTAAAACCACACGATGTACTTAAATATTTCAGTCAATCACTAAGCCAAGCATGGGAAGGAGGGATGGGGAGGGAATGGGGTGAGGACTGGGTAAGGGCTAATTGGGTGATGTGTGTGTGTATATCTCCACAAGTCTTTTATCCCATTAAGATGTATGACTACAATGCACCAATAAAAAAATTTAAATGTTTGATCATTAATTTAATTTATTTTCTTACTACTACAGAAACAATTCAAATACATTATTTTAGTTTGAATTTTGTTTTAAATATGTCCTTTTTTTACTCTTAATCATAAATTATACTTTCCCCTTCCCTTAAAGACAAAATATACAATATATATACATTATGCATACATACATACATATATATATATATTATCCACAATTTAGAAAAAATGCATGTATTTTCTCCCAGCAAGGCATCCTAAACATACATTTTAAAATATGATGCTTAGACAGAATCATTATTAAGTACTTGTTGTTTTAATGCCTTCCAGAATTTTCACATATCACCAAAATTTCTTACTATTGATATGAGGTTTTACTAAGAGAAAAAAAATTATAATTTATATTGAGAAATGCATTCTACTAGGAAAGAAAGAATATTTGTTCTCTGTAGAAGAAAATAATTAGAAAGCACACACCAGAAACAATGGCAAAATAAGATAGTTAATTTCTGTATGCAGATAACTGCTTCTACAAATATGTATCATTAAAGATTAACTGGAAAAAGGTGTCCTAAGATAAATTACATTCAACTCTTTTAAGTTTATCCTCCTATATATTATATATATGTACACATACACTAGGATAGGATTTTCAGTCATTTTTTTCAACCCAATGTTTAAACATTAAAAAGAAAAAGAAGAATAGAAGAAACAAGAGCCATTTATTATGGTCTTAAAAGTTTTACTTGTGAGCCATCTAAATTTGTACCATTTTGGAGGAGGCTCTGCTGTCCTCTGAGAACACTGCTGTTTTGTTGCCTGAAACACTGCTAGCAGGTGGTAAAGATAATTAAAAAAAAAAAAAGAAAAAACAAAAAGTAAATATCTGCCACTTAAGAAAAAATAGGTTGCACTAGCTAGTCCTAAAAATATTAAATGGCAATTTTATAATATGTTATGTTAAAAGTTGATAGCTACTTTTACAATGTCCTAAGAAAGTTAATTTATACTTACCAAGACACATTGGTGCTTATATTGTCTACAGCACTAAGCTACCAATATTTAATGATAATTAATGTTATTACTGATTGTCTTCTTTTTACTCTGAAAAGTTGTATAATCTGGCAAGGTGGACTAGTGACACAATTTTATTTTGTTATACTGAGACTCTATAAAATTATATATTCCTTTTCTGCCTGAATTGACTCAGTTCTTTCTTCTGTTTATTTAATGCAAGTATAATTGCCTATTTTAATGCTCCCTGACAGTTCTCCTTTGAATGACTCTTTAAAATCTCATTTCAGCCAGGCGTGGTGGCACACGCTTGTAATCCCTGAGCTTGGGAGGCAGAGACAGGAGGATCACACAAGTTCGAAGCCAGACACGCTGGCTTAAGAGACCCTGTTTTCAAATAAAAATATAAAAAATAGGTTTGGGAGTGGAGCCCAGAGGTAGAAGGGCTCCCAGGGACCCCAGTACCACACACACACACACACACACACACACACACACACACACACACACACACACAATACTCATTTCTGTCTAATGTCATGGGATTTTTGTTTTCATGTTCAGGAGTTCCTTCAACAGTTCCTTCGACTCAGAATGATTATCAATCTTAGTCAAGGCCTATTTTAAAGTAGAATTTAGGGCCAAGTTTGGTGGTACATACTTGTAATCCCAGTGCTTGGGAGGTAGAGACAGGAGGATAGCACAGGTTCGAAGCCAGCCTCAGCTACTTAGTGAGGCTCCAAGGAACTTAATGAGACCCTTATTTCCAAATAAAAAATATTTTTATTTTATATTTTATTTTATATTTTATAATACATATTTATAAAATATATTTTTATTTTATTTTTATTTTATATTTTATAATATATTTTATAAAATAAAATATATTTTATTTCCAAATAAAATATAAAATAGGTCTGAGAGTATAGCCCGAAGGTAGAAAAGCCCCTAGGTTCCACCTCCAATACCACACACAGAGAAAAATAAAGTAGAATTTAGTAAATCTGCTGCCTCAGAAAGAGCAACCCTACAATTCTTGAAGAAGTAACAGAAAGAGATTAAAAATTAAATTTTAGATTTCATTACTTTTCTATAACAGTCTGGCCAACTGCTTCTTCCTTTCATCATCTAGAATACTTTCTAGAATTGTAATTCTTACTCTTAGACCTAACTTTGAAATGTGAAAGTATAAAATTTGATTTAAAATAAGAAAGGGTGCTACAAGTAACTATAAAACTTCTATCAGGAATATTTGAGAATGACTTTATAAGAGAATAAATGCTAAGAAAACTGTTATATTAATTTATTAACTTCCACTAGAAAGATCTATAATAAATGTCAGGTGTTAGAAATTAAATTAATGATCATTAAATGTATATTGTGTTTTAGGCAGTATCTATATGTATATATATACACCTATATATTGCATTATATATATTGATATATAATTTATATGTGTGTGTGTGTGTGTGTGTGTGTGTGTGTGTGTGTGTGCTTTTGTCTTTAAAAAAGTTGGAAAGGCTTAGCTCTGCCCATATTTTGAACCAGTTCTTGAATGAACATATTATATACTGGTATATGATATAAACCCTTGTTCAGATTTGAAATAAACATTACTCACTATAAGTAGTTGAACTCAGTGTGTTCTAGTAACTTTATGGTTTATTTTATCCATTCTTAAAATTAACTTTGTATTTGGATTATTTTGTTCACACTGGGGGATAGAATCTGACCATAAATTGCAGCCTGCCCTTTTATCCAAGATTGAGAAAAGCTGTCTGAAACAATTTGACAATTCTTCCAGAATTATGATGTGTAAGTGTGCTTGATTTCAAGTATCCCTAATACCCACACAATTTGATCAGCGGACTAATATACTTTGAACACCTTTCTGACCCTTACTTCTATTTCAACTATAGCCCACATTCACCTTAATCCCGTAAAACAAAAATCAGCAAGTTGAGGTTTAAGTCTGATGCTTCCCTTGTTTCTGTAAATGCATGTTTTGGAGCAGAGCCCTGACCATTCATTCACCTGTGGTCTAGAGCTGTGTTCCTGCTGTGAAGCAGAGAAGAAATGGCACTGAAAGCATATGGAACACAAAGCCAGAGTCATTTATTGTCTGGCTTTTTACAGAAAAGTTTCTAAGCCTTGCTTTAAAGCTTCTGTTTGAACAGTTGTTTATGCTAAGCATGACCTTTCAGACAAGCAGATTAGCATATTTAGCTCTAACCTAAACATTTTTTTTTTCCAGTACGAGGATTGAACCCAGGAGCATTCTACCCCCAAACTACACCCCTAGTCCTATTTTTTATTGTTTATTTTGAAAGAGGGGCTCAGTGTGTTGCAGAGAACATCACTATGTAGCGCAGGCTGGCCACAAACCTACGATCCTCCAGTCTCAGCCTCCCAAGTACTGGGGTTACAAGCGCGTGCCAACATGCCCTGCTAAATATTTTTTCTTTGCTCTTCTAACCATTGTCTTCCAAGGGTATCTCCCCAGAGAAGCTCACTTAGTATATAAGTTATTGCTTTTTCTCTGTGTAATGTTTTCTGATTGGTACCTTCAGAAACAAAGATAATTACAACAGCGAGACCCACAAGACCCAAAGATGTTTTTAAGAAGCACTAATCCTGTCCCTTTCTCTTCTCTGAGAAACAGTTTATACTGTGAACACACATCTATGTAGACTTCATGTAGCTATGAGCATATATGGCATTTCAGTAGCTATAAATCATCAGTATGCACTTGCCACAAACAGCATCATCATTAATATTGAGCACCCTACAGGGCCTGGTGCATAGGAAAGTGCTCTGTGAACAAATCAGATAACTGGAGTGTTCTCCCTATGCTTGAAATCATGCCACCTTTACTGTCAGTAGTGCTTAGGTGGAGAATATGAGTCCTTCTGAAATGTCAATTCCATTCTACTTTGGTTTAAAATATAACAATTGTACATTATTTTCAAGGATTATCCTTAGAGTGACCAAGTATAACCCATTAAGTATCTCTAAAGATTTGTGTACACTTTATAAAGCCTCTATTTACAAAAGGATTTTAGGAAATAGTGGTACAAAAAAAGCAATTCCATTTGCAAATAGTAATGACCCTTCAATTAGATATTCAATAAGATGTTAAAGTTTAAAAATACAATAGTAGATATTCAAAAGAATATTCAAAAAACAAGCATTTCTTAAAAGGAAACAAAAATAGCAAGACAAAAAGAAGGAAAGAAACAAAAATGTTCAAGTAAAATTGTAAACATTTATTATGCTCCTCAGTATAATTAAATTAATAGTAATAAGGCACTATGGATCAGATTATTTGTACGTTATTTTTAAGTACATATATTTATGATATAAAGATGCAATGCCATATATTGATTAATTATTTACTTTGACATGGGACATATAACATACAAAAAGCCATAATATTTCGCTATGATTTGGATGTTTTTTCCTTCCCTGAAGTTCCATGTATTAAAATCTTTGTCCCTAGTAAAGCAATACTGAAAGATGCAGGATCCTTTAAGATGTGGACCTTAATGGGAGGTGATTAGGTAATGATGTCTTGAGCACTTTCTTGGAAAAGATTAATACTGAATGGGGTTGGGTCTTCCAAGAGTAGATTAGTTCCCACTGGGACAGGTTACTATAAAATAGTGAGTCTGGCCCCTTCCCTGTCTCTTGCTTTCCTTCTTTTCTCTGTGGTTTCCTCTGTGTGAACTGCTTGCCATTCCTGCTTGTGTTCCCATCTTGTGCCATCCACCGTGTTGTGATGCAGCCAGAGGACTATAGTTATATACCAGTACCATGCTGTCTTGACTTCCCAGCCACTATAAGGAGGAGACAAATAAATCTTTATCATTTTTCTCTTCAGAGTGTTGCAGTTCTTGGACAGACTTAGCTATTTAGAGAGACCCTTTACAATTCAGTTATATCCTGCTTCACAAATAAAGAGACTAAAAATTAGGGCTGGGGATGTAGCTTGGAAGTACAATGCCCCTGGGTTCCCTCCGCAGTACTGCAAAACAAAAAACAAAAAACAATGTGTTATTTTTTATGGAGAATATGCTATTTTTATAACCATAAGAAGCTATTCATTCTAAAAATATATCTAATCAGTCCCCTCCCTGCCCTATCAATAACCAGTCATTGGTTAAAATATGTAGTTTGATTCATTAGTTTTATATGCAATTTTTGATATGACTTTGCCTAAATATCGTCTTCATTTTAAACGCATCCGCTATGATACCATATACTTCAATAATACCAAAATATCTAATTTTCCAGGGAGAACATTTGTTGAGCCTTTTTCTTATTTGCTTCTCCATTTCCTCACTCTTCAAGCAAGTGCTGAAGCAATATTGTCTTCCTCATTTCTCCTAGGTGAGAGCAAACTCAGAGCCCAGGCAATCTATTCAGGCCAAATATAGAAAGTTATATTGACTCTTCAACACCCACATGTGTCCAATTACATATTGCTGCTACTCTCTTGATTCCCCAAGTCTAAATCCTATCAAGTTAAGATCTAAACATTTTAAACATTTTACTTTCTGTTCTCTTTGACCTCATATCTCTTTGAAGTGATAACTAAGAAGGAAAAACAAGCAAACAAATAAACAAAAGCAAGTTGCTTTTGCTAAGGCCTGATAACATCTGGCCCTGTGTATAGAAATAAACAATATTATTTCCCATTAAATTTCACTGATCTCCTTGCTTCAATGAGTTTGAGAACTCCACTTTGTCAAATAGCAACACACAATATACAGAACCACTGCATTTTATCAGAATTAAGATGCATTCATTCTCTTAGTATGGTATCTCTGAAATTAGGACTGTTTTCTAATATGAATGGAAGTGTTTGAGTATTCCATCAGTCTGAGTACTAAGTATATTAGTCAGTTTTTCACTACTGTAATAAAATACCTTGACCAAATAACATTGTAAAGAAAAATAATTTGGGGAGGTTAACCAGCATGGTGCTGGCACCAGGTCATTTCTGGTGACAGCACCACTGGCAGTGGCGGAAGCATGTGTACAAAGGGGTAATAGCATCTTAAACAAGAAGTCAGAAAGACTGGGTGGGGCCAGGCTCAAGCTTTTATAATGGTCCTCTTTAGGGAACTATAAAGGGTCCCATGAGAAATAGGATTGCAGGGAAATACCTTAATCTCTTTTGGAGGTTTGCACCCAATTGGCCTAAAACCTTTCATGAAATCTTTCTTCTTGAAGATTCCTCTTCCTAGATATTACTATACTACAGGAAGAATCAAGCTTCCAACATATCAAGTCTGGTAGAACAAGCCACATCCAAATCATGACAACAAATAATTCTTATTTTTATAGAATTATAAAACCTAAAGGTGTGACTTACATTCAATACACCTTAGAATTGATTGATTGAATGTGTGTGTGTGTGTGTGTGTGTGTGTGTGCATTTATTCCACAGTTTTTGGTTAAGTCCTTATATTAAAAATGTAAGCATCTTAAAGAGAGTGAATATTGTGTTTTCTGGTTTTCTTGGTACTCACTAGCCATTTAATAATCATTGGTAAACGAATAAATAATCTCCTGTCCTCAGTGGCTTGTGGACATATGTGCTTTCATTAGGAAATATGAGTGACAATATACTTAAGGAGTCTAATACAATCTAGACCAGGTTCCAGGATCTTTATCTCAGGAGTGTGGGCAAGTCTCCAAAGCTGAATTCAGATTTATCAGGGGAAACTATAGTCAACATTCAAATTCTGATTACAAATTCTAATAAAAAATGGGCAAACATCTAAATTCATGTCTGCCAAGAATTTTGCAAAGCATAAGATCTATCAGGAAGCACACATATAAAGTCTTAAGTGAAGTTGTGAGGACAGTGTTCTACTGTGAGGTTACCACCTTTGACTAACCTCATAACAGGGTCATGTTTGGGGGGTTTTTTTGTTTTGTTTTTTTTTACTTCACTGTTTCCTCTTTATCAAACTTCATAGAGAACTCTTCTGTATATGTTAAAGTGTTGATGTGTGTTGTAGGCTGAGCGTTCTGCTAAAAAATGTTAATGTCTGAATTCACAGAATCTGTAAATACATTACTTTGCATAAAAAAAGGATTTTGCAACTGCAAAAGGTTAAGAACTGTGAAATGAAGAGATTATCCTGAATAATCTAAGACAGCCCAATGAAATCATATATGCCCTTATTAGAAAGAGACCAA
Source organism: Muscardinus avellanarius (assembly GCF_963383645.1). NCBI lineage: Eukaryota > Metazoa > Chordata > Mammalia > Rodentia > Gliridae > Muscardinus > Muscardinus avellanarius. Next base: position 85,848,492 of record NC_137791.1, read on the forward strand.
GAGAGATTTAACTCTGGAAAAGGAATGTGGGGAAGAGGAGAGCAACGTGATGAAGGTATTAAAGCTAGGAGTGTGTGCTATAGACCAGAAATATAGGGAAATGTAGGGAAATGTCCTGGAAGTTCCAGAAGGAATTAGCCCTGCAGAAAACTTGATTTTTAACCCCTTAATGCTGGGTTCAGACTCCATACCTCCCAAACTCTAAGAATATAAACATGTGCTGTTCTAAAGCACTTAATTTGTGGTAATTGGATGTAGCACTAATACAAAGAAGAAGAAGAAGAAGAAGAAGAAGAAGAAGAAGAAGAAGAAGAAGAAGAAGGAGGAGGAGGAGGAGGAGGAGGAGGAGGAGGAGGAGGAGGAGGAGGAGGAGGAGGAGGAGGAGGAGGAGGAGGAGGAGGAGGAGGGGGAGGAGGAGGGGGAGGAGGAGGGGGAGAAGAAGAATTGAATGAGTTCCACTGTTCTGTTTTGGGATTGTTTCTGTTTATTGTCCCCAAGGTCATCTCATCTCTGTCTTGGATTGGAGTGACCATATGCAAGCAGTTGATGCCACATTCTATCTCTGAAGTCCTGTGTCTCCACCTTGACCTTACATAGGATTTTTAAATACAAAGTCCCAAACTAAAACTATGACCATGCCATCATCTACATTTTTTACCTTGGAAGATTCTAGGAATTTTGATTCATGTTTCCCATCAAAAATCATATTTAACAAATCTCCAAGTAAATCAAAGATCCTTATACTTTATCACTCCTAATTTAGACTTAAGTTGGGCCCTCTCTAAAATTATACTACAACTAAATCTGTCATTTTTCTAAATTTCTTAAGACTTGTGTTTCTGAAAATGCAATTTGATTGCATCATTTATCTGTCCCATATTATTAAAAATTCTGTGGTTAATATCATAAAATCTTAGGGATACTTACATTCCTTTATTTTTTTGTCTTGTCCCAATAAATAATGCTATTTTTTTTTTTTTGCAGTAATGTGGATAGAAATCAGGAGCATTCTACCTCTGAGATACACTCTTAACCCTATTTTTTATTCTTTACTTTGAAACAGGGTCTCACTGAGTTGCAAAGGATCTCACTAAGTACCTGAGGCTGTCTGTGAACAACAATCCTCCTGTCTCACCCTCCCAAATGTTGGGATTACAAGTGTGCACCACCATGCCCAACTTGGTGTTCTTTATAAATAAAATTAAGCTAGGCTGTTCATCTGGAAAAAATGTTCCATATACTAAATATCTGTAATTTTTTTCTTGTTGTGATGTTAGACTTATTATTTTATTTATTATATATCTTGTAAGTGAATGTTAGGCCTTGAAGCTAAAAAAATTCTAAAATTAAATTTGGGAATTAATATTTCATAAGTGATATTGGACACTTTATATGATACTACATCAGAAAGACCATGATGTAAGATATCTTTCCATTAGTATCTCTTTATTTGATTGCTCTTCTAAGGCGTATTTTTAAAATTTACATTTAGCGTATAATGTGTGGAGTGTTACATAGATTCTATGTTTATACTTTCTTACCTAGTGCATATCCATGTAATGGTTTTAGAACCTATTGATCATATAAGCTTTAATGGATTATAACAGAAGAATTTTAAAATGAAAGTCTTTAAATTCTACCAATTATTCACTTTCATTCTGCTATAAAGAAGTTGTTTTCATTATTTCTAACTTTACTTTTACTATTAACTCAATGGTATTTATTTATTCAATTGTTACAAACTGATATATTCCTTTACCTCTTCAGTTTCTTCTATCTGCCACTGAAATCACTATTATCATTGAAAAATAACTTTAATAATTCTAAGATGAATTTATCTCCTGAAATATAAAATCAATGATTTTAACAAATAAAATGTTTTGTGATTCTTGCATATCATCGAGGACAGAGATACGAGCATATAAGCACTTTCTGTCTGAAGTTGCTACTCAAGAAATTCTCATGTGTATTTTTTTTCCTGGTCAGTCCTCACAACATAGCATAACATTTATCCCCATCCCTTTCCTACCATATGAGATGATAAACACTTTGTAAAGCTAATTAAACTGCTCAAAGACATAGCTAGTAAAATATGGGCAGGATTTAAGCTCAGGCCTACTGGCTATTCCTGAGCACTGTAGTGATTTTTTTGAAGTTCTAGTCACCTTTATTTTACCACCATGATATATAAAGACAATGATATTTGTCAGAGTTCTCCAGAGAAAAAGAATCAATGGAAGATCATATGTGTGTGTGTGTGTGCGTGTGTGTGTGTGTGTGTGTGTGCATGTGTGTGTATATACATATATATAGATATAGATATATACATGAAAGACATATATATATATGAAAGACAGAGAAAATAATTGGCTTATTGGCTTGCACAATTGTGGTGATTGATGAACAAAAAATTATAAGCCAGCAGGCTAGAGAGCCAGGGAGGAGATGATGTTGCAGTTCAACTCTAAAGTTAATTTAGAAAATGAATAGCTTTTTGGGGGACCTCAGTCATTTTTTCTTAGGCCTTCAACTGATTAAGTAAAGCTTATCCATGGTATGAAGAATAAACTGCTTTACTAAAAATCGAATGATTTAAATGTTGATCACTTTCTGAAAGTGCCTTTCTGAAAACTTTGAGACTATGCTTGAACAAACATCTTTGTGCCACAGTATAGCCAAGCAGACACATAAAATTGACTTTCACAATGAAATGTAGTATATATTATGAATTTCTATTTTATTTGTGTATGTTAAAAGAGTGAAAAACTTCACATATTTAGTGAGCTCAATGAATAGTGAGCCCACTAGAATAGATTTCTGTATTTGTTAACTTTTGGGGGTTTTGAATTATTGGTATTGTCTACGAATTTAGTAACTATTATTATTTGCCTGTTCCTCAATAATATGTTTAGTGTTTATTAAGAGGTATTATATGCTATATTTTTAAACAAAACTGAATTGATAGAAACTTTATTGGCACTAAGTGATGACTTTAGATTTTAAACCAAAGATAGTTTTTATTCATGTTGAGTGCTTCCTGCTTTTATGTAATCTTAATGCTTAATGCCAATTTTATAAGAAGAAACTATAGGTGAAGTCAGTATTCTCCCATTGGAGTAAAACATTGTACTAAAGTAATATATTTTGCCAAATCCAATTCCCTAAGGAGGAAAACGGAGCCATAGAACTGTGAATAAAAGAAAGGCATAAACTCTCATGCAGTCTTCATTTCCAGTCAATATTTTTAAAAGATGTGTTCTAGGAAAGGCCAATGTAGGCTTTCAGAAAAGTAGAAAATGCATCATTTCTGTAATAAAGACTCTATGACTATAGAGCAAATTTTTGTATCAACTCACTCTTTGGGTTGATAAATATTAAATTCCTGAAACTTCATTTTTTCTTATTTTGGGGGGAGCAGGAATCTCTCAAATTTTCTCTCATTCTCCACTTAGTTAGAAACTAAGATGATGTATCAGGATACTAAGTAATTGAAATCAGCAAGCAATTGACTCTGTAAATCCATTTTGGGCTGTGGTCCAGTTACCCTTCAGTTTAATGCTGACATATTCCAAGTATTTTTAAATCTTTCTCTCTCTCTCTCTCTCTCTCTTTCTCTCTCTCTCTCTCTCTCTCTCTCTCTCTCTCTCTCTCTCTCTCTCTCTCTCTCTCTCTTTAAGACTTGCCACTTCCTGGAGGAGTTTGTATTTGAACTTTAATTCTACAACGTTGACCCTCAGGGTTATGGCCCAGAATCAACTCTTTAACTTCTATTTGTTTTATGTACAAAATCTAGCCATTCAAGATGTAATTCCTTGCCCCAATTACTTTGCTGGCATTATATTCAGATCTCTTCCAATTCCTTGCATATAAAACTTGGTCACAAGACTTATTTTAAAAATTGTATAACCTTCTATGGGGATGATAGAAAAGGAATCATGTGGATAACATATCTTTAGCAAGAACTCATTACTCTGCTGTGTTTTAGACACCATGAATAATTTTTAAAAATTTCTATATTCATTGATCAATTGATTGGAAGTCTTGGTATTGTTTAGAAAGTGATGGGAGGGGGGAGAGGGAAACACTTTAAAGCACATGATGTACTTATTCATATCAAAGTCAACGACTAAACCAAGCATAGGAGGGAGGGATGGGGAAGGAGTGAGGTGGGGACTCGGTGGGGGCTGGCTGGGTGATGTGTGCATTTATGTCTACACAAGTTTTTTACACCATTATGATGTATAAATACAATACACTAATAAAATATATAAAAAATAAAGTGAAATTACCCTATGATCATGAGTAATATAAAAAAGAGATCATTGTTGTTAAATACATTATTAATATTAAAAGAAGAAAAAAGATATGAAGAAAGCCTTGTAACTCATAGGAAATTTGTGTCTATTATTGGAAAGGACTCACTAGCATTACCTGTTACCTTTGCCTCTGACCTTCAATATATCCTAGTTTCAGAAAATAGACTTTCACTGAAAGTGAATGAAATTGAAGCAGAGAATTTCAAGGAAGAGTTGCAGGCCTCAAGGGATAGGCTGTACACAGATTAGCATGACTGGAAGTTGAACAAAGGGGCAGCCATATGCTTTCACTTGACCTTTTCCCTCCACTCAGTGGCATTTATATGAGCTTAGAAAGCAAGTATTCCAGAGATGGCAAGAAGTAAATCTGGATGCAACTCTGAGTATACAGATTCTTTGTTGCTCCAAAGAAATGTAGCAAGTTAATTTTTTCTATCTCTTTTTTCTTCCTGACCTCTTACATAACCAAAAAGGGGGAGGGGAAGAAGAAGAACAAGAATAAGAAGAAATAAACACAAGAACATAAGAACCTAGCAATTAATTCTAAATTTTATTTTGATAGATAAAATCTGCTTATGATACCAAAATAAGTTAATATGTATTTAATCTTGTTCATCCTAATGGAGGAAAAAAAAATTATGGTGATTTTATAAAGATTTAGGATGCTGGGCACAATGCTGCACCCATATGATTCCAATATGTGGGAGCCTGAGAAAGGAGGATCACAGGTTCAAAGATAGCCTCAGAAATTTGGTAAAGTTGTCAGCAACTTAGTGAGACCCTCTTTTAAAATAATAAAATATAATAAAAAGTGCTGTAGCTCAGAGGTAGAATTCCCCTGAGTTCACCCCCCAGTAACTAACACACACACACACAAATTTAGGAGGCACCAGGACAAAACTACCTTTTTTTCTTTTTTTACTGAAGAAATTCAGTAATAACATTTCTTATAACTTCATTTTATATATAAATATATAAATATTTTATAAATATAAATATATAAATATTGTATTTCTATAATAAAAACAAATGTTAATATTAGTAAACTGCTATTCTTATGTTACCATTTGTGTTGAACTTATTAATTTTCAGAAACTTTATTAACAATGATTTTTAAGTTTTAAGAATTGTATTAAGGTACACACAGAACATATACCACACACATGCGAACACACCACACAGTCACCTTGTTTCATGTCACAAAAAGAAAAATCAATCACTGTAGCAGATGTTGTAGATAACTGATCTCATATCTTCTGACCCCAACTGAATTCACTAATAGTTCCAGTTGACAGTTTCTGCCACACCCTCAGCTTTTCACCTCAAGTTCTGTTCACTCTTATTTATTTTTGAGACACGGAAAACTTGAATAAATGAAATTAGGGGCAAATAATGTTTTGAAGAGTTAATATCCCTTAGGCAACCCTCAAACTATGAGGAATGGATGGAATGGTGAGTGAATTCTCTCCTTTGGGGGAATAATGATTCTATAGACTGTTCAGGGTCCATAGAAGTCTGAGAACCGGTTGCCTACTGCTATTAAAATCCCATCAACACTAAGTTCTGTTTCCTGTATCACTGTCCCTGCTTTCTTTTATGTATTACAGAAATCACTTCCCATAGATATTGTCTGCACCAAATTTCACATCTCTAAGTCTGTCTTTAAAACCACTCAAACTTGGCAGAGTAAAACAAATATAATTGTTTATTCTCCTTTTCTCCGTTGTTGAAATAATAATAGAGATGGAAAAACTAGTCAAACTGAATCCTGGCAGAGTGTAAAATATCAAAAATATACTTCTTGTCATTCTATTTTCTTCTTTTCCCCTCAGGTATAGCATAGTTGACAAATTAAAATTGCATATATTTAATATGTATAATATCACCGGGCATGGTGGCTCATGCTTGTAATCCCCGCGCTTGGGAGGCTGAGACAGGAGGATCACACAGGTTCGAAGCCAGCCTCAGCTACTTAGTGAGGCTCTCAGCAACTTAGTGAGACCCTGTTTCCAAATAAAATACAAAATAGGTCTGAGAGTATAGCCCAAAGGTAGAAAGCCTCTGGTTTCCACCCCTGGCACCACAATCAATCAATCAATCAATCAATAATAAATAATAAATAAATAAATAAATAAATAAAATGTATAATATGATGTTTGGATATACTGACATTAGAAAATAATTAAATCAAGCTAATTAGCATATTCTTCACTACACATACTTCTACATTTTTTGTGGCAAGAAAACTGTTCTACCAATATTCAGTTATTTAACACATAATTATATAATCATGTATAATTATATAATATGTTGATTTTCAACTTGATTATTTCACATATATAGTTCAAAACCTCTTATGATAAATAGTACTACATGTAAATTAAGTAAAACAATATTTTAAGTAAAACACACATTTGTTTTTAATAATATAGAATATCACTTCATAATAAAATAACTGTAGTTTGCCTCCTACAGAATTCATTTTAGTAGAAATCCAGCTGTTTGTTTGTTTTAAAAAAGAAATAATTTTATGGATATATATATTATCATCATTACTACCATCTCTTGAAAAAAATTGCACTGGGTTTCAAAGTAACTTAACGATTTTGAATGAATTCTATTCACAGTGCATTTTATTGTCTAGTTTCTCTCTTCTTGTCATAGTGGATTAAGTGCTTCCCTAAGAGATAACCTAAAGGAGGTGATACATGCTAACTGCCTTAAAATAAATGTCTTTATTTCCTTTTAAATTAACTTGAGATATTTGTTATATCTATAATACAAAATCACTTACAATAAATAAGAATGAGACTATGCATTCTAGGTTGTCCACAGCCCAGCTCATTTTGAGTAATTGTAAGTAGTCATACCCATACTTTTTATATTGACTAATGCTAGAAGGTGGCATCTGTCATCAGTATCCTCATATAAACTCACCATTGCTACAGCATCTGTTCCATCACACAATGTTCTATTTCTGTGTCTCGCACATTTAACAAGGAAGGAACAAATAGACTATTTTAAAATAAGTTGCCACTGTTTCTAAATGAGAATTCAAGGCATCTTTACCAGAAGCGTATGAGACCGAACAAGAATAAGTCATAACTTTTAACTTTAAATAATATAAAAAGTAAGTTATTTGTTTTATTTATACTTAAATATAATGCTAAGCAATTAAATCATTTGAAGATAATTGTTGGATTAAATGATTTATTTTTTAAAATTTATTTTTCCCAATATATGTACAATAATTTTTATTTTGAATTTGAAATCTATTAATGAATGGCATAAAAATGTGAAAAATACTTTAGAAAAGTTGGTAGATTTCACATGGTTTCTATGCCAAATACTTCTCCTAGGAATTAGAATTTAAATACAAATTCAGCCATCTAGTTAGCCATAAATTCATTTATATAATAAATACTGATTGATGAAACCATGTGCCAAGACAGAAGGACAAAATACTAGAAAAACACCGAGGAAAGTGCCTGATTCATGAAGTTCATCATCCTAGAACAGGAAAGTAAAAAATAAGAAAAAAGAAAATCATTTAACAAATGTATATGGCATAGGTAGGTGCTGTGCAGAGAAATAAAAATGGGAGGTGAACAAGCATATTAGAAATAAGTTTCTGATTAAGTAAAAATACCTTAAGAGAAACCGATAGTTGTAATAAAAATCAAGTAAATATGTATGCAGTTACTTTTTTATTTTAATATAGTTGACTAGAAAACATCTTGAATGGTTAAAGTATAGTAATGCACTTAGAGCAAACACCAGTTAGAGAAGCCATCCCAAAGCGATATGCAGAAAGAACACTGATTCTACACACACGTTTTCCACCTGCAACTACAATCCAAAGGCAAAGTGTAAAAATATGTAAGAAAATCTTAAACAGGGCAGTCTCAAAGAGGGTTTATGATTGTTCTTCAGTGCAAGCCTTAAATTTTCATGAAAACCTTACACATAACTTACGTGACTTAATGGATAAAGACTGCTGTTTCTTTGTTTAAGAAAAATGCGGCATAAATCACTACCATCATGTTAAATTATTCTTCTTACTGATTTACAGCTATTTGAGAACATTTTGCATGAGAAAAAAAAATATGTCCAAATACAAATGAAAGCCACCCAATGTGTGAAAGGTAGCAGCATTTTGTGGCACATGGCGTGTCGCTCAAGGAAAGAAAAGACATGACAAATATCATTGTAGTCATTTATGTATTCAATTAATTTATTCAAACAGTATTCACTGCCGACTAAGGATATGTCACAAAAGAACCAAGAGCTTTAGATATTTATTGTTGCACACAGAGCATGAAACACGGCCATTATGTCACTGTGTGTGTATTTTAATCAAACCAAGACTAGGAAACAGTACTTGAAATATACAGGCATATAAGCAGAGAATCATGGTTAAGAAAAGTCTTAAGTGATACTACAATAAACTATGTAGAATTTATTTTCTGAACAAATAAAACATAAGTGAGTAAATAATGGTAATACTTAAATGAACATAGCCTACTTATGTTAGGATTCAATCTTTTCTTTCCAAACATTTGAAATCAAGTTATAAAAATCACAAATATTAAAATATTGGGGCCTGCCGAGTGTGGTAGCACACGCTTGTAATCCCCGCACTTGGGAAGCGGAGACGGGAGGATCGCGCAGGTTCGAAGCCAGCCTCAATGGCTTAGGAAACCCTGTTTCCAAATAAAAATGCAAAATTAGGTCTGGGAGTGTAGCCCGGAGGTAGAAGGGCTTCCAGGAACCCCAGTACCACCACCTATATATATACACAAACATTATATATATATATAATATATATATATATATATATGGAGAGAGAAAGAGTGAGGAGTGAGAGAGAGAGAGAGGTGATAATAATCACATAATAATTAGGTATTATATTTAATACTGAAGCTGATAGTATGTGTGTATGGTGCTGATCATCATACAGGCTCAGGAATACAAAGTTGGAAGTGGATTCCAACACTGCCATCGCAATTTCATAACAGAGAAATTTTGAGCCACAATGTCTGCATCTCTAAAACAATCAAATACAAGAAAAAAAGGGAGGAAGCCAGGGAAAAAATAAAGGAAGAGTCAAATGAGTTAATAACATATAAAATAAGTAATATAAAGCAAACATAGAATATCCTAAGTCATAGATATTATCTTTCTTATTTTAATATTTCTATTATAAGTATGAAACATTATCATCGTAAAATCTCTTTGGGTAAATATCATTGAATAAAGCATAACAAACTGTTCTAATTTTTATGAAATGTTATCTTTTGAAGTTAATTTCATATTTTGCGGTTTCCTACCAATTCATAAGTATCACTATAGACAATGGCATTTGAATATTGGAATTAATCGTTTATCTTCTTCTTCTCTAAAAGAATAAATCTGATTCATTATGTCTTCATTCTAAAATGCAATATTTGTACACATTTATGAGATTTTTATTTATTGAAAGACTTTTTTCTCACCAACTAGAGGTAAAAGAAGCTTAAAGTAAGATTTTCTTCTAAATTTAAGTCAAGGATGTTATGAAAACAGCAAATGAGCACCTAAAATATGGGGAAGCATCAGCAATTGCAACATTTTTAAATATAAAATAATATTCTTAACAGAAAATTCAACAGTTGTCAGCCCCAAAATGATGCTAAAATAACATATGGCCTTCAAAATATGACCAATGGATTGTGGCCTATAATGACCCATGAAACACTGGTTAAGTTTCCTGTACTCTAAGCATAGTTAATCCATATGGTACATTAGTAGTAGTAATTGCACTTTAAAAAAAAACTACTCTGACACAAAAGATCCTCTCACACAGGATTTGTTAGATAGCTATTTTAAGTTGAAAGGCATAAGCAAAATTATTGTTGGTTGCATATAGAAATATTAGCAATTAGATGTATTTTTGCAAATATTGATTTTACATTAGATCTAAAAACTTTATATTAATATCTCAAATTCTATCTCTTTTTCATACTTCCATTCTTTCTTCTTTTCTCTACAAGATAAAAAAACACCATTATCTGGTGATTAAAAATGACTGGATCTTATCATTGTGAACTTCAATGTAATCTATTTTAACAATGTCATGTAAAAACCATGCTTTTAAAAATATATTTGTCGGTATACCCAATAAAAATTTAGAATAAAACAAATATTCTCAGGGAAGTTTCCATGTTGCTGAATAAATTATAAGTTTAAATTTGCTCAAATGTTAAATTTTTGACATTTAAAAATACGGATCCTGAAAATTTGACAGGTTATGCCACTGTTTTAATTACATACAATCTAACTATGATAATGATTTGAAGCATGTATCACTGATTTAAAAGAAACTCATGGCCGGGCGTGGTGGCTCACGCTTGTAATCCCCGCGCTTGGGAGGCAGAGACAGGAGGATCGTGCAGGTTCGAAGCCAGCCGCGCCCTGGCTTAGGAGACCCTGTTTCCAAACAAAAATGTAAAAGTAGGTCTGGGAGTGTAGCCCAGAGATAGAAGGGCTTCCAGGAACCCCAGTACCACAAAAAAAAAAAACCAAAAACATGAATAATTATATTACAACTCAGTATATATATACATGTATACATATATTTGAGGCTGAACCCTGGAACATTATACCTTTTAGCTACTTTCCCAGCCCTTTTATTTGTGTATTTATTTATTTTGAAAGAGCATCTGCTATGTTGCTGAGTGTTCCACTATGTTTCTGAGGCTGGTCACAAACCTATGACCCTCCTGACTCAGCCTCCCAGGTACTAGGATTATAGGAATGAAACACCATATCTGGCTTCAGGTATTACTTATTTAGATAAAAATTCAATTCCAATTTATTCCAATTCAATTTATTTAAATGTGTACAATTCATTTAAGCCTTTTATTGAAAGCCTTTTATTGTTTCTCTAGAATAAGAAATGTGGGCTTCTTAGAGTTTTTGTTTTAATTAACATGTATTAATTATACATGTTAACAGGTTTCAATGTATTATTTCCACAAATCCATACACTATGCACTGATCAAGTCCAACCTTGCTTTATCCATCCTTCGATTTAAAATATTTTTTTAAATTTCCTATGAACATAAGAGAGCAAGTGGTATTTTAAAATTATTCTACCTCAACTTCTCTTTATTTTTTACATTAATTTGAAGAACAACTGATTAAAGGGCATCCATCAAGTATCCACATATGATTGCTATTTACAGTGAGAATAATGCAAAGCTCAACCTCCATTTCGTCATTAAAAAGTAATAGGTTTAAATCCAGGCACAGTGGTGCACACTTGGAATTCCAGGTACTTAGAAATCACCAAGTTCTAAGCCAGCTTCGGCTATTTAGAGAGACCCTATCAAAATAAAAACTGAAAAGAGCTGGAAATGCAGCTCAATGATAGAGCACCCCTGAGTTCAATGCCCAGAACTGAAAATGTAAAATAGTTCTGAACATGAAGAAATCACACCTATATGGTGTAATATTGATAGTCTTGGTGGAAGTATGCATCTCAACTCTGAGCCATTTCTGAATTTTGGGTCAAAAATTAAATGCCTATTTATCATTAAATATGATTAATATCCTGTCAACTAACAACAGAATTTAGTTTCCTCTAATTGTATTGAAAGTTATGATTTGGGGGCCACTTTAAAAAAAAAGCATGTTTTCTAATTATGATCACTCATTTCTCAACTATGACATCAAAATCCACTTTATCCATTATGTATGTGCATATAATATCCTGGAGAATTTTATATCTTGGCACTATAATTAGCCTTGGAAATGGGGAAGAAATAACCCTTTTTAATAAAAGGTACATACATATATATATATATATATATATATATATATATATATACACACACACACACACACACACATATATGTATGAGATTCTGAAAATTCATTTTTCTTAAAACTGTCTGTGCTTATATCTTATATCCCCAGGATGCTCATTCCCTAGTTGGAAGAATTTTCTAAGATTAACAGCAAAGTGGGGACACTCCTGTAGAGGGGTTATTTATTTATTTATTTATTTATTTATTTTTGTGGGTCTGGGGATGGAACCCAGGAGCATTTGACCTCCGAGCTACACCCCCTGCCCTATTTTTATTCTTTATTTTGAAACCGGGTCTCACTGAGTTGCAGAGGGCCTCACTAAGTAGCTGAGACTGTCTGCGAACCACGATCCTCCAGGTCTCAGCCTCCCAAATGCTGGGATTACAAGCGTGCGCCACCACGCCCGGCTCTAGAGGGGTTATTTATTAATACTGGGGATTGAACCAAGAAGCATTCTACCTCCAAGCTACATCCCCAGCCCTCTTTATTTTTTATTTTGAAATAGGTATCACTAAATTCGTGTCTTACAAAGTTGCTAATGTTAGCCTCCAACCTGAAATCTTCCCATTTCAGCCTCCTAAGTATTGAGATTATAGAGATGAGTGCATGGCTTGGAGGGTTAAAATATTGTAATAGTTCCTTGCTCAGTCCATTTCATAAGTGGTCACATGTCATCAATGGCAGTCAATAATATGTCTTGAGTAATGGGTACAAGTTCCGTATCCCAGAGAGACCTATAGTGCCACATTTTATATTTACTTGGCCTCAGCATTTTGTGACTTCTTGAAGTTTATACACAGGTAAGTGAAATTACAGTGTGTTTTAACTAACAGCATTCATAATGCATACAGATGGCTGACAAAAATTTCTGCCAAATAAAATAAACATGTATAAAAGAAAATATAGCTGGGTGGTGCATGCTTGTAATGCTTGTGTGGCAGAGACAGGAGGATCGCGCTGGTTCGAAGCCAGCCTCACTGGCTTAAGAGACTCTGATTCCAAATTAAAAAACAATATATAAAATAGGTCTGCGAGTGTAGCCTAGAGGTAGAAGGGTTTCCAGGAACCCCAGTACCATAAAAATAAAGAAAATATAGCATTAAGGATGCAAACATGAATAAGCATCAAAAATGGTCAGCCTGTCTAGGTACTAACCAAGTTCAAATATTTTAGTGGGCTACAACACAAGATAAAACTAGCAGTAGTCTACATTGAAATGACAAGAAGTCAGAAAACATTTTCTAAATCATCAAAAATAATTTAAATTATGAATATACATATTAATGAACCAATAAATTAAATGTTTTAATCATGTTCGGCCCCTCTTTATCTTCTGATGGTTTACAGTGTAGATAATGCATTAGTAAAGAAGTGTGCACAATTTATAATTACATCTCCTAAATTTGTCTGAAAATAATATAATGATTGAATGTGATATCAAAAAACTTGGGGGACAGTGAGGTGGTAGTAACACTTCTAAATCACAGAAAGAATAATAGTTCACTAATCGCTGTCTAGAAATTTAGCACTATTCTTTCTTTTCTATATTTACCACTAAATGGGAAACAAAAAATCAGTGAGATTCTGGCATTGTCTACTACCAAAACTGTTTATGACAGCATAATTATGTTGCCCTGAATGTGTAAATAGAATAGATGATACTATGATTTTCATAAAAATTTATATGTAAACAATTCAGGAAGTGTTTTTTTTTTTTTTTGGTGGTACTGGGAAGTGGTTTTTAAAAGCAACAGAATATAAAGATTTGGGGAAAGTATCTAATTAAATAAAACTTTTTCTTTTAGGGTGAGTGGTTTCCTAAATGTATGTTTCTTAGTAAATATTCTGCTAGAACTTTAAAAGTATTGCAGTCATGGGCTGAATACACCTTTGTGTCTTGCTGGCGTTCTTTCCACAGGGTAGCAAAGGACTGCAGAAACAAATCTTTCTCACTTCACAAGCTATCCATGGCTTTCTTCATAAATTATTTCACAGGTACATATTTTGCATTTAAGATGTATGGGTGTCCTATAGAGCCAGGCAGGTGTTCTATTTAGTAATAGCACTGATAGTGATTTATATGGTTCAGGTCAATGAATATTGAACAATTAATATTTTCTCTCATTGCAACTAAATAATAGATATTCATTTCCTAGAAGATGCATGTCTTGACAAACCAACATGCTCTAATACAATGAAAGGGTACCTAAAAATGGCTTCAGCTGAATTCCTATTTCAAATCCAAGAACTATAGTTTAAACAGTAAGAATACAAAGAGAGTGATGTACAACTCAAAACAAAACTCACACAATTTAGAACACCTACACACCTGAGAAAAGAACCAGAGTGAACAAATAAATTTGGCTGCATTAATTATCAATTCTCAAGCTGTGGAATATGTGAGCAGACTGGACAAAGAGTCTGAGGCTGAGACTAACTTGAGAACAATAAAAAAAATCAATTATAGAAAGAAAAAAGAATTGTGAAAGTGGTTCCTCCTCAGGCACTGAGCCATTTCAGTTACCCTTGCAAACACAATAATAGCAATTTTATCAGTATTCTTATGTAAATTTCAATAGTAATTATACACATGAATATAATTTCATTAAAAATTTAATACATGATATATCATTTCTAAGATATGTTATCAACCAAAAACTAGCAGTTTTTTTTACTTAAATAGTGCAATTTATTTCAGTGACTCATATAAAACAAAGTTTGATTTTGCTATTTGAGACTTCTACTTAAAAGTGACCTTTAAAATACCATAAAAAAATTCATTAAGCTAGAAGAAAATTTTTCACTAAAAAAAAATACAACAAAAACTCAGGTTTAGATTTGATCCTTAACATCATACCAACATATGTTATTTTCTTAAGGTAATGCTAAAAAAATTAAAATTCATTTTAAATCATGTCTTTCTTCCCAGTTTTGCTACTACTCTAAAAAGAATTCACAAAATACTGCCCAGCAGGATGAAAGAAGAGTAGAGAATGTGTGTGTGTGTGTGTGTGTGTGTGTGTGTGTGTGTGTGTGTGTGGTGCATTCATGTATGCATTTATATAAATATACAAATTACTTTAATGTGCTTTTTTTCCTGCTAGACTTAAAATCTGTATATCCTCTAAAAGTAAATACTTAAAAATCAGTATTTTATTTTCAGAATTTTACAAGCTATATATACAAGAATCTTAGAGCTTGAAAATACTTTAACACATTTTGTTGATATGTGAACTAGACATAAATCTAATATGTATGTAATAGATAATTTACAAAAAGTTCTGGCCCATGAAGAGCGAGGCAGAAAACATTAAGAAAATCAGTTTAATTCAACTCATAAATACACTTTTGATACATAGGCATCACAGATTATTATAGAATTGTCAACAAAAATGATTAGTTTATCTCTGCTACTAAAGACTCCATGTAGTAAGGTAGTCCTTGGTACAGGCAAATCTAAATGCGATTTCAAAAGTAATATAAAAATACCAGGTAAAATCTATAATGCACATTTTTTCTTTTATTGGTACTAGGGGTATAATGACCCTCAAAAGTAATATAACAACACAAGGGGAGAAAATTTATCATTCACATTTTTTTCTTTTACTGGTACTTGGGGTTTGAACCCAGGGGCATTCTATACCTCTGAGCAACAACCCTAGTTCAGTATTTTTTTTTTTTAAACAAAGTCTCCCTAAGTTGCAGAGGGCCTCACTAAATTGCTGGGGCTGGCCTTAAATATATCTAAGATCTCCTAGTTTTAGCCTCCCAAGCACTAAATTTATAGGCTTGCACGACTATGCCCATTCATTCAGATTTTTTTTATTAAGATGTACTCAACAAATAAAAGTTGCATCTTTAAACTACATGTTTTGCTTATGTATATAATGTGAAATAATAAAACCAGGCTAACTACACATACATATCTATCACCTTGTATAATTAACAATTTTGGTGGTGAGAATATTGAAAATTGACTATCTCACCAATAATAAAAGATACAACTCATTATTATCATTATTAACTATTATCATCATGGTGTACAAATGATTTTCTGATCTTATTCCATTTAACTGAAACATTGTACTTGTTGAGCAACCTTTCTTTAGCCCCTGACGATTCATTTTTTTAAGGTCATGGACTATTGGTAAATGCTTGAATAAGTGATATTTGAGCAGATAACTATTTAAATGAGAAGGGATTCCAGACATAAAAGCCAAAAGAATATTGAATTCATATCATTACAATATTTTCCTGTACTTTTTACTCCACAACAATTTGAATATTATCTAAATCATTCATTCTGAAATGTTCTTATTCCTTATATTTTGTTTGAAAGGGCATCTTCTAGGGGAGATCATCCATGAACCAATAGTACTAAATTCACGTTCTCTGTAATTCAGTTTGAGTACTGAACTTTTAATGAAGAAGTTTAAGCTGTTTACATTTATTCCCATAACATTATATTTGTTGTCATATGAAGTTTTATTATATTTACTTTGGTTTCATTATGTTCCAAGTTATGCTTTACTGATGTATTTTCTTCTTTAATGATTTTTAGAAGCAGAGTGCTAATTTCAACTACTTAAAGATTTGACACATTTGAAAGGCTCCAGTTATTTTAATATTAAAATTAGTTTATTTTTAGACTTTTATACTTCTTTTCCTTACTTTATTCCCTTGAAATTTCCCCAATTCACTTTTAATACATCTTGAGATCACAAATTCCATGTTTAAAGAAATAAATTTGTTTCCAGATTGATTAGCTATTGCAGTTTTGAGCTTTAATTATATTATTTACATTCATTAATATCCCACACCTCCCCATAGATTTCAGTTCTTTCATACATTTTTATTAGTTTCTAGATGTTGAAGGTTCATAGCAATTCTTTGGCTTATTTGTTCATCTTTTTATAGTATGAAAAATATTTCTGAAATTTTTTCAAGAAAAATATATTCGTAATTTATTCTTTTGAAGTTACACTGGGTTCTGAATGTTTCCTCTACATATGAACAATATCTTTACTGGCATAACATTCTTAAATCATAATCATTCTTCTATTAAATCTCTGTTGATTCTGTTTCATTATCCTTCTGCACTTATTCTCAGACAAAATGAAATATTGTATATTCCTTATAGAAAACAGTGTAGAGATTTATCAATAAAATAAATGAATGATTTACTGCGAAATGTTTTATCAAGAAACTAGGCCACTCTTTGGGGAAGAAAATTCCATCAATATGTATCCTTTTTCAAACTTGAAATATTCCAATTGAAAGATTTTACAGACACTTGAGGAAATAATTTGGCAATATCTAGCTAAATTTAAAGTGTCCATACTTATATTCCTTCCATTTATAAAATATATACACCTAGAAAAATTCTCATAAAATAATTTCAAGAGTCTTCATTTCATTGCCAACAGTATAAAATGTACAGTAATCTTTATATCATAATACTGTTAAACCATACTACTCATTGAAAAATATGAAGGTGTATAGATGTGGAAATATAATGCTGAGATTAAAAAAGCAAACTGAACGGATAGTTCCGTGGTAGAGAACTTGTCTAGAATGTAGAAGTCCCTGTGTTTCATCTCAGCACTGCGAAATAATTAAACAAATAAATAAAGCAAACTGAAAAAAGTGATATATATGTTAAACATCTGTGAAATATTTTAGGATGCAAAAACTCTACTGGTTATTATTTTAGTTTTATTTTACCAGTGTTATACATGCACATAATTTAACATTTCATATAAAATAAGTCTTATAATATTTCATATACAGCAATTCATTTTCCTATTCTTGATCTACTATTTCCAGAATCAACCATTTCAATTCTTTTAGCTGATTATCCTTGAATATAATAATAGATCTCTAGATTTTAAGGGTTTATGTGCTATTGATTTTGCAATAGTAAAGACAAAAATTTTATTCTTTTTTATCATTTCCCTCTATAATCCTTCCTTCACTCTCCCATCACTATTACTTATTGAATCTTTAAAGTTATCTGCACTCTGCCGGGCCTGGTTGGGCACGCTTGTAATCCCCGCGCTTCGGAGGTGGAGACAGGAGGATCGCGCAGGTTCGAAGCCAGCCCCGCTGGTTTAAGAGACACTGTTTCCAAATAAAATGTATAAAAATAGATCTGGAAGTGTAGCCCAGAGGGAGAAGGGTTTCCAGGAACCCCAGTACCACCAAAAAAAAAAAAAAAAGTTATCTGCATTATTTACATGTTGTTTTTATGTGAATGATAGTATTGAGTCAAGATATAGCTTATAATTGCTGTCCCTTCCTAAAACAATGGCTTTTCTTTTAAATACCTTTCTTGTCCTTTCTACCTGCTGCCAAAATAATCCCAAATCCTTTGCCAATCGTGTTATTCTTCTTGAATTAAGTTGCTTCAAATAGTCTATCAACTTATGTAAAGGGACCTCTCCAATAGCCTCTGATTTCTCCATTCAGGACTTGTTAGCCTCTATCCCTCAGGTATAGATCTCATATTGGGATCAACTTTGATGCTATACTGAGAAATCAATTTTTTTTTTTTTATCTTAGTGGTGCAGAGATATTTCCTAAACCCAGTGTTTGTTTTGATTTACACCCATACTTTTTTTTTTTTTTTGGTGGTACTGGGGTTCCTGGAAACCCTTCTACCTCCGGGCTACACTCCCAGACCTATTTTTATATTTTTATTTGGAACAGTGTCTTGTAAGCCAGCGAGGCTGGCTTCGAACCTGCGTGATCCTCCTGTCTCCGCCTCCCAAGCGCAGGGATTACAAGCATGTGCCACCACACCCGGCCTTTACTTATTTTGATAAAACATCTCAACTATTACCTTCTAAAAATGGTTGGACAGTAACAAAATGTAAATTTTATTCAATACACATATATATTAATAATTCAGTTGGATGTAGAATTAAAGGTTGGAAATAATTTTTTCTTCTTTTTTTGCAGTACTTGGAATAGAACCCATGGACATTCTACTTCTGAGCTATACCCCCAGCCCTGTTTTTTTTTTTTTTTTTATTCATTATGAAACAGGGTCTCATTGAGTTGCAAAAGGCCTCCCTAAGTAGCTAAGGTTGGCTTTGAACCTTCATAGTCTTTCTGTTTCAACCTCCCAAATGCTGGGATTACAAACATAAGCCACCTCGCCCTGCTTCTTCTGGAGTTTGAAGATGCCGCTCTCGTGTTCTAGTTTCAGTATTGTTTATCAAAGAGTATTCATGGGCTGAGACAGGAGGATTGTGGTTTGCGACAGCCTCAGCTACTTACTGATGCCCTTTGCAACTCAGTGAGACACTGTTTCAAACTGTTATTTTGTTTATTGCAATTTCATTTTAATATTTTAATGTTAAATTTAGTTTTTAAAAATCCTATTAAAATATTTGGTCTAGGTCATGGAGTTTTAGTATTTTTACAGAATGTTATCATTGCATAATAGTAAATTAGAAGTTTTTGTTTGGTTCTGACTTTGTTTGTTTGGTTAGTTGTTTGTTAGTTGTTTGAATATTAGTGATTGAAACCCAGGTGCATTTTACCTCTGTGCTAAATCTATACTCCTTTATTTTTTCTTTTCTTTTTTCTTTTTTTTCTTTCTTTTTTATTTTTATTTTTATTTTTTTGCGGTACTGGTGATGAAACTCAGGGACATTCTACCTCCAAGCTATACTCCCAGCCCTATTTTTTTCTTCCTTCCTTCCTTCCTTCCTTTCTTTCGTTCTTTCGTTCTTTCATTCTTTCTTTCTTTATTATATTTTTATTATATTTCTTTCTTTCCTTATTTATTTTTTGGTGGTACTGGGGTTCCTGGAAGCCCTTCTACCTCCGGGCTACACTCCCAGTCCTATTTTATATTTTTATTTGGAAACAGGGTCTCTTAAGCCAGCGCAGCTGGCTTTGAACCAGCGTGATCCTCCTGTCTCCACCTCCCAAGCACAGAGATTACAAGCATGCGCCACCACGCCTGGCCCGGCATTATTCTTTATTTTGAAACAGGGTCTCACTGAGTTGCTGGGGTTCTTGTTAAGTTGCTGAGGTTAATCTCAGATCTTCCTTTCCAGCTCCCCAAGTACTGGGTTCACAGCTGGGTGCCACTATATCTGGTTTAAATTAATTAAAAGGTTCAGCTCACTTACAACAATGCAGTTTTAACATATTTCAAACCTTTCCAAATTCGAAAGGTATAAATAGGGGACTTCAAATAAAACTCATGATAAAAACTAATTAAGAAAGGTGATTTTTGCTTAGCAAGTGCTTTCTCTTTTATATTTAAGCAAAAGAGAAGCCTTTGGTCACAAATAAATACATTTTTTTCCCACTGTGAGCTTGGAGAAACCAAGTCATAATCGTGTGTTCACATGTATGATGGTGTTTCAAAAGAGATTTGTTTCCATTTTCTTTAGACCAGTTGCCTGACATTTCAAAAGATAAGAAGTACTGCTCAGCTTGAATGAACTAAGAAATATCTCTGCAAATGTATTTGAACTCATCTTTTGAAATGTCAGTTTGGTACCAAGTGATAGGAGTTACTCATTCAGATACTGGAATGTAAGTGTTAGGAGTCTGAAACAATTTTCTAAAGGCGGTAGAATGAAGCTAAAGAATACATTTTTAGCAAATCAAGAACCTGGAGAGTTTTTAATGTTTATTGACTAGGATAATTATGTCTCTATTATTAAGATAAAGTTTAAATACATAAATCTGTTGTAGAATTTAAATACCAAGATATGCATTTAATTTTCTGAAAATTTTTTAATTTTTAAAAATTTATTCAGTATTCTAGCAGATATTTCACTTTCCTGTTTCACATGCATGTTTTGTATTTTTGTGTTATGATATATTCTTTTTACCAAAATTTATTAGACAATCAGATCTACTTCATCTTATTTTTATTGGATAAGATGGGGGTATTATGGATGTGGCTACAATTATGTAACACTAAAAATGGATTATGAAAAGTAACATATCACACAGCTTAACAATTATACTCTTGAATATTTGCCCTACAGACATGAAGACTAATTTTCATATAGCAAATTGTACATAAATTTTCATAGCAGCTTTATTTGGATTAGCCCAAAGTTGGAAACTACCCAGATGCTCTTCAATGAGTAAATGGTTAAATAAACTCTGGCACATCCATACCACTGAATATTAGTCAGCAAGAAAAGAATTAACTATTCATATCAAACAACTTGGATGGAACTCAAGGAAATCATGCTGAATATAAAAAGTTAATGTCAAAGTGATACATGATACAACATTTCATTTAAGTAACATTTGTGAAATGGTACAGTATCATGATTGAAAACTGATTTGTGGTTTTTAGGGGCTAGGTAAAAGGGGTAGTAGTTATATGAATATAGAAGGGTAAAATGAAGGAATATTGTAGTGATGTCACAGTTGGGTAACCCCAGTTTTCCCAGTGGTTATATGTACATAAATATTAAAATATGAACAAGTTATGTAAATTGTGCCCAAGTCGATTTTTGTATTAGAAATGTATATTGTGTTAACATTGGCAGAAATGTGAGGAAGGGTTCATGGGACTTCTTTACACATTTCTTTGTAATGTTCTGTGAATCAGTAATTATCTCAAAACAAAATATTTCCAAAAAATTCACTTGAATTAAAGTTATTTTGACAGGCAAAACCTTAAGAGACAATGCAATATTGCAAAAAATCTCATCACATTTTGAGAGTTCACTTCTGCTTACCTCCAATGGGAGGCCTGGGAGAGCTGCTGTAGATGCCTGCAGGAATGCTGCAGAGGGATGCCGGGAGAAATGGTTTTGTATGGACAGAGGAGGCATCTCCATTCTGCCTTTTGGGCACTTTTTAATATTCATTGCAAGCATATAATGGAAGTTGATTCTAGGGTATTAGTAATACTGAGATTCTATTTTGCAAAGGTGAAGGAAAGGTAAAACAGTTTTTCTTAGAAATTCTGTTCTTTGGAACAAATAATATCCTAAATGTAATTAGTTAAAAATGCACATACATTTTTATATTTTTCTAATTTTTATCTAATAACCAAATTAAAATTTAACACTAAGAACTGTTGGTAGATCCCAAACCATGTTTTTGGTTTTTGATTTATGATTCATAATTAGGCCTTTCTCTGAGTTAAGATTTTCCTCAGAGAGTATCAGTACTGATGACTAATTACTTTTTTTTAACTAATCAAACTAAAAGGTCTGACAATATCTTTCATAAATCAAAAATTTTTACTATAAATCATTATTAAAATTTTCTTATTAATCTTATGTCCTTTTATCACTTTAAAGTAATAATATATAATTGTCCTTTTTTTTTTTTCTTTGGTGGTACTGGGGATGGAACGCTTCTACCTCCAGGCTACACTCCCAGACCTATTTTGTATTTTTATTTGGAAAACAGGGACCCTTAAGCCAGCGAGGGGCTTCGAACCTGCACAATCCTCCTGTCTCCGCCTCCCAAGCGTGGGGATTACAAGAGTCTGACACCATGCCAGGCTATATATTTGTCCTTTTCATAAGACATTTTATGTTGTTATAAAAGTTTATACTTTTAACAAAGAAAGAAACACAAATAAATAACAAAAGCATTTTTAAATAAAAATAAAAAAATAATGTGTTATTTCCAAAACTGTTTTTCCATTAAGCCAGTAAGATTAGGAAAGACTCATTGTGATTTTTTCAAGTTATGACTGTTGAGGCTCTGTGAGCAGAGCCCCTATGAAAGAGACTGGATGAACAATAGTATACTAAAGAAAATGCATTTTGAAATGTACTGTTTTGTTGAGAAATTAGAATTTAAATTCTTAAAGAAGGAACAGATGGACAATGGTCTTTAAGGAGGGAGAAATACATCAAGAAGGACACCAGGAAGGCACTAGATAAAAAATCAATTCTCTATGGTATCTCAGACCATAAGACTTAGACATAAAAGGTTAGGAAGTCATATATTAATTTTAACTGATTCCATGATGCAGTCTTTTTGCATATTTTGACAAAATCAGCTATTCAGAACCCACATGCTTGCACAGAAGATGGGATGTTGTCAATTATGAGGTAAGCCAGGATAGAAGAGTATTAGAAAATCAGTTAAAATGTGGAGATTCTGGAGGATTTGGCAGAAAAAAATACGTTGAAACAGGAGGTTCACAAGAGAACTCACACCTCCCAGAATTTTTGGAAAACTTGTAAATGTTGTGGATTTGCCACAGAAAATGATGATGTCAAAAAAGTAATTGCTCCTTTATTTAGAATAGGATTAGAGGCTAATTGAAATAATTGTTTTTACTAATCTATGGTAATAGAAAGTTACTCAATATCAGCATCTTTTCACTCTCTTCTGTCCCTCTCTTCTTTCTTTAATATTTCTTTCTTACCTCTCTCTCTTTCTCTCTCTCTCTCTCTCTCTCTCTCTCTCTCTCTCTCTCTCTCTCTCTCTCTCTCTCTCTGTGTGTGTGTGTGTGTATGCACACACAGAGATGTATCTTTCTCTAGGTCTTAGGTCTTTTTATGATTTTTATTGTTATGCATGTAACAAACGCTAAGTTGTAGAATTGCAGAAACTGAAAGCAGAAAAATTAATCCAAACTATCCTAATAGACATACATATAATTAAACAGCATATGTCATTTTAAACTTAAAGTTTGTTTTTCATTAAGCTTTCATAACCTGTTATTTTGGAGCTATCTTTCTATGAAGATAAATATTCATTCAAACATTTTAATGGTTACATGATATTGTGTTATGTGGATAATTTATATTTTACTTACTAATTCATATGGAACAGTATAGTGTTTCTTGTTTACATCCACTAACCTGCCACTAGGTTTAATATTTAGCTCATTTTTATTTTATTTCATTTTTTTGTAGTATTGAGGACTGAATCCATGGTCATTCTGCCTCTGAGCTGTACTCCATCCGTATTTTAATTTTATTCTGATACAGGTTCTCACTAAGTTGTAGCGGCCCTCATTAAGTTGTTGAGACTAGCCACAAATCTGTGAGCCTCCTGCCTCAGCCTCACAAGTACTAGGATTACAAGCATGCACCACAATAACCAGCTTATATAGTTCACTTTAATTAATTTGTTTAAAAATAATTTCTGGATCTAAAATTAGCCAAATTTTAAAGGCATGTGATATTTCAAAGCCACTTGGCAGAAGATGTTCCAAATTAACAGCCTAACAATAGAGTGAGAGTGTTTCTATTTTTACCTAGAAGCCTGTTCCATAGACAATCATAGTAGTATCAAAAACCTGGTCACATATAACCGTTTTTCTTACTCGAATCATTGAACAAATTAATAACTTTTTTCCCTCACCAACTCTATCTAGTTTTGTGATAAAGCATATTCCTGTATGAGTGGATTAGTTATAAATTTTCAAGTCAGTATAGTACTGAGTTGAAAAAAATGTCTTCTGAATATGAAAAATTAGTATAGCTCATTTCACCCAGAGCAACAAATTTAATAGGAGCCTAGAAAATGGGTTAGAATTAAGCAGAATTTTAGCTCTTGTTGTGTCATTTCAATCTTTGAGTCTTCAGTGCACACTTTTCCTACTTCTTCAGCCTCGAGAGTCCTTATTATCTCAGTATACACATCTTGATATGGTGCCAGTTGTCCAAGATGCTAGAGGCAAACAATCATCAAAGAAATTCCTGGCAAGTCAATTTGACTGGTCATCAAATACAGCAGCCTAGGCCTCTTACCAGGCAGCAATATCTGCAATCCAAGTGCAGTGATATAGGAGGGATTAAGGACTAAACCACCAACAACAACCACTGGAGTTCTTTGCCTCACTATAATTTATTTGAACCTCCTGTCCTTCTTCTTTTCTACAGAACTCTCTTTTAATAAAACATAGATACTGTGAGGATTTTTTCAGTTCTCTGCAGTCATAGAAAAGGGGGGAAATGAATTCTGACTATATTATGGATATGTTTAATAAATGAAGTTTCTGATGATTAATACTTCAATTTATTAAGTAATGAAATAACTTACATATTTTAAACCCTTATTAATTTATTAAAATGTATTATTCATTATTTTAAGCACCCAATTGATAACCAATTAACTTTAAAATAAAATTTAATCTCCCATTAGTAGGTAGAAATGTGAATCATTAATAAAGGAAAATGCTTAAAAACTAAAATAACGCTGGATAAAAATTTAAAATTTTTGTTTGATGTTTATCAAGTTAAAACGTAATATATGTAATAAGAACTACAGTATTATCTTTATCGTAAGTTGCAAAGATTATTATCATTTACCTTTGGGATCAAAATAATTCAAGCTACTATACATCTAATCTCT
Organism: Muscardinus avellanarius; assembly: GCF_963383645.1. NCBI lineage: Eukaryota > Metazoa > Chordata > Mammalia > Rodentia > Gliridae > Muscardinus > Muscardinus avellanarius. The sequence goes on from NC_137791.1 coordinate 85,873,976, forward strand.
TCAGCAAATCATGAATCTGAAAAATTAAGTTCATTAGGATATTTTGCAGTTTTATTAGAGTATCTTATTATTTCTTTTTCATTGTATTTTATTCTTATCAATCTTCCAAAGAAAGCATGTAACTAAATGACATAAAACATTTAAAACAAAGGACTGTAAAAGTTGTTGCTTATTATTATTATTTTTTTTTTAGCCATGTTTTATACATGGGCTTTGGGCCATCTGATTTTGCTTTTAGTATCAGGCCAGAGACCTGAATCATGTTATTTTTCTTGATTTGGTCCATTATCTCCACTGTATATGAAAAAAATGTGCATGTTTTTTTCAGGAGAAAAAAAATCAGCATTTTTCTCCAAATAATGCTTATTTATGATCCTTAGCTTTTTTTGTTTTCCCTATTCATTTATCCAACATGTACATTATTATTTTTAATTGTGTTAGGATTAAAGTGAACCTGAAAATCAGAGTATTCATCTATTGATTATTCCTATTTATATAGAAATTTTGAGACTTTTCTGACCAACTGTTTATCTTCTTTTTTTCTTTCTTTAGTTTTGTTACACTAGAATTTTGTTGAAAAGAGTCAGTATCATGGGGTAATATTCTTATGTTTTACTAGGTATGTGAGTATTCAGGTCACCTAGCCTTATCTCCTTGGTTTTTCCCATCATTAAGATGGAACTGACAATTATACTCATATCTTGGTTTAATTATCAGCATTATATAAAGTGATTATTGTAAAACCATCACATCATGTGCCATGTATAGAAAATCATCAATAAGTACTAGTATGTTTATAACAATTCATTTTTTGTTTTATTTTGTATGTGGAGAAGATACACTCTGGCTCATTAATATGTTAAACTTAATTATAGTATTAAAGCATTTTTATGTGTGCTAATCTTTCAATGTGCCTTTTAGAGTTTACTCTGAATATACCTTGTTCATGAAAACAGTACTGAAGCCATATTTAGGAAGAGATCTATCAAGATCAGCAAATTTTATCTTTTGAAACCTTAACAGTCATAGTAAACATAAGAAATGTAAACAACAGAATATCCAAAGCAATACCAATATCATAACCCATTGGATAAAATAAAAAAAAACTTTTAAAGTATGAAATAAGTATAAAAGAGAAAAGACTGAGTTTCTGTGCAATGCCATGGTCCAATGTGAGTGTGCTAAGAATATCTACACGCCAAGGGATCAACATGTGGCTATTGTAGGATTTTCTTTGACATTGAAGTCCAAGCCAAAGCACCAACATTGCCTCCTCTGCTTCTCTTATTAAACAATCTTAGACCAAAATGAAGTGCGCGCGCGCATGCGCGTGCGCGCGCACACGCGCGCGCGCACACACACACACACGCACACACACACAAGAAAACAAAATTAACAACAAAAAACTTTGTTTCCTTGAAGCTTCATTTTAGAGTTGTTCCTTTTTTTCGGGGAATTAATGCATGTTAAACAACTATGAGAAAGCTGCTACATAAAAAATAGAAAGGATTTTGCATTATATATTTTCAACCACTTAATGTAGCAGATTTAGGAGATCACACAATTATGAATACAATGACCTGGATTTTCTGTGACATCCCGGGTTTAAGTTTTGTTCTTTTATACAGGTATTTATACACACATATATAGTAATGTATGTGTATATATGTGTGTGAGTGTGGGTATGGGTGTGTATGCAATTCTTTCCAATGTCACATTCAGGAAGTGTTTTCTTTGTGTTGACATAAGTCACAATCCACAGATACTTCCAAGACAAGAATCAAGTAATTTCTTCTCTGAGAAAGAAGGAATCAGACTTGAGTGCCTGAAAAATCTTTGACTGATGAGTAGGATTTACATGAAAGTAATGTATGAGAGAGGGTGTTAAATGTTTCTTAGGTAGAGGAATTTCTGTAAAATGGAGGGTCAGGATTAAAACTCAAGAGGCATGAGAAAATTTACAAGAACACTGAGTTTAAAGTTTTAGTGAGCCATAAAAAAATTGTCTATTGTAGTAGAAGGGCTTAAGTTCTATGCTGAAGAAATTAGGTTATTTTGTAGTCAATAGTAAATAATTGGAGATTGATGAATAGCACAGAAATGCAAAGAGTATGGAAGAGAAAGGAGTTTGAAGATCATCTCTAAATCCCTGATCTCACTGATGAGGATATTGAGGCCGGCAGAAGTGAAGCAATTAGCTCAAAGCCCCATTAAACTGCCTATGCCTCATATTAGCTTTATTATGTATTCCGAGGCTTTAGGTATCTTAGTTGGTATTCTGTTTAGAAATTCTTAAGTAACTCAACTATAAATGGGGTGAGGGCGAGGCTTACGTTTTGAATGATCTTCAAATAGAAACATAAATTTTAACTTTTCATCTCACTGTAAGGCTTTTTGCCAAACTGAAAGACTGATTCACTGCCATTCCTCTAAATTTGCTTCATGCATTTGGAGCACATTATAATAGAAAGAAACTGCTTTTAGACTTCTGCTGCCAAAATATTCCAGGGGAAAAATATCAAAAATGAACCTCTACCTCTTTACAAAATTGCATAACTTCTGCTTTATTTTCTCATCTTTATTGTCAATATTTAAACAAAAAAAATTATCAGCCAAAGATTGGGAGAAATTTATTGTAAAGGCAAACAGGAATCTAGGTAAAGTTCAGCTGGTCAACAGGCTCATTTTTATTAGGTGTGAATACAATTCCAGTCTTGACAGTTGTTACTAGACTCTAAATTAAATGAGATACCTTTCTTCTAAAAATCACACTTGGTAGATTCCTTTTTTTTTTTTTTTTTTTTTTTGCAGTCTTTCCTTTTAAATGCCAGTATACTAAAATCACCTTTCAGATGTATCTCTTTGAAAGAATGCATAAGTAAATTGAGAGAAAATATCAAAGTAAAGGAAGACATTACAGAGGTGAAGCACTGAACAGTGTTGTCTTAAACTGTTTTTCTCCTGGTTATTTGTAAGCCTCTAAATGCAATAGAAGGCAAGCAATTAAAATAATTAACCTTACAAATTCCTGAAATTATTTGGCTGATGCTCATTCCACTGGAATTGACTGCATGTATCTGCACACTATAGACTTTCTAAAATATTCAAACATTCTATTCGTGAAATAATTGAATTAAATCAGGACATCCTAAAGGACCTGGTACGGTATAAATCTCAAATTGCTGAATTCCTTAACGCCCTGATACCTCAGACCCACCGCCTCTATATTTAGATATTCTACAATTTACTGCTGAAGAAAATGTTGAGTAATTATCCCATTCCAGCCGCCTAAGTCTGGAAAGAACGGAAAGGGTCAATGGCAGTGAGCGATAGGCTTATTTAAGAAACTAGCCACGGACCAGCAGAGCCTGCGAATGCGCGGTGGAGGACAAGGTTGTTGGTGCCACGAGCCTGCGAGGGGCAGCAGGCAATCTTCCAAACCAAGGGACCCGCTTCTCCAAGGGTTGCAGGCTGAGCTGGCTTGGCCTTCCTTCCGCCCTCCCGGGAACCCGGGTCCTCGCAAGCATCATCAAGAGGATTCTTCGCTCTAATTATCCGGGAGGAAGACGCGCCTTTCCCGGCGACCGCTAGGCAACACTCACCACGGCAGCCTGCAGATTGCTCCCCTCCGTGGGTGTGTGACTTCGTCTATGCAACTCACACTTACAGTAGATTCTCACTGGCGAGCAGCAGAGGGCGGGGGAGCCGGGGAGAGGAGGAGGGAGGGAGGTGGGAGGCGCGGCGAGCGAGGCAGAGGAGACGCGAGCTCCAGACACAGCAGGAGCGCGCCGGCCGCGCAGTTTCCAGCTCGCCTTCGCTGCGCGCACTCACCGCCCGCGCGGGGCGGCGGGGACGCGGCAGCTCCGAGCCCCGCAGCCAGCCCGCGCCCTAGCGCCGCCCTCGCCGGCGCTCAGCCCGCAGCGATTTCCTCCTGCCAGCCTCTTTGAACTCTCCGGATCTTTGCCTTGGCTCCACTCTCTCTCTCTCTCTCTCTCTCTCTCTCTCTCTCTCTCTCTCTCTCTCTCTCTCTCTCTCTCTCTCTCGTTTTTTTTTTTCCCCCTTCGCATCTTACATTTTCCCAACTACTCTCCTTTATCCTTAACCACCCTGATTTTTTTTCCTCCTCCCCTCTCCTTTTTTGGTTGGAAATTCCATCCCGTTTTAATATGACTTGTCTTCCTGACCCCTAGTGCATTTCAGCACTGAAGACTGGAAAGGAGCCTTTACCTTTTGCTCCCAGTGGCTTCTGAACAGCGCAATCGCTAAGTCTTAAGAGGCAGAGGGACAGACAGGACGCGGGACCCTCTTGGCACCCCTGGACTGAGCCCAATTCAGAACAAGCACTAGCCATCAGAATTAGTGTTTCGTTGAATCCTCCTCAAGAAGAGGGCGAAAGAAGCCAGGAGCAAACTTCAGCCTTCTCGGAGGATCTGTGGTTCCGCAATCGCAGGAGCCGCGTGCCCGAAGGCGCAGGACCCCACGGGGGCCGAGGAGGGGTCCCCTCTCCCGCGCCTCCTCGGCGAGGCCGGAGTCCTGGACTGAGCCGCGCGGGACAGCGGCGGCCGAAGAGGGTCGGGGAAGATGCGGGGCTCCCGGCCCCGGGGTGCGGGGCGCCGGCGGCCCCCGGGCGGCTGCGGCGGCCACCCCGCCCGCACCCCCGCGTCCCTGGCCGGGTGCTACTCCGCACCTCGCAGGGCCCCCCTCTGGACGTGCCTTCTGCTATGCGCCGCGCTCCGGACCCTCCTGGCCAGCCCCAGCAACGAAGGTAGGGAGGTGGGGGTGGGGACCCCGGGACCCGGGTGCGGGGTGAGGCGGAGCCTGGGTGCGGGGCTCCGCGCTCTGGACGCTGCTGCCGCGGGCAGAGTCTCCCTCCTCGGGTCGAATCCTACGTGTCGCCCGCTCTCCTGGGCTGTCTTGGGTGGCATTGTTTGACATTCGCTCTGGAGTGCTGGGGAAGGACCCCGCGTGCGGACTCGGGCTGGTTGGGGGCTGGGAAGTTGAAATCCAGGAGGACCGAGGGGTCTGAGAATCGCGCTGGAGGTTGGGTGCGGCTGGGTCTCCGCGCGTGGGGAAGTGACATTTGGGGCTTAGGGGAAGGAGCAACAGCGAGGATCTCGGGACAGGTGGGGCTTTTAGAAACCGTTATTTGATGTTGGTGATGGGAAACGTCGTGGGGGTGGCTGGTGCTTTTATTTTGGGGGAATGTGCCTGCTGGGAGCTGTTATTTAGGGCAGCGCCAGCTGCTATTCTGGGGTGGGTGGCAAAGGCTTTTATTTCTGGAGGGAAGAGGATGGCGAAGGACAGAATGAGCCCCCCACTTTGCGTGCTCTTCTCTTTGGGGGTCTCACTGTCAACCTCAAGGAAAGGAGGAAGAAGGCGGGAACCTGGGGGCTGCGGGAGAAGGAAGGCAGTGCAGCTGCTAGGAAGTTGCTGCTGGAACCCACTCTGGCTAATCTAGCTAATTTGGCTGAGCAGTAAATACCTACACCTGCCTGCACCACGTCTTGAGTCCCCAGCTTTCTTCCCTACCCCCCAATTTTGCGCTCGGGACCAGATACAGTCCAGCCTTCTTTGGGAGAGTAGGGCTCGTCGTCGCGGAAGCAACACCTGTGTCGCTCTGGATGCTCCCAAAACAGTGCTCAGCCCCTCCGACGCCGGTCACCCCACCCTCAGGCCGGGGCCCCTGGGTGGCTCCCAACACCCAAACTGCTCTCGGTCTCTCCCAGCTCCTGGGGGCATTTCATGCAATGGGAGGGGGTGATGACATCTCAGATCCGGATCAGGGCTATCAGGAGCTGTCACCATCACGTAAACATCAATAGTACAAGCCTGTCCCTCTGGCAAGAAGGCTGTGGATACGAAGCAGAGGGAGCAGAACCTTAAATAAATTCCTGGCACTCGTGGGGCAGGGCAGGCTGGACCTGAAAGATGAAGCAGCCGCCGTGGAGTCGCTCCTGTCCTCGTGACTCACGCGGGTTCGGGCTCCGCTGTAGGAGAGGGCGCAGGGCTGGTATCGAGCGCAGCCAGCTCGCAGAGACCCGGAGAAAGCAAGGCAGATCCAGACCCCCCCCACCCCCCCCAAGAAGTTTCTCTCTTTAACCACTAAACATATTTTTATGAAGCCGATCAAAGGGATAATATATATATATATATATATATATATATATATATATATATATATATATTCTACCTATTTGTACGTAAATATGTAATCTCCCTTGCTAAGCCCAGCAATTTGTATTTTCCCTTCCCGATCAAGTAGAAAAATGTTTTCTGAAGTCATAGACCTTTTATTAATCCCATTATGTTAGATTCATTCGGTGAGAAGTTCAAAGGATTTTAAGAGGTTTCGGGGGCCTTTTAACTGTTTTATTCCACCAAATCAGGAGTCCCCTTGTAGGACTTGGCTGTAATATCAGTCATCCTTTTAATTAAAAGGTTTCCCTTTTAATTTCTTGTGGTCCTCAGGATGGGGGAGGGGAAGGCAGAGGTGGTGGCTAGGAAGTCTCTCTTGGTTAGACAAGAAGTGCATTCTCTGGCAGGTGACTCTGAGAAGGAACCAAGGCCAGGTCTATGAGGGCAGGAAACACAAGAGTACATGGAAAGAAACAGGTTTCCTAAGGTGTCCTACGCGGAGCTGGAATTTTGAGGAATTGAGCCAGCATTAGATTTAATGCCCACAAGTTGTGTATCGTCTTGCACGAATAGTAAAATAAACAGCAAAACTTGGGCTACAGTGGTTCAGGGGCGGTAGGGAGTCTAACCAAAAATAAGTAGTACTTTACCATCCAGCGCTCTAAAGACATGAAGGATAAAAGCGTGCCTGCTGTTTGAAATGCGTTTAGTGACTTACACATGAATAATTAGAATTGAAATCTTACTACCATCTATAGCTTTATCTAATTTATCCCATCTCTGCCCAGTGGTTTTCCATGTTTCCATGTAGGCTCATTGCACTTTAATTTTGGTTTGTGAAATCTACAGTCTTCTCTTCTGGTTCTCCATGTTTGTGCTATTATAAGTAAAGCAGAAATACGTTAAAATATTCACACTAACAGTCTGTTTATTTTTTATTTATTTAGTGATTCAGATTAGAGGATGTTTCAGTTTGCTTTTGCTTGAAAGGTCAAGGGCAGAAAGGTTTGATGCACACTCTAAATTCATTAATAAGTTACTCTTATATAATTTTATCTTTGCAAATTACAAAGAGGCTTAGTGATTTCACAAGCTGTTGTTTATGTACACACACACACACACACACACACACACATATATATATATATATATATATATATATGTTATGAGAGCTCCAATTATGTGACAAACATATGATGATGGGGAGAAATATATATGAGTTTATATTCATAATCAGTGTTCTAATCATTATTAAAATTTGACTTCGGTAGACATAAATAAACAGAATTGAACAGAAGAAGCCAAATATAATTCTAGAATCTTGGATTGTTACGAAATTTATTTATTTAGAATGTGTTGGTTAGCAGACAGTAAGAGGAAATTTTACTCCTTAATGTGAATCCTGGAAAATTTGCAAGATAAATATCTCTTTAGTTGTCTTGTCAAAAAGGCATAAATTACATGTGGAAGACACCTTTAATCTACAGTACAGTGTATGTAACTTCTATTGTAAAATAATTGGCCGGCATATTTCATAAGAAACTTGACTCAGATTGATCAGACAGGACACAATTAGCAAATATATCAACAAGTGAACATTCTTATAAATTTAATAAGAAAAGCAAAGAGTCTACTGTTACACAGTTTTGGAGGTGGCCCTGAACTTATTCAGTAACTGCCACTTTTTGCTGTCTGGAGATATATTTGTAAACAAGCATTATTTGACAAGTGCTTTTCTCAGCAGGGATTCTTGGCCAATTACTGCTGAACAGCTCTGCATTGAAAATGATTCACCCTCAGTGAATCAAGCTTAATTCATTGAAGCTACAGTCAGAGTCAGTAATGTCCCAGTAAAGTGCTTCTGACAGTTGTCAGCAGTTTGTATTTGAAAAGTCCAGTTTCTTGTCTCTGAATGTTTTGTATGGTTGAGAAAGTGGGATGGAGGTTCTGCAACAAGAAACACATAACCGGGAAAAAGACTAAACTGTTTGGAAGACAATCATAAAATTATACATGCTTTCACTGGGAAGAGACAAGAAAAAGGAGTTTATGTTCAAATTTGTATTGGTTTATAATAGGACCAGGCCCATAAAACAGATTGGAGGACATAATAGATTTGTAAAACTAAATGGCTTTATTTTGTGGCCTTGTCTTCCTGTTGTAATTCATTTCTTTTGAGATAAACCCACAGGACCCCACAGAAAAAGGACAGTAAAATTATTCCCTCACCAGGACACTACTGAACAAGAAAAGAGAGCCATTACTCCCATTTGAATCATAGATTGTTGGAACCAGAAGGGACCATGAAGAGTTTTGGCTTTTCACTTAATAAACCATGAAAAGGAGGAGAGGGGGAGGCTGGGTCTTGACATTTTAAGCTCTTTCTTGGATGTCAGTGTGACAGGTAAGAGGATTTCATTTCTTCATATAACACAGAGAAGAGTGTGGACAATTCCTTGATTTACAATGAAGATTTCTCCTTGACTGGATTTTTTTTCTTGTACTTTTATTACTTGCAAAGACATTTCTTTTTCCCATTCCACATGGGATATTTTTGCCATGGGAAAAATTCACTTTCTCATACTTAGAAATACATTATTTGCCACTTTTATATTATTACTTTGTTTTACAAAACGTGACCATTAGGAGTATGAGGTATTGTTATATAGGATATCAAAATTAAATGATATAGCTATTTATAGACAAACACTCAGAAACCGTTTAACTTAATATTTTATTCATTATTGCCACTGTTGAGAAAATGACTGCTTTAGTTATTTTCATTACACTTTTGCTCTTTGACTATACCACTTGAATCCGCTTTGTTTGAAGTGTCTTTCATGTATTTGAAGCTTGAATGGCTAATTAATTTATCTTTCATTTGGAAGAAACCTTTCTACTTTTGATTGTAAAAAACAGTACAATGTGTATGATTATATTAGTTAACTATAGCTATTTTTCCTTTTATGATTTAGATTTGATGTACTTTTTAAAAAGTGAAAATATGCTATTTATATACTGAAATAGCTGCTATAATAACTTTACATGTTATTTTTTCAGTTTAAATTAGAAGCTATACTTTTGTTAAAGAATGATTCGAGTATTTTTCTTTTTCTTTTCAGAAAGAGTAAATTATGATTTATAAAAAACAGCAAGTTAGCTCAAAATAAAAATTGCCACCTCTGAGACTTAGACTGACTCTTGCTTTTCTAATATGTCTAGTGATATACATATCTTTGTAGGGGCAGACTGGTTCCTCCTGGCTTGTTCTATTAGGTATATATACATTTAGTTATTTAATCAAAATTTATAAAATAATAGGATAGGTAGGATTTTTTAAAGAACTTATTCTAGCTAGTTAAATACTATATATATATATATACAGCTTATTATATATATATATATATATATATATATATATATATATATATATATACCTATATAACCTAATATATATATCCCACTTATATGTATTTACAGCAGATAGACCCTTGATATTAAAAACTTATGTTCTATCTCTGTCTGACATAGTTATAGTACACATATGTTTCCACGGGCATATATAAAGATAGCTTTAAAAAAGAAGATGAATTCTAAAATCTTTGTAAACATAGTTTTAAATGGTTCATAATTCTTTGAAGAAGTTTAGTAATACATTTAAAATAACAAAATGTGTTTATACAATGAGATGCATTAGGCATGGAAAATTAATAAATATTGGGAGATGTTCTGATGTACTTATAACAGTTTTTAAGGCACTATATAGCTTTGGCGCTTTTAAAAAAATATCTGATGGTTATTTGCTGTGAAAATCTTGTCTAAGTTGTTTTTTTTATTGAAAATGTTAATTGCAAAATAGAAATAACATATTTCAAATTTTTTTTATTTTAAACTTCCAAAATGATTCAAAGCATATGTACTTAGAAGAATCTCCTTTTATTTCATATTTACTTTTCTCCTTTTAGCTTCTGTCTTTTCAGACGTTTGTTTACTCAATAGCTGAAATTGATTTAAAAATTTTGAGCAATGCAAAAGTGAATTTCAGAGCTGGGGGTGTATATAACTAAGGGGTAGGGCACTTGTCTAGTATGTGTGAGGCCCTAGGTTCAATCCCCTGTTTGAGGATGGGGGATTATTTTTAATATAAAATTTTAACAAGAGCTCATTTGTGATAATTCGTTTATTAATATTTTCAAGGTTTGATTATGAAGAATTTTTCACAAAAAATAGTAAGATCACTGGTGCTATAAAAGATACTGAGAAATAGCTATGCACAAATTATAGAATTTCTGAGAAATAAAGATTTGTAAATTTTGTTTAACTTCTTTCACTATCATCTTAAAAATCTTAACTGATATGTTAGTATGAAAAAAATATGCTAATAAAAAGAAAAAGTGCTGTAAGATACGTAAGAATTTGGAATTGTTTCTGGTAAAATGTCTATTAATTTGTATTCTTGCCTTATTTTTTCTCTAATCAATCAAAAAAAATTGGGGGGGGGGTGGTACTGGGGTTCCTGGAAACCTTTCTACCTCCGGGCTACACTCCCAGACCTATTTTATAATTTTTATTTGGAAACAGGGTCTCTTAAACCAGCGTGGCTGGCCTCAAACCTGCAAGATCCTCCTGTCTCCGCCTCCCAAGCACGGGGATTACAAGTGTGCACCACCTTGCCTGGCCTAATCAATTAAAATTTTAATCTAGCAATCCTCATGGGAATCCTGTGTGTGAAAAGCTACAAAATAAAACTGTAATTTACTAGGTGTCCCAATTGGAGTTTATAAAAACTATGTAAGTTAGTATGAATTTTTAATAACTGTATGGTTTCCAAATGACATTTTAAAAATATTTAAAGAAACAATAGACATATAATATTTAAAAATTGCTTGTATATCCTCCAAAACTTGTATGATTTTTGCCTTGGAGTACCAATTAGTTGTATTCCACTGAAAGAAAATCTAGCAAGTTCTGTTGATAATTAAACTTTTCTCTCCTTTTTCTATGGGGTGCATAGCCTTTGGTCTCCTATCAGAGTTTGAGTTAATTTATTAATCTCACTTAAATGATTTCTTAAACAATGGGTAGGCATCCAAAACTTTGTTGAATGAAAATAGTAACTAGGTCATAACTTCTCTTCTCTGTATCTCCTAGAGATTCCCTGTACATAGCTTTAATTATTACACAGTTATTAAGCACAATATAATAACTTGTCTCGGATGTGGGTGTTAGTGTACTGGGTGTGTTTGAGAATATGTGGAAAGGCTATGTAATAAAGGGAGAAGGATGTCAATATGGTATCACCACAAATTCAATAATAATGTTTGGTTTTTGTTTTTTGTCATATATAAGAGGATTCTATACACCCCCACACCTATATATATATGCACACATTTATTTTTATATTTGTTTTGCTATAATTCTGAATATATAATCCATAGCCTAATTAAAAAAAAACCAACAAACACCTTAGCTTATGTTATTTTAGATATTTAGAGTTTTTTTCCTCTATTTCTTTGTAAGATCTACTGTTCTTTGAGTCATGCCAAACACTTGTGGCATCAGACACCCCACAGATTAAATAATTGAGATTAAAGCATCTGTGATAATTCTAATTATGTTTTAGTTGCTGGACTTTTGCCCAGGCGATCTTCTCCATCCATCAAGTTTGTCTTCAATTTTAAATAAACTGAGCCCACAGCTCTAAGTAAATGATCTTGGTTTAAAAAATATATATATCCAAGAGCCAAAACCTGAGGGTTGAAATATTTTGCATATGCTTTGTGAGAAAATGTTCTCACTTGGAAACATATTTCAGGCTAAGTATTGGAAGATTTAGAGAAAATACAGTCTGTTCTTTTATTCAAAGATGGATAGTGTCTTTTTACTCTTATAATAATTTCACACTCTTATTTTCATCTGTCACATCTCTCCCTCTCACTCTTTCCTTCCCCCACCAAGTTAAGGGGGTGAGAGCCCAAATTTCTGATGTCCCAGCACTGCCAAGAAAACCATGATGTCCAACTGGGTATTTAAAAGTTGGGTATATATATTCTTATTGCAAATAAATATCACTAAAGGTAAAGAACAGAGGGTATCAAATCGGTGAGACCTTTTTTTGATTAATGTGTAAATCAAAAATGCAAGAGTTTAAAATGTCTCTGTTAACCATGTCTTTCTCATGATAGCTCACTTATTTACTTTGCACTGGCAGGACCTCCCTGTTCCAGGATGCTTGTTAATGTCTTTTCTAAGGAAAGACAAACTCAGCAGGTAGATCCTGCTGGCACCAGTTCAGCCCAGCAGTGCCCAGCAGGAGCTGGTTCTGTGAGCCAAGTTTAGCTTTCTCCCAAAGCCTTCCCTCCCTCCCAGTCTCCTACTGTAGCAGAAAGGTGAGGCAGACTGCCCAGTCCTGTGGCAGACAACAATGCACTCTCTTCTCAGGAGTTTCATTCACTCCAGGCAGTGTAGCAATGCATACAGAGGCTCCTGAAAAGGCCTAAGCTAGCCTTTTGAGGCAGGGAATGATTGGAAACTGCTGTGTCAGAAGGATTTTAACCACATCTAGTTTCAAACCACCATATTCAGTTTCTCCTGAAGATGGGATGAGGGTAGATGCTTTTTATTAGCCGTAAGATATATCAAGATAAAATCAAATTTTGAGATATTTAGTCCTGTATAGTATGTTATCATTTTTGCCTGTATATATGTATTAGCTCATATAATATGTAGGTGTATACATGTGTATGTATGCATATATGTTATGCATATATGTGCATAACATATGTAGAGAAAACATCATTAAAATAATCTGAAAGATACTGCTTTAATAATACAATACTATTATTATTGTCCTTATCACCCTGTTTCACACACATGGGAGATAAGATAGGGAATAGTTGAACAACTTATTCATTTTCTGCATCTGAAGGTAGCGAAGCTGCATTTAAATCCAGACAGCCACTGTAACTTCTCTTAACCAACTCTTCTACAAGGCAGAATTGTTGCCCTCCATATACCTGCAGTCATTTTGATTTTTGCTCTCTAAAAAATGGCTTATCTCACAGACAGTGAAGTACGGGAAAAGAACCTACACAATGTGCATGGCATCCTGAGGCATTTCCTCTTACGCTCATTTAGAACTCCACATTTTTCTTCCCATTAAAAATGTGTTAAACTGTCGGTCATTTTGCTCTTACACCCCAATTTAGCCCACATTGATCTCGCCTCTTCATTGACCAGAGCCCTTATAGCAAAAGGCAAGATCTATTCCTATACATTCCTTCTTTTCATTTCTATTATTTATCATTTTTTAATTTTAGTATATAAACAATTCAATTCCAATATCTATCCCAGATTAGATTGCTAATCTAGTTTTGGGGTGCCCCAACTTCCATTAAGAAACTACCCTCCAAGTAATGCTGTCTATTGCTGATCACTACTTGCTCTATTAGGAACAGAGGAGAATTTTGAAAGTATAGTTTCACCCTAACTTGTGATAAATTATTTTTTGAGTCAGTACTACTTCTCATAATAAGAGAAGTAGCTGATAGGTTCTTTGAAAAATATATTCAAGTTTTCTCTCTATTCCAGGCCAAACCTTAAATGATTATTTTATTTTTATCTCCATTATATACAAGATAATAGTAAATATTTTACAGTAACTTTTAAGTAGTTTACTTTATGAAAGTACTTCATTCCAGGTGAATTTCATTAAAAATCTCCATAGATTAGAGAAACTCATTGTTACAACCAAACTAAAACAAAAATTTAATCTATTAAAAAATCAGAATCAGTATCAAAAACAAATTCCGTTGCTGTTGAATCAGCAGTACGCTTGGGCTGATAGGCTCTGGAGCTTGGTTCTGCTGGAGCTATGTGAACCTTGTGTTAGCTAGAAAACCTCTATGTCTATGGTTTTGTTTTGTCTGTAAAATGGGAATATTATTATAATACAGTTTGAGATTGTAAAGATCGAGTTCACATCATTAAAGTGCCTTGTAAAAGTTCTGGCATATATAGCTAATAATATATGTTAAGTATTGCATGTGCTAAAAAATACTGTGGGTTGGCACTCTGACATTTATCAAGGTCTAATTTTCTGCATTAGTCAGCGAGTACTGTCTAATATTTATTGTAAATGGAAATACCAGAGGAAAAGCACTTGACTTCAGTTCAATAGCTCAAGCAACCCTTATTTACTCACTGGGTAAAATCTTTCAATGACCCTCCAGTGCCCTTAGGATAAAATCTAAACTCCTTGAGGCTGAGTACAAAGTTCTTAGTGATTTGCTTCTGGCCCACTTCTGCCAGTTCCCCATACTAGCAAGAAGGTACCTGTGGAGGACAAGTATTCTCAGTACCCTGGGATCCTGTGAGCTCAGAAAGAAAACTCACTTTTTCCCTTCACTCAGATTACTCGATCTTTTTGCCTATGTTGCTACACACTGATTTTCCCAAGTGTGTGTGTCCATTTGTATGCCAGTGTAATTTATCATACTAAAATGAAATTATAATTTTAGCCGGGCGTGGTGGCGCACGCTTGTAATCCCCGCGCTTGGGAGGCGGAAACAGGAGGATCGCGCAGGTTCGAAGCCAGCCACGCTGGCGTAAGAGACCCTGTTTCAAAAATATAAAATAGGTCTGGGAGTGTAGCCCGGAAGTAAAAGGGCTTCCAGGAACCCCAGTACCACCAAAAAAAAAAAAAAAATGAAATTATAATTTTACTTGTCTTTACATTTCTGATCTTTGGTCAATATGCAAATCTCTATAAAAATTAAGTTAACCAGAGAATATGTAAATCTCTATAAAAATTAAGTTAACCAGAGAAACAGTTCTGTTCTGAACTGAGACCTCACTACTGAGACTGTGATTTGCCAACCAAAGCAAGTTAATTGCAAATTCCAATGAAATTGGAAGTTGAATATAGTGCTTTTTTTTTAAATTTATCAAATGCTTCAGCATGAAGAAAGCATTGCCTTTCTGTAAACTCACTGTCTGTTCCAGAATTTAATACTCTATATGTAATATCAGTGAAATGTGTTAAACTTTACAAATTTGTTTAATAAATGAATACTTTTAAGTAACTTCTTTATCTACTTTAAAGGCACTGCTTTTAACTGTACTCTGTCTTACCTTATTATTGTATAGTTGACAGAATCAATGCAAGTTTCTTCCTATATCCATAGCTAATAGGTTCAGAATCTCTGGTTTTATAAGGTCTCTTACAAATTGATAGATAAACAAGTCAAATGTTGTATGATTCACCAACCACAGCAAGTTAATATCAAATTTTCAGTAGATTATTTTAGATTGACCAAAAGAATCAATGGGAAGAAAGTTTTACTGGAATTATCAAACCGCCAGAAAACAACTAGTAGATATCTTTTGGCCAATATCTATTTTTCTTTAATCAATTCGCCCCACATTAATATGCTAACCTCATAGAATTAATATGATGTGGGTCATTATTAGCCAACATAAGTATATTTTTCTCCTTTAACCATGACTTAATTTTACCTACAGAAAAGCAATAGAAAACATCTGTTTCTTAATGGCTTAAAGTTCTTGGGAGTGGATCAATTTACCCTTCATTTGTCCTAGGTTTTCTGTATTATTTTTACTGTCACATACTTTATGAAGCTCTTTCTTTCTTTCTTTCTTTCTTTCTTTCTTTCTTTCTTTCTTTCTTTCTTATGTGTGCATGTGTGTAGATATATATCACATATATATCTATATATTTATATGTGATATCACATATATTTATATGTGATATGTATAGCTATATTTATATAATTATATATGTAATTATGTTGTGGTACTTGATCCCAGAGATATTCTTCTTCCTAACCACACCCTCGCTAGCCCTTTTTATTTTTCATTTTGAAACAGGGTCTCTCTAGGTTGCTGAGATTCTCATTAATTTGCTGAGGCTGGTCTTGAACCTGTTATCCTCTGTCTCAGTTTCTTAAGTGCTGAGATTGCAGACATGTACCAGTATTCCTGGTTAATATTCTTAACTTTAAACATGCAGATTTTACTTCATCTGATAAATTATTATATATTGTAGAGAGCCAAGGGCATAACATTAGCAGTAGTGTTCATACTTTTTTTTTGAGTAACAGAAACTCTCAGTGAAATCTTTGTGGAATACCAATACCTAAAGAAGATAAGGACAAGTTATTACATGATTTTACTTTCTCTTTTTTTTCCTTTTATCTGCTGTGTTTCTAAGCCATCTCTTCAGAACCTTGGGGTCCACTGTAAGCTCATTTTGAAAATCACACTGTGTTAAGATATGAAAGAAACACTGTGTAGAGGAACAGTCTGATACTATACCAATTTTTAGCTTTATAAACATCTAGTTGAAAATATAAATTATAATAGGTGGCATAGTTTTCTTTTAGCCAATATTTTATAACCCAGAGGTATTTATCTAAACAAAGACCATTGTTAAATATAGCATATCTGGATCTGCCTCAATCCACTCAATCAGAATTTATTAAGTAATTTATATGAAAATCTATACCTAATGAAATTGAGAATCTGTTGTTTTAGAATATTCACAGATAATTCTTATTTTTGACCTTGTTAAAGAACCCTTAGTTAGAACAGAAGTCTTCAAAATGGGACATGTGGACAGAGAGACTGGTTCCCACCTACAATGATGTCAAGATAAAGATCAAAGTTAGCTTTAAAAAACCTTACTATAATTTGATATTACCAAAAAAATCTAGTTGTGTGAAGGTAGGTTCCTCTTATTAAACCAGAGCATAGTTTAGTCCTAATGTCAACTAAATCTAACTCTGAATAGGAGTCATTTGGCTTGGTGACTTTCTTTGCAGTCTCCTAGGCTTCACCTAATATTCTGATATTGTACATTTTAAAGGGAGTCAGCGGACATACATTTTTTAAAAGTACTGCAGGTAATTTCAATGTGGGTGATAAATATATCACATTTAAAAACACACACAAAAAATGTGAACAATCCAGAGTTAGTCAGCTTTGTGTTACTATAGTAAATATCTGAGATAACAAATTTATGTGAAGAAAAGGTTCCATTTGGCTTACAGCTTTGGAGATTTCAGTCCATATTCATCTGGCTCATTGTGTTTGGAGTTGTGCAGAAGTGGTATAAAAACAGACAGACATGATGAAACAAGCTGTTTCTCTCATGGCACGGACGTGAAAGAGAGAATGATGAAGGAAGGGGTTGGAGTCCACCATTATTTTAAAGACATGTTCCCAATTACTTAAAACTTCACTTCTTAAAATCTTCACTGCCACGGATAGCCATGTTGGGGACCGAGCCTTTGACAGATGGGCTTTTCTGGGACATTTGAAATCCAAACTGTAGCAAAGAATGTGTTTGTGTGTGCACATTAAACTTATGTATAGCTATTACAAAATGCTTCATAAGTGTTTGGTTGTTAATCTCAAAACAGAAAATATATGAAAATTTTCTAGGCTAAAGATAATATGGATGATTATCAGATAATGCTCTGTACAATAAGGCAATACAGGCTATTAAAGATTGTAAGAGAAAATATCAAAATGCAAAAAATATATGCTAAATAGAGTTTGAGATATAATCAAGGATGTAACATTTTATTTCAAAGCTTATTCTCAAGGTGTATGCTTGATTAATATTTTCTCTTTACCTTCCCAAATAATATTAAATACATTTGTATGTGTAAATATGTATAAATAATTTATTAATAAATTATATGTTAAATATAAACATATAATTTTATAATATAATTATAATTACAATATTGTATATTTACATAAGTATTATATAATATGATTATAAATAATATATTATATGAAAATGTAATTGTGTAATTGTATATTTCTATATAATATATAGAATATATATATATATATATATATATATATATATATCTGAGTTAACTCAGATACTTATCCACCCTCAGTTACTTAGTGAGGCTCTCCGCAACTTAGTGAGACCTGGTTTCCAAATAAAGAATAAAAAATGGGGATGGGGTAAAGCTTGGAGGTAGAATGACCCTGGGTTTCATCCCTAGTAATGCAAAAACATTAAAAATTAAAAATTAAAA